>NC_064817.1:69608808-69699086 GCF_023721935.1 Panthera uncia | reverse complement strand
TTCTCTATAAATCTGTCCTGTATATCGCTGATTCTCTGTTCTGCCTCGTCCATCTTTGACGCCGCTGCATCCATCTGTGAGTGCAGTTCAGTTATAGCATTTTTAATTTCATTCTGGCTATTTTTTACTTCTTTTATCTCTTCAGAAAGGGATTCTAATCTTTTTTTTGACTCCAGCTAGTATTCTTATTATTATGATTCTTAATTCTTGTTCAGACATCTTACTTGTGTCTTTGTTGGTTAAATCCCTGGCTGTCATTTTCTCGTGCTCTTTCTTTTGGGGTGAACTCCTTCATTTTGTAATTTTGAGTGGAGAAAAGGAATTACTGAGGTAGAAAAATTGAAATTAAAAAAATTAAAATTAAAAAGATATTAAAATTAAAAATTAAACACACACACACAAAATCAAAGAGATGATGCTATATCCTAGGTGTGTTTTGGTCTGGGTGTTGAAAGTGGTTTTGAAAATTTGAGAAACAAAAGGGGGGAGAAAAAAAGAAGAAAGAAAAGGAAATAGTTTGAGAATTTAATAAAATGAATAGACTGAAGTAGACTACAATGAGATGATGGGGTAAAATAGAATTTGAAAAAAATATACACAAGATAAAGAATATAGTAGAACAATTTAAAGAAAAATATTTTAAATAAAAATTAAAAATAAATATAATTTTTTTCGTTTTCTGTATTTAATAAAAAAGAAAAGAAACAAAAAAAGGAAAAAATGTTAAAAAATTTAAAAAAAGAAGAAAAAAGAAATCATTTGAAAATTTGAAAAGTAAATACACTCCAGTAGACTGAAATAAAATGATGGAAGTAAAATAGAATTTGAAAATTTTACATAAAAGCAAAAACAATAATGAAAATTAAATAAGAAAATTTTTAATAGAAATTGAAAGTAAAAATGAAGTTTTTCTCTTTCTGCATTCAAGAAAAAGGAAATTAATGAAAAATAGAAAAAAGAAAAAAAAAGATATTGAAAATTTGAAAAGGTGAATACACTAAATTAGACTAAAATAAAATGATGGAAGTAAAATAGAATTTGAAAAACTTTACATAAAAGCAAAAAATATAGTAATGAAAATTAAATAAAATATTTGTTAAAAAATTTAAAGTAAAAATGAAGGTTTTCTCTTTCTGCATTCAAGAAAAAGAAATGAAAAAGAGAAAAAAAAAGAAAAAAATGAAATTGTTTCAAAATTTGAAAAGGTGAATACAGTGAAGTAGACTTAAATAAAATGATGGAAGTAAAGTAGAATTTGAAAAACATTTACACAAAAGTAAAAAATATAGTAATCAAAATTAAAGAAAGATATGTTAATAAAAATTGAAAATAAAAAAGAATATTTCTCTTTCTGTATTCAAGAAAAGAAAAGAATTGTAAAATAGAAAAATAAAAAAAAGGAAAAAAAAAAGAAAGAAAGAAAATTGAATGAATGAACCTAACAGATTGAAGTAGGACTGAAATTGCTTCGTTTTCCCCTAGAAGTCAGCTGTGTAGTGCTTTATAGTCCTTAAAGTAAGCCGGCAGTGAGACTTGTGTTCTTGAAGTGGGAAGTTGTCCCAGTTGGGGGGGGGCTCAGTGTAACAGCTCTGCTTTCCACTAAATGGCGCTGCTAGCCTACTGAGGTGGATTGTTGCGGAGCTTATGGGTGCATATGCGCTTGTGTGGGAGCGGTGAAATTGGACTACCCAGTCTGTTCTCCAGGATCAGCAATCGCACACATGTCCTCTGTCTTCAGTTCTCGACCACTCCCTGCTTTTTCACTTTCTGTGACAAGGCCCCAGGCAGTACCTCTCTCCCAAGTTTTGTCTCAGATGCGGCTGTTTTCCCCAGACCCTTATTTCCAAAGGACTGTGGCTTTGACACATTCCTCCCCTCTGTGGGAGGGTCTCACCGAGCAATGGCAGAATGAGCAATGGCCGAATGTCGACTGCACCCAGGAATGCTTGCTGGACTCTGCTGTTGCCAGTGCCCTGAGACTGCGGCCAGGTGCCATCCCGTCCCAGAAAATGCTCATGAGACAGTGTAGCAGCAGCATTTCAGGGATTATGGAAAATCACAACGCACATCTGGCACCAGGTTTCACCCTTAACAACCTTGCCCCAGCACCAGCAAATGTGGCCGTCTTCTGGGGTCTGTTGGGACCAGATGGCTTCAACAGTCTCTACCAAATGTCCTTCCAGCAGTGGAACTGCTTTTTCCCCGTGTGGCCCGAGAACCTCCAGGACCCTACTCTGTTCCTGGGGATTGGCTGTTCACACCAGAGCACCGCCAGTTATCGAGCTGTGGAGTTGCAACCTTTGTGCTCCCCTTGTTTACAGCTTTAATGGAATTTAAACCCTCTCCTTTCTCCTGTCTTTTTTCTCCCTTTTTAGTTTAGTCCCTGTGGCTGCTTCCAATTTTCCACTTTCTCTCCAGCTGCTTTCGGGGAGGGTTGCTTTTCCCATATTCTACCCCCCTCTCCAGTCTCCATTCTGTCTCCACCCACAAAAAGTGATTCCCTACCTTTTGTGGCTTCTCGCTCCCCAAGTTCAACTCTTTGCACTGTGTGCCTGCTGAATTCTGTGGTTCAGGTTGTGCAGATTGTTGTTTTATTCCTCCAATCAGTTTTCTAAATGTGTAGGATGGTTTAGTGTTGGTCTGGCTGTAGTTCATGGACGCAAGACACACAAAAAGCTTCCATGCTGTTCCACCATCTTGGCTCCTCCCCAATATGATCTTTGATGGGGAGAAAAAATTAGTTTTTTTTCCTTAAGGTCAGGAATATGACAGGGATGTCCACTCTCACCAGTGTTGTTCAACATAGTACTGGAAGTTTTAGCCTCAGCAGTGACACCAAAACAGGAAATAAAAGGCATCCGAATCAGCAAGTATGAAGTCAAACTTTCCATCTTTGCAAACTACAGGATACTCTACATGCAAAACCCAAAAGATGTCACAAAAAAATGCAAGAACTGATCCATGAATTCATCAGTCATACAACATAAAATCAACATACAGAAATGGTGGCATTTCTATACACCAATAATGAAGGAGCAGAAAGAGAAATCAGTGAATAAATCCCATTTTCAATGTGCCAAAACCCATAAGATATTTAGGAATAAACCTAACTGAGGAGGCAAAAGATCTGTACACTGAAAACTATAGAACACTTATGAAAGAAATTGAAAAAGATACAGAAATGGGAAAACATTCCATGCTCATGTATTGGAAGAACAAATATATATTTTTAATGTCTATACTACCAAAAGCAATCTACACATTCAATGCAATGCCTATCAAAATACCACAAGCCTTTTCACAGAGGTACAATGCTTAGAATTTGAATGGAACCAGAAAAGACCCCAAGCAGCCAGTCATGTTGAAAAGGAAAAGCAAAGCAGGAGGCATCACAATTCTGGACTTCAAGGTATATTACAAAGTTGTAGGAATCAAGACAGTATGGTACTGACACAAAAACTGACACATATCGGTGGAACAGAATAGATAACCCAGAAATGGACTGACAACTACATGGTCAGTTAATCTTCAACAAATCAGGAAAGAATATCCATTTGAATGAAGACAGTCTCTTAAACAAATGATGTTGGGAAAACTGGACAGTGACATACAGAAGAATTATAATGGACTAATTTCTTCCACCATAAACAAAAATAAATTCAAAACGAATGAAAAACCTAAAGGTGGGATAGGAAACCATCAAAATCCTAGAGGACAATGCAGGCAGCACACACTGTGATCTGAGTCATAGCAACTTCCTACTAGACACGTTACTGGAGGTGAGGGAAACAAAGCAAAAATTAATTATTGGGATTTCATCAAGACAAAAAACTTCTTCACATCAAAGGAAACAAAACAAATTAAAAGGGAAACTATGGAATAAGAGAAGATACTTGCAAATGATATATGAGAATCAGGGCTAGTATCCAAATCTATAAAGATATTATCAAACGAAACACCCCAAAAAATAATTCAGTTAAGAAATAGGCAGAAGAAATTAACAGACTTTTCTCCAAAGAAGACATATATATGACTAATAAACACATGAAAAAATGTTCAGTGTTACTCATTATCAGGGAAATACAAATCAAAACCACAATGAAATACACCTCACCCTTGTTAAAGTGGCTAAAATTACCAACTCAGGAAACAACAGCTTTGACAAGGATGTGGATAAAGGGGAAGCCTCTTATAGTGAAGGTGGGGATGCAAACTTGTAAACACTGGAAAACAGTGTGGAGGTAGGTTCCTCAAACAGTTAAAAATAGAACAAACCTATGACCCAGCATTTGCACTATTAGGTATTTGCCCAAAGGATACAAAAAATACTGATCAAAGGGACATATGCACCCCAATGTTTGTGGCAGCACTATCAACAATAGCCAAATTATAGAAAGAGCCCAAATTCCCATCAACTGATGAATTGATAAATATGTAGTAAACCGTGGAATATTAGCCACCAAAAAGAACAGAATCTTGACTTTTGCTACAATTTAAATGGAACTTCAGTGTATTATAGCAAGCAAAATAAGTCATTCAGAGATAGGTAAATACCACGTAATTTCACTCATGTGGAACTTAATAAACAAAACAAATGAACATAAGCAAAGGTTAGGGAAAATAAATTAAGATAAAAGCAGAGAGGGAGGCACACCATAAGAGACTCTTAATGATGGAGAACAAACTGGGTTGCTGGAAGGGAGGTAGTGGGAATGGGTAAATTGGTGATGGACATTAAAGAGGGCATTTATTGTGATGATCACTGTGTGTTATATGTAAGTGATGAATCACTAAATTCTACTCCTGAAACCAATACAACACTATATGTTAACTAACTTGAATTTAAATAAAATCTTGGGGAAAAAAGATAAAAAAAATTACATTTTATGGGGCACCTGGGTGACTCAGTTGGTTGAACTGCCGACTTCAGCTCAAGTCATGATCTCCTGGTCCTTGAGTTTGATCCCCACATCTGGCTCTGTGCTGACAGCTTGGAGCCTGGAGCCTGCTTCAGATTGTCTCCCTCTTTCTGCCCTTCCCATGCTCATACTCTCTCTCTCTCTCTCAAAAATAAATAAAAACTAAAAATTACATTTGAAAATTTATAGAAATAAAATTTAAAGACCCAGAAGCATAAAATTAATTTTATCTGCTTTGTATTTTAGCAATACATCATCTGCAATACAATAGGAGGATAACAATTGTACATTCTTTACAATTCATTAAGTTATGTGCAAGATGTCATGGTACATAGGTAGATAATCATGAACAATCAGAGTTTACTACCAGATCATACATGTCTTAAAGTAATAAGTATTTGATATATAGCAGTAACTGTATATCAATATATTTATATCTATGAATCTATCTTATCTATACCTATTTATCTATCATCTACCTTTATAAAGTCATTTTGATACTACATTTTGATACTACAAAGAACAATCCCCTAGGAAACATATATATGTCCTTATAACTGGTGCTTTGATTTCTTTAGGATAATTTCCAAAAGCCAGAAATTCTCTACCAAATACTAATACTTCATGTGACACTATTCTGTCAGATATGGTGAAATATTTCTTGTCCAACCATAATTCGTTTTCAATAAATAGATTATTCCTATCCTTCAGTTTTAGAGTGTCTCCTTTGGACAATGCTGAATTCACACTCTGTAAATAGGACTTCTCTGAACCACATGCTTTTTTCCTATGCTGCCTATTCCTCATGAAAATGTTAATACTACTGATTAGGCTTTTCATAAATGGGTGTTCGCTTGGATTCCTATGGTATGTTGAGTAAATTAGTTTATCTTCCAAAGGTCATTACGTCCATTACTGTACTACTAAGGACACCTGTTTAGCACCTTGGCATACTGCATGCAAGCCTGGTGTATTATTTTTCTTCAGTCATGTATTATTACTGTACTAGAATTTGAGAGCTTGTAGTAATTTGCAAAAATTATTAATGTGTGTATAATTTAGTTTGCTGCAAGACAAAAATGAATCAATCATTTGAAAATAGCATTGTCATTTCCCCTAAACATTGAGTGTCAAGAGGAATCTGGATTTAGAAAATAAAAGGAAGATATTAAACAAGTTAAAATAATAAGAAATGCCACATTCTGGGCTCCTGGGTGGCTCAGTCAGTTAAGCGTCAGATTCTTAATGTCAGCTCAGGTCATGATCTCACTGTTCATGAGTTTGAGCCCTGCATGGGGCTCTGTGCTGACAGCGCAGAGCCTGCATGGGATTCTCTCTCTCCTTTCTCTTCTCCTCCTCTGCTCTCTCTCTCTTTCTCAAAAATAAATAAATAAACTTAAAAATAAACAAGTAATTCCACATCCAGTCCAAAGTCCAAAAACTTCACACAGCACGCAAGGAGAGCCTCCACAGATGACTGGCTTGAAGGATAGAGTGACAAAATGTCCATTTATTTGATGCAGCAAATCTCTTGGCAGGGAAAATATTACATTTGCTTTTGTTTGTTAGATTCAGTAGAATTAACACAAGTTTTTCTCAAAAATTACAATACTGTTTCTCATCTCTCTGGGATAGACTGGTCTATTGTAAAGTTTTTCAACCATTCATAGAAGTATTGTTGGAATCTACCCTTCATTAAATCACTGAAAACTTTCTTTTCCTTAGTCCAGCATTGAAAGTCAAGTTTACTGTGCCTCCTTTCAAGTGCTATAATTCTAAATATGAAACAATTCTAATAAAAAAATACATTTTATTTTATAAGTAAAATTCAGAATGCGAAACATTGAAGTACCCTTTTAAAAACAGCTTTATTGGGGCACATATGTGGCTCAGTCAGTTGAGCATTTGATTCCTAATTTTGGCTCAGGTCATGATCCCAGGGTCATGGGATAAAGCCCCAAGCAAGCCAGCATAGAGCTCTGCACTGAGTGTAGAACCTGCTTAAGGCTGTCTCTCTCTCTCTCTCTCTCAAATAACTAATAAATAAATAAATAAATAAATACAGATTTTTGGGGTATAATTTGCCTATAATAAGTTGTATATATATAAAATGTACAATTTGATCATTTTTGATATATTTATATGCATGAAAACATCATGACAATCAAGATAATACATATATCCATCACCTAGACATGTATTCTAGTACCCTGTCTAATCCCAGCCTCCTTTTCTTCTCTGTTGCCTCCCCCAGGCAACCACTGATTTTCACTTTGTCACTGTAAATGAGGCTGCATTTTCTAAATTTTTATATACATAAAATAATAAACTATATACTACTTTTTGTCTGTTTTTAATATGAAATTTATTGTCAGATTGGTTTCCATATGACACCCAGTGCTCATCCCAACAAGTGCCCTCCTCAATGCCCATCACCCACCTTCCCTTCCCTCCCACCCTCCATCAACCCTCAAAAAATTAAAAAATAGATCTACCCTATTATCCAGCAATAGCACTGCTAGGAATTTACCCAAGGAATACAGGAGTGCTGATGCATGGGGGCACTTGTACCCTGATGTTTATAGCAGTACTTTCAAAAATAGCCAAACTATGAAAAGAGCCTAAATGTCCATCAACTGATGAATGGATAAACAAAATGTGGTTTATATACACAATGGAATACTACTTGGCAATGAGAAAGAATGAAATATGGCCTTTTGTAGCAATGTGGATGGAACTGGAGAGTGATGCTATATACTTCTTTTTTAAAAATAATAACTATATACTCTTTTGTCTGGTTTCTTTCACTTGCAATAATTATTTTGAGAATCATTTTGGTCACATGTACCATCGTTATTTTTGGCCCTATTGCTGATATGTACTCCACCGTATAAATATACCATAATTTGTTTATCCATTTATCAATTGATGAGATATGTGTTGTGTTCAGTTTGGGGCTACTATGATAAAACTGCTAGGAATAGTAACATGAGTTTTAATTTAGACATTGTTTCTCTTGAGTATCTAGGAGTGGTGTATATAGCAAATATGTGAACGACTTTCTAAGACCCTACCAAACAGTTTTCCAAAGTGGTGGTTTTATTTTATATTCTTACCAGAAACATAACTCCACATCTTCACCAACACTTAGGATGGTCATGTTTTTAATTTTAGCACATGTAAAAGATATGTAGTAGTATGTGCAGAATGACCCCTGATGTGCATTTTTTTCTTGATGCACATCTTTTTTATGTGTTTGTTATCAGTATATCTTCTTTAATTAAGTGTCTGTTCAAACCTTCTGCTCCTTCTTTATTTTTATATATTCTAGAGACCAATGTTTTGATATGTGATTGGAAAATACTTTTCCTAATATGTAGCTTGTCTTTTCCTTCTTTTAACAGTATTTTTGAAGAGCAGAGTCAAGTTTTATGAAGTCAAATTTATTAATTTTTAATGTTTATGGATCATGTTTTGTGGATATATCTAAAAAGTATTGGATTGCTTGGATAGCTCAGTGGGTTGAGCACCTGATTCTTGGTTTCAGCTCAGGTCATGATCCCAGGGTCTTGGGATCTAGCCTAGTGTTGGGCTCTGCATGGTAAGCATGCTTAGGATTTTCTATTTCTCTCTCCTTCTGCTCCTCTCCTCTGCTTGTGCACTCTCTCTAAAACAAATCAGCAAATAAATAATAAAAAGTATTTCCCTAACTGGAGGTAATCAAAATTTCTCTTATGCTATTAGGAGTTTCATACTTTTAGGTTTTATGATTAAATCTATGATCCATTTTGAGTTGCCTTTTGTATGGGTCAAAGTTCATTTTATGTATATAAGTTTTCAATTGTTCTAGCATCATTTGTTGAAAAGACTATACATTTTACACTGACCTGCCTTTACACTTTTATCGAAAACCAATTGATCATACATATGTGGCTCTATTTATAAATGCTCTAATCTGTTCCATTGATCTATGCATTTATCCTAACACCATTAAAATACCATCATTATTAATGTAGTTGTATAAATTTTGTTTAGGGGCGCCTGGGTGGCACAGTCGGTTAAGCGTCCGACTTCAGCCAGGTCACGATCTCGCGGTCCGTGAGTTCGAGCCCCGCGTCAGGCTCTGGGCTGATGGCTCGGAGCCTGGAGCCTGTTTCCGATTCTGTGTCTCCCTCTCTCTGCCCCTCCCCCGTTCATGCTCTGTCTCTCTCAGTCCCAAAAATAAATAAAAAAACGTTGAAAAAAAAATTTTGTTTAGTCAAATAATGTCAGTTTTCCAATTCTGTTTTTTTTTTTTTTTCAAAGTTGTTAGGTCCAGGTCTTGAGGATTCAAAGGTGAATATGAAATGGCCTCTAAACCACTACTTCAGAGTTCCTTAACTTGTTACTCCTTTCCTTTCAAGTTTTAGTAGCAACTAATATGTTCAAATTTTCCATACACTCTTCCTCTCTATACATCATATACTATAGCTAGATCTGCAAATATGTTGCACACTGTTCACATCTATGCCTTTGGTCAAATGGCTCCCTCTGCCTAGAATGACCATTTCATATGACTGGAACATACTCAGATAGTCTATCAATACTTACAGCTACATCTAAATAATAATTATGACAATAGCATAAAATTAAGCACTTATGCTTTGTTAGAATTATTTAATTTAATTCTCATAGCAAGTCTGTTAGAAAGATGGCATGTTCCCCCATTTTAGAGATAAAAAGACTGAGATACAGGGCAACTTAGTAAACTGTCCAAGACCATACTTCATTAGTGGCACAAGTAGGATTTGAGCTAAATTTGGCTTGGCTCTGAAACTCTACCTTGACCACATCCAGTCCTGCTTTCCCTATTATGCATCATCAGCACACTCTCATCCCTAGGAGAGCAGGTACGCACACCACTGTACCAACAACGCACAATCCCACCTAAAAATGATGATTTCAGAGACCTATGAAATGTGCCAAGTCTGAGGAAAATGTTTCTAAAATATGATAAGAATGTATTTAATTATGCACCTTTAGCAAAATCCCAATCCTAGGGTCTAGTGTACATATGTTTGCTTGTGTGTGTTTATAGTGAGATATAACTCACACAAAATTCACCCATCTAAGTGTAAAGTTCAATGGCTTTTAGTATAGTCACAGACATCTACATTCACGACCACAATTAATTTTAGAACATTTTCATTATCCTCCCAAAACACTCTAAACCTCTTAGCTATCCACATAGCTACTGCTCTATTCCCTCCACTTTCAGCCCTAAGCAATCAACAATCTATATTCTATCTGTACATATTTCCAATTCTGGACATTCCATATAAATGAAGTTATACACTATGTGATCTTTTGTGACGTCTTTCATTTACCATAGTAGCCTTAAGGAACATCCATATTTCAGCATGGGTTAGTACTTTATTTCTTTTGTTGCTGAATATTATTCCATTATATGGATATACAACATTTTATTTATCTATTAATCAGTTGATGGACATTAGAATTGTTTCCCCTTTTTGGCTATTATGAACATCTATGTCATTTTTGTGTGAAGATATGTTTTTATTTTTTGAAGGTATAGACCTAGGAATGGAATTACTAGATCACATGGTAATTCTATGCTTGACTATTTGAGGAGCTGTCACACATTTTACAAAGCAAGTTTAACATTTTACATTCCAACATCATAGTATGTTTCCAGTTTCTTCACATTTCCACGAATCACTAGTTATTATCTGACCCTTTGATTATAGTCATCAGAGTGGGTGTAAAGCGATATCTAATTGTGGTTTGAATTTATGTTTCCCTGCTGGCTGACAATAGTGAGCATTTTTTTCTTGGGCCTTTTGGCCATATTTATCTTCATCAAAGATCTGTCTATTCAGAACTTTTCCCTGTTTTAAATTGGGTCATTTGTCTTATTATTGAGGTTTAGTAGTTCTTCTATATATTCGAAATATGTTACTTATTAGATGTATGATTGCAAACTTTTTGTCTCATTCTAAGTTGTTTTTTTTTTTCAGTTTCTTCATGGTATCTTTTGAAGTACAAAAGTTTTATATTTGATAATGCCTATTCCATATACTTTTTCTTTCATGCTTTCTGTGTCCTATCTAAGAAATTATGTCTAATCCAAGGTTACCAAGAATCACCCCTATGGTTTTTTTTTTCCTAAGTATTTTGTGGTTTTAGCTCATAAACCAAAGTCTTTGATCCATCTTAATTTTTGTACACTGCCTGAGATAGAAGCCCATATCCATTCTTTTGCATGTGAATATACAATTATCCCAGCACCATTTGTTAAAAACAAAAGAAAACAAAACAAAACAATTTTTCTCATAGAATTGTTTTGATACCATTGTAGAAAATGAGTAGACACATGATTTTATTTCTGGTTCCCTAATTCTATTCCATTGACTTACATATCTCTCCTTAATGCAAGTATCACATTCTCTTAATCATCTTTGGTTTGTGGTAGGTTTGGAATCAATAGACATAAATGCTCCTACATTTATTTTTAGTTCTTAAAATTGTTATGACTATTGAGGGTTACTTGGATTTCAAAATGAATTTTGAATCAACATGACCATTTCTGAAGAAATGACAGCTGAACACAAGACAAAGCTTGCATTCCTTTGATTTCTTTTTGTTGTCTGATTGCTGATGTTAGAACTTCAAACACTATGTTAAACAACAGCAGTGAGAGTGGGCATCCCTGTCGTGTTCCTGATCTCAGGGAAAAAGCTCTCAGTTTTTCCCCATTGAGGATGATGTTAGCTGTGGGATTTTCATAATTGGCTTTTATGATCTTAAAGTATGTTCCTTCTACCCTGACTTTCTCAAGCATTTTTATTAAGAAAGGGTGCTGAATTTTGTCAAAGGTCTTTTCTGCATCGATTGACAGGATCATATGGTTCTTATCTTTTCTTTTATTAATGTGATGTATCACGTTGATTGATTTGCGAATGTTGAACCAGCCCTGCATCCCAGGAATGAATCCCACTTGATCATGGTGAATAATTCTTTTTATATGCTATTGAATTCGATTTGCTAGTATCTTATTGAGAATTGTTGCATCCATATTCATCAGGGATATTGGCCTGTAGTTCTCTTTTTTTACTGGGTCTCTGTCTGGTTTGGGAAGCAAAGTAATACTGGCTTCATAGAATGAGTCTGGAAGTTTTCCTTCCCTTTCTATTTCTTGGAATAGCTTGAGAAGGATAGGTATTATCTCTGCTTTCAATGTCTGGTAGAACTCCCCTGGGAAGCCATCTGGTCCTGGACTCTTTTTTGTTGGGAGATTTTTGATACCGATTCAATTTCTTCGCTGGTTATGGGTCTGTTCAAGCTTTCTATTTCCTCCTGATTGAGTTTTGGAAGTGTGTGGGTGTTTAGGAATTTGTCCATTTCTTCCAGGTTGTCCAGTTTGTTGGCATGTAATTTTTCATAGGATTCCCTGATAATTGTTTGTATCTCTGAGGGATTGGTTGTAACAATTCCATTTTCATTCATGATTTTATCTATTTGGGTCATCTCCCTTTTCTTTTTGAGAAGCCTGGCTAGAGGTTTGTCAATTTTGTTTATTTTTTCAAAAAACCAACTCTTGGTTTCGTTGATCTGCTCTACAGTTTTTTTAGATTCTATATTATTTCTGCTCTGATCTTTATTATTTCTCTTCTTCTGCTGGGTTTAGGCTGCCTTTGCTGTTCTGCCTCTATTTCCTTTAGGTGTGCTGTTAGATTTTGTATTTGGGATTTTTCTTGTTTCTTGAGATAGGCCTGGATTGAAATGTATTTTCCTCTCAGGACTGCCTTCGCTGCGTCCCAAAGCATTTAGATTGTTGTATTTTCATTTTCGTTTGTTTCCATATATTTTTAAATTTCTTCTCTAATTGCCTGGTTGACCCACTCATTCTTTCGTAGGGTGTTCTTTAACTTCTATGCTTTGGGAGGTTTTCCAGACTTTTTCCTGTGGTTGCTTTCAAGCTTCATAGCACTGTGGTCTGAAAGTATGCATGGAGTCAAGCTTTCACTTTTTGCAGATGACATACTATACATGGAAAATCCGATAGACTCCACCAAAAGTCTGCTAGAACTGATACATGAATTTAGCAAAGTTGCAGGATACAAAATCAATGTACAGAAATCAGTTGCATTCTTATACACTAACAATGAAGCAACAGAAAGACAAATAAAGAAACTGATCCCATTCACAATTGCACCAAGAAGCATAAAATACCTAGGAATAAATCTAACCAAAGATGTACAAGATCTATATGCTGAAAACTACAGAAAGCTTATGAAGGTAATTGAAGAAGATATAAAGAAATGGAAAGACATTCCCTGCTCATGGATTGGAAGAATAAATATTGTCAAAATGTCAATACTACCCAAAGCTATCTACACATTCAATGCAATCCCAATCAAAATGGCACCAGCATTCTTCTCGAAACTAGAACAAGCCATCCTAAAATTCATATGGAATCACAAAAGGCCCCGAATAGCCAAAGTAATTTTGAAGAAGAAGACCAAAGCAGGAGGCATCACAATCCCAGAATTTAGCCTCTACTACAAAGCTGTAATCATCAAGACAGCATGGTATTGGCACAAAAACAGACAGACACATAGACCAATGGAATAGGTTAGAAACCCCAGAACTAGACCCACAAACGTATGGCCAACTCATCTTTGACAAAGCAGGAAAGAACATCCAATGGAAAAAAGACAGTCTCTTTCACAAATGGTGCTGGAAGAACAGGACAGCAACATGCAGAAGGTTGAAACTAGACCACTTTCTCACACCATTCACAAAAATAAACTCAAAATGGAGAAAGGACCTGAATGTAAGACAGGAAACCATCAAAACCCTAGAGGAGAAAGCAGGAAAAGACCTCTCTGACCTCAGCCGTAGCAATCTCTTACTCGACACATCCCCAAAGGCAAGGGAATTAAAAGCAAAAATGAACTACTGGGACCTTATGAAGATAAAAAGCTTCTGCACAGCAAAGGAAACAACCAATAAAACGAAAAGGCAACCAACGGAATGGGAAAAGATATTTGCAAATGACATATCGGACAAAGGGCTAGTATCCAAAATCTATAAAGAGCTCACCAAACTCCACACCCGAAAAACAAATAACCCAGTGAAGAAATGGGCAGAAAACATGAATAGACACTTCTCTAAAGAAGACATCCAGATGGCCAACAGACACTTGAAAAGATGTTCAACGTCGGTCCTTATCAGGGAAATACAAATCAAAACCACACTCAGATATCACCTCACGCCAGTCAGAGTGGCCAAAATGAAGAAATCAGGAAACTATAGATGCTGGAGAGGAGGTGGAGAAACGGGAACCCTCTTGCACTGTTGGTGGGAATGTAAATTGGTGCAGCCACTCTGGACAACAGTGTGGAGGTTCCTCAGAAAATTAAAAACAGACCTACCCTATGACCCAGCAATAGCACTGCTAGGAATTTACCCAAGGGATACAGGAGTACTGATGCATAGGGGCACTTGTACCCCAATGTTTATAGCAGCACTCTCAACAATAGCCAAAATATGGAAAGAGCCTAAATGTCCATCAACTGATGAATGGATAAAGCAATTGTGGTTTATATATACACAATGGAATACTACGTGGCAATGAGAAAGAACGAAATATGGCCCTTTGTAGCAACGTGGATGGAACTGGAGAGTGTGATGCTAAGTGAAATAAGCCATACAGAGAAAGACAGATACCATATGGTTTCACTCTTATGTGGATCCTGAGAAACATAACAGAAACCCATGGGGGAGGGGAAGGAAAAAAAAAAAAAAGAGGTTAGAGTGGGAGAGAGCCAAAGCATAAGAGACTCTTAAAAACTGAGAACAAACTGAGGGTTGATGGGTGGTGGGAGGGAGGGGAGGGTGGTTGATGGGTATTGAGGAGGGCACCTTTTGGGATGAACACTGGGTGTTGTATGGAAACCATTTTGACAATAAATTTCATACATTGAAAAAAAATTAAATGAAAAAAAAAGATAAATCTTGCATTGACTCTGGAGATCAATTTGGACAGTATTACCATATTAATAACATTAAGTCGTCCAATTCATGAATAAGAAATACATTTCTATTTAGATAGGTCTTTTAAAATTAGTTACAAGGTTCTTTTGTAGTTTTCAGTGTACAAGTGTTATACTTCTTTGGTTAAGTTTATAGCTGAGGAATTTTTTTTCTTTTTGATGCTGTTGTAAATGGAGTGGTTTACTAATATTATTTTCAAATTTTCCTTGTCAGTCTATAGAAATACAATAGATTTTTGCATATACATCTTGTATCTTGTTACTTCACTTGAAGTGGTTTACTATTTCTTTTAGTTTTTTTTTTTTCTGGATTTTTTACGATTTTCAATACACATAATCATGTCATTTACAAATGGTTTCGTAATAGTTTTAGATCTTTCTTTCCAATCTTAATGACTTTAACTAATTTAATGAGTAGTTAATTTAATTTAATAATTAATAATATATTAATTCATTCATTTAATGTTATTTCATTTATTTTTCTTGTCTAACTGTCCAGGCTAGAACCTCCATTTTATTGCTATATAGATATGTCAGGAATAAACATTTTTTTTCTTATCCTTGTTCTTATAGGGGAAGCTTTTAATGTTTCACCACAAAGTATAATGTTAGCTGGTTTTTTTTTTTTTGTAAATGTTATTCTGATTTTGTTGACAGTTTTTATCATAAACAGTTTTGAATTTTGTCCAAGGGATAAATCCCACTTGGCCATGATGTATAATCAATTATCTATTATACCAAGGATATTTGTTTTTATATTAATGTAGGATATTAGTTTGCCATGTTTTTTTGTGATATTTTTATCTAGTTTTGGTATAAAAGATACTGGCCTCATAGAATGAGTTGGGAAGTGTTCCATTCTCTTCATTTTTGGAAGATGTTTTGAAGGATTGGTGTTAATTCTTCTATAACTTTTGAAAGACTTCACCAGTGAAGTTATGGTTCTGGACTTCTCTTTGTGGGATTTTTTTTTTCTTATAAGTCAATCTTTCTGCTTATTATTATTTTTTTCAGATACTCTGATTCTTCTTAAATCAGAATCAGTAGTTAGTATCTCTCTAGGAATTTGTGTATTGCAACTAAATTATCTAATATTTTTCATCCAGTTCAGAATATTCCTTTATAATATTTTTTATTATAAGATTGATAGTAATACCTCATTTTTTTCATTCCAGATTTTAGTAATTTGTGGCTATTTTTTTCCCCTGGGTAAGTCTCACTAAAGGTTGGTCAATGTTGTTTAGGATTTTAAAAAACTAACCTTTTTTTTTCTCTACTGTTTTTCTAATTATACCCTTTATTTCTGCTGTTTATTATTTTTCATCCTTCTGCTTGCTTTAAGTTTCCTTCTCTTTTACTAATTTCCTAATATGAAAGTTTAGGTTTATTTTGTGTTCCTTCTTTAATACAAATATTTTGAGCTATAAATTTCTAAGCATGCATTAAAAACATTCTGCAAGTTTTGGTGTGTAGTGTATTCATTTTCATTAGTATCAAGTTATTTTTTTTAATTTCCCCTGTGATTTATTTTGTTGACCCATTAGTTGTTTAAAATGTTGTTGTTCAGGGTGCCTGGGTGGCTTAGGTGGTTGAGTGACTAACTTCAACTCAGGTCTCACAGTTTGTGAGTTCAAGTCCCGCATCATGCTCTGTGCTGACAGCTCAGAACCTGGAGCCTGCTTCAGATTCTGTGTCTCCCTCTCTTTGCCCCTCCCCTGCTCATGAGCTGCCTCTCTCTCCCTCGGTCTCTCTCTGTCTCTCAAAAACATTAACATAATAATAATAAAATAAAAACAAAATGGTGCTGTTCAATTTACATATATTTGTGAATTTCCAAATTTTCTTCTTACTAATTTGTAATTTCCTTCCATTTTCCTGGGGAAAACACATCGTGTATGATTTCAATTCTTTTAAATTTATTTAGCATATTTTTCTTTCAATGTGTTGAATATGCCATCCCACTAAGTTCTTAACATTACCAAAGGTCAATTCTACATAATGAGTTGTTTCTTTCTTTCTGCTTTCAAGATTCCTTCTTTGTACTTGTCTTTTGACAGTTCGATTATGATGTATAGGTGTTGTTCTTTTGGAGTTTATCCTGATTGAATTTGTTGAGCTTCTTGGATAAATAATTTTCTTCAAATTTGGGAAGTTTTCTGTCATTATTTCTTCAAAATTGTATTTTTGATGCTTTATCTTTCTCATCTCTTGGGTATTCCATATGCATATGTTGGTAAGATTGATGAATTCCCACATTTTTAGGGCTATTTATTATTTTTATTTCTGTTCTATCAACTTTAAATAAAAGCAATTTAGTTTCAGAAAATATGAATTTATTTAAGAATAGAAAAAGAATTGTAATTTGGGACAAGCAAACTAGAGCAAACCACATAACACACATAATATTGAAAGAAAGGATGCTACCTAAGTTTATAACTTACTATAAAACCACAGTAATCAAGACAGTTTGGTATAGGCAAAAGACAGAATAGAATAGAAAGCCCAGAAATGTAGTGTACTGATAATTGACAAAGAAGCAAAGTAAATTTGATGGTAAAAAGATAACATTTTCAACAATTTGTGATGGAACAACTAGACAATAATGTTTAAAAAAATGAATCTAGACATAGATTACACTCACAACAATCAACTCAAAATGAATGATAGAGCTCATATAAAACATAAAACTATAGAACCCTTAGAAAATAGCATAAGAGGAAATCTAGGTGGCCTTGGGTTTGGTAATGACTTTTTTGATGCAACACCAAAAGCATTATCCATAAAAGAAAAATATGATAAACTGGACTTCATTAATATTAAAAATTTCTGTCCTGTGAAAGATACAAGTTGTTCAGAGACTGAAATGACAAGCAACAGACTGGAAGAAAAAAATGGCAAAACATACATCTAATAAAAGAATTTTATTCAAGATATAAAAAATAACTCTTTAAAATTAACAACAATTTTTAAAATACCCAATTTAAATATGTGCAAAAGATTTGAACACCTCTTTAAATAAAATATACAGATAAAAAATAAACATATGAAAAGATGCTCAACATTGTATGTTAGTATAAAATTGCAAATTAAAACAATAGTATGTTACCACTACAAAACTATATATATATATATATATATATATATATGGAATTTGTTTCTATATGGAATATATATATATATATATATATATGGAATTGGGCCATGTAGTGATGGAGGCTGGCAACACCTAAGATCTGTAGTCAGTAAGCTGGAGACCCAGGAGAATCAACAATATAGTTCCAGTCCAAGTCTAAAGGCCTGAGAACCAGAAGAACTGATGGTATAGTTCCATTCTATTCTGAGTGCTGGAAGGCTCGAGATTCAGAAAAAGCTGATGTTTCAGTTCAGTTCAATGCAGGAAAAATCTGATGCCCCAGCTCAAAGATAGTAAGGCAGAAAGAGTTTCCTCTTATTCAGCTGTTTTGTTCTATTAAGCCCACAACTTCTGGGATGAGATTCACCCACAATAAGGATAGTGATGTCAGTCTACAGAAGCAAATGTTAATTTCATCTAGAAACACCTTCACAGACACACCCATAATAATGTTTGATCAAATATCTGGGCATACCATGGCACAGTCAAGTTGACACATAAAACTAACAATCCCAGTCAGTTTCTTACAAAATTGAACATACTCTTACCATGTGATCCAACAATCATGCCCTTTATAATTTACCCAAATGAAATAAAAACTTACATTTTCACAAAAAACTGCACAAATGTTTGTAACAGTTTATTTAATAATAGCCAAAACTTGGAAGCAACTAAGAAGTCCTTCTAAGATGGACCAAAAAAAAAAAAAAAGAAAAGAAAAAAACTATGGTATAGTCATACAAGTAGTCAATGATAAATATAAATGAGTTATCAAGCCACAAAATGATATAGAGGAATCTTAACTGCATGCTGCTAAGTGAAAGAAGCCAATCTGGAATGGCTATATTCTATATGATTCCAACTGCATGACATTTTGGAAAAAGCTAAACCATAGCAACAATAACCAAATCCATGGTTGTCAGAAGTTCTGGGTGAAGGAAGGAGGAAATAATAGGTGGAGCATGGGTATTTGGGGAACAATAAAATTATTATTTTGTATGATATTGTAATGATGCATATATGTCATTATAAATTTGTGAAAAGCCTTATAATATGCAACACCAAGAATAAACTCTAATATAAACTATGGAATTTAGTTAATAATACTGTGTATATTGGCTTTTTAATTGGAACAAATGCACCACAATAATGCAAGATGTTACTAAAGGGGAAATGGGGAAAACGGAGCAAAAGGAGTAGATGGGAACTCTCTATATTTTTATTTCAATTTTTTTCTTGTAAAACTAAAACCGCTGAAACAAAATAAAGTCTCTTAACCAAAAAATAATAGACTCATATTCCCCGGATTTCTATCAGTTTATTACTTTTCTTATCTGTCCTGAATAATCATAAGTTGCTATTTCTTTGCCTATTTTCAATGATGGAAATAGTCATACTATTAATGGTTCTTAGTAGTTCAAATAAAATTACAACAGCCTTGAAAGTGGAGTCTTCCAAAGGGTTACATAATAGGTCAAATAATAATAATTATCTGGGAATGAGGTTTTCATGTCTCTCCACCCTTTTCTTATCCCTCTAATTGCTAACAAGCTGCTGGTGTTTAACATTATTTTGTGCTATTGGTTTTCAAGGCCATAATGGGGCTAGAAAGAAGACACTGAAAATAGGGCAAGTTAAAAGGCTATATAGGCCATTGTTTTAACCAAGATTAAACTTTTTTTTTCTTGAATATTTTTCAGAATGCACTGAGACCTTGGATAATTTCAACTGTTCTCAAAACATTCACTCTGCTTTTTTGCCAAATTTTTCAGTGCTTTATGGAAGAGAATTTGGTGAAGTCCTTATTCTATCATTTTCAGTGACATCACCTACTGAGGTGCCTTTTGAATCCTGAGAGCATACAAACTAAATTACCACCAGAATATTTTTTAATATTTCTAGTTAAAAATCATGAATCCCAAATGTTTAATTAATCAGAAACAAAATAACAGTTGTCCATCATGACTCTCTAGTAAAGGCTCAAAGTTTAAACATTCCTAGTACTACAGGAAATTTAGGTTATCTTTTTGAATTCTAGCCATTTGAGAAAGCAATGATAGAGCCAGATGAGGATCAACATATCACTTTTATTATTCTGGAAAAGGCATGAGGCCAACTAAGAATTCTCACAACTACCTATAAAGAGATTAGGATCTGCAGAGCAGTAACATGAAAGATCGGTCACCTAATAAATTCAGTCATCCAGAGAACAAAGAGAATCAGAGTCAAAGACAGAAGACACTGACTTTTCAATATAAAGATTCTGTGTTAGGGGGCAGCATAGCCTATTACCTGTTTCTGTTCCAGATTGCACAAGTTTCTTCTACCATAGGGAGAAATAAACGAGGGAGAGAAATAGAGTGCAAGTTTTGACTTTAATTCTCATCCCTCTTGTGGAAATTTCCCTCCCCTTTCTGAAATTCTTAGGACAGAGTAGTAAATGTCTCTCCTCTTGTATTTGTATCCACAAATAGCAATCAATAAAAAATACTTTATTTAAAGGACCACAAATTTCTAAATCCAGACCATTTCAACAAAAAATCTGTATCATATGAAAACAAGAAAATAATTTTCATTTTACCACAATTCTATCAGTTGCTTAATTATTACATATAAATTACATGAATCTGAAAAACATTTAAAGTAGATAATCTTTTTAAATATTTTATTATTTCATTCATTCAAACATTCATTGAGTGACTACTTTGCCAGGCTCTTCATTGTGTTCAGTGATATAAAGGTAAACAAAACATAATTTTTAATTTTTTAAATGTTTATTCATTTTCTTGAGAGAGAGAGAGACAGAGTGTGAGTGGGGGAGGAACAGAATGAGAGGGAGACACAGAATCTGAAGCAAGCTCCAAGCTCTGAGCTGTCAGCCCAGAGCCCAATGTGGGGACTCTAACCCATGAAACCTGAGATCATGACCTCAGATGAAGTTGGAAGCTTAACCAACTGAGTCACCCAAGTGCCCCCAAAACATAGTTTTTAACTTCAAAATCTTTGTGGTAGAATACAAGAGGAAATGGAATAGCATTGAAACTACTTGAAGAATTGTTCTTCCTTCTCAGTGAGTACTAAGAACCACTCAAAAATTGGTTTTGTAGGCAAAAAGTTTCTGATGCCCTCCCCCATTGTAGAAGAGCTGGAGGGTTAAAAATTGAATTGTTTAGTCGTTAAAAATTTGAGGTAGTTTTTTTTAAGAGTAGAAACATTGAAAGTGAACATATTACAACTAAAGTGATTGGTTTGAGGGGTGCCTGGGTGGCTCAGTCAGTTAAGCATCTGACTTTGCCTCAGGTCATGATCTTACAGTTCCTGAGTTCAAGCCTCACGTTGGGCTCTGAGCCCTGACAGCTCAGAGCCTGGAGCCTGCTTCAGATTCTATGTCTCCTTCTCTCTTTGCCCCATCTGTCTTAGACTCTGGGTCTAGAGTTCTCTCTTGTGTAGCAAGAAAGTGGGATGCAGGATTAAAATGCGAGAGATGACTAATGTCCAGGAGAAGACAAGAGCCCCAATTAGGGTTCCTTGCTCCTTCCTTTTTATTAGGATCAGAAGGCTTACAAACATGGTGATGGAAATGCACGAAGAGGCAATAAATCTGTGAACATTAACACATGGGTGTGAGGGAAAGAGGGTTTTGAAAATATGTGGGGCTAAGAGTTTGGGTTAATATAAAACAAAATTTTGGTGCCTGGTGGCTGGGCATAAGGTTGTTTACAGCAGACTTGAGGCACCACCTATGTTTACCTAAACTGGTCTAGGGGGCAAGAAAGACAGAGCAGGTAACCTCAGGGTCAACAAGGCACCTTTCTTTTGCTAATTAGCTCTGCTTTGGGCAACTTCACCCACAGCAGTCTATAGCTACCTATTTACCTAATTTGGTCCTTCCTTCCTGTGAAAGCAGTTTTCTGCTATAGTACTAAGTTGGGGGGCATTTCCACCCTGAATTTCTAATCTTGTTTACCTCATATATCTTTGTTCTATACTGGGGCCTTGGCCCTGCCCTCTTTATACTGGGACCTTTGCCCCTCCCTCTCTATACCTATTTACCTAATCTTGTTTACCCAAACTTGGGTGTGAGCATCCTATGGCTTTCTAATTCTTTAAGCCTTGTTAACCCATCAGTGCAGGTTCAGGGAATTCCTAAACTTATTCCCCATTGTTATGGAACCAGGCTGGAACTCTGGCGGAAAAACCAAGCAGCACTCAGAGATCTTGGTGGATTGGAGATTTACTTAAAACCAACGGGCTCAGAGGAGACTGTTTCTTCAAGGGTCTGAGCATGGAATGCAAGTGGGGAGGGTAATGTATAGTTGTCAGCTTCCATATCTGTGGGGGTTTTTCCAGTGCACAGCAAACAAAGGAAGAAGAACCAGGAGGATGGGTCTCTAAGCTAGAGACCAGAGTATGTTTTACCCCGTCCGCCATCTTTGGCATACTTTATTCACTTCTTCAACATTCCCCCCTTTGATGCCTTTAAAAAAAAACCCAAATTTTAGTAGGCATCACCTTTCAGTTTTACAGGTTGGTACTCTGAGAAGGCTAAGATACGTGCAGTAGTTTGGTAAGCAACAGTGTTTTCCATAAAATATACCACAGCATTCAGTATACAGGGGCCAATGGATATAAGTAAAATTATGGAGAGGAGGGGTCCCGCCAGGGCAGGAAGCCAGGATTCCCAATTTGTGAGATCCCATCATTTCCATTGATTGATACTTTCCTGTTGTCTATGTTGAATTCTTTCCTTGAGTTCCTTAACCTTAGTTGTAACTATCCCTGACTGGTTTACAAAATAGCAACATTCCTCTACCAGAAAGATGCAAGTCCCTCCTTTTTCTGAAGTGAGGAGTTCAAAAGCTTGCCTATTTTGAAAGGTCACTGCCACCAGAGAGTTTATTTGGTTTTGTAAGGTTCCCAGAGATTCTGCCACCTGTTCCATATCTTTATTTATCTGTTGAGATAGTCTATGGTATAATCCTACAGATGAATTTATGCCCTCCATTCCAGTTCCTATTCCTGTTGCAATTCTTGTGCCTACCAGAATGGGTAGCAGGACTGCCTGTTTAGCCCAGGACTTGGGGCTATACATTGATCTTCAGTGTATACAGAAATCTCTGGGGTTAGGAAGATGGAATAACATATCTGAGTCCAGTTGACCTCTAAGCATCGGTAGGCCAAATTAGAACACAGATAGAATACCCCAGGGGTTGAACACAGGGTTGCATTCCTCTTTAAGGTTATATTTCTTCTCCATAGAGAGGTAATGTTCATACCTTCAGGGACTGTACAGATTAGATTGTCGGCATTTGTGAGACAGACCCCAGTGGCCAGGGGTCCATGTAAGACAGAGGTGTTGGTTTTGAGATTTTCAGGAGCTTCCTAGGTCAAATGGATGGGAGTGGCTAAGTAAGCCCTCCAGCTGAGGGGCAAGCACATCCAGCAGGTTTGGATGTGATTATTTTATGGAGGACTTGAAGAGTAGTGTTGGCCCAATGCTGGAGTGGGGAATTGGTAAGCATCTGATTAAAGGCTCAAAGGTTCAAGCCCTGGTAGCCTTTATGGCTTGTATTACCCTATCCTGGCTATCCTTGATAACTTTTTGAAGGGCCCTGTATTGTACCCATCCCCCATTGAGGAAGGTAAGTGTAGCAAGCTTGCTTCCCTCTCTGGAGGCCCTTGTTGTGACATGGGGTCCTGACATTTTGGCTTATCTCTATGGTCCAATACTTACTCCTTGGGGCACCGGGTGACTGACAGAGAGTGGGTGTTTTTCCCTTGTAGCAATCATTGTAGAGGGAGATGAAGGTGCTGAATGCCCTTGACCCACTTATTGTCATATAACAATCCTGGAGGAAAAGTGGGTAAGTGGCAGTTGTGAGGGTGAGAGAGGTTATCATAATACACAGGCAGTACTTAATAATCCTTCCATCCAGAGGATGTATGTGAGACCCAGCATGCATCTTTTTTCCCATGTCCATCTTGTTGGTACAGTCTCTATCAGCCCAACAGTAAGAAGTAAGATCAGGGCTATGACACCAGTAAGGGGCAAGAGCTGTCAAAGTTGCATCCAAACCACAGGACTAGGTTCACACGTTGATTCCTCAAGCTTCTGCTGTGCACAGACCAGCCAGCTTCCGGGGTGTGGCTGAAGCAGGGCTGGAGGTCTCAGGGGTCAGTTTCCCTTTTGAGGGTCAGTTTAAGCAGGTTGACTGGATCTGAGTCACTTCTCCAGGTTGTGGGTTCTTCTGAGTTGGCTTCTTAACTCCAGAGTGATGGACCCATGGGGTGCTACCTGAAACTTTAAGGGCTGTAGGAGTTGTTAGAATAACACTATGAAGCCCAGTCCACCGTGGCCTAAGAGGTTCCCTCTTCCAATCTTTGACCCACACAGAGTCTCCTGGCTGAAAGGGGTGAACGGGGGTCCCTAAGGAAATTGGGGCCCTCTCTATGGTGTATCTTTGTAACTTATTTAGGGCTGCCCCCAAGGTCTGGAGCTTTTCTCTTATTCCCTTGTCTCCAATCTGGTGTAGGTCTCCGGGGAGTATTCCTAAACATGGGGGGGGGGGAGGGGATTGCCCATATAATAACTGAAAAGATGAGAATCCCAGTGCCCCAGGCATGCATCGGGCATGCGGGAGGGCCAGCGGTAGTAAATCTGGCCATGGGAGATTAGTCTCTTGGTGGAATTTAGCCAGGGTTTCCTTGAGGGTGTGATTTATCCACTCTACTTTCCCTGAGCTCTGTGGTCAGTAAGAAGTGTGCAGTTTCCAGGTAATGTTGAGGGACTTTGTTAAGGTTTGTATAATGTCTGCCACAAATGAAGGTCCATTATCACTGTGTATAGTTAAGGGTAGAACAAACCGAGGCACAATCCCCCATAGAAGAGCTTTGGCCACCTCGCAACTTCATTCCATTCTGGTGGAGAATGTTTTGGCCCATCCCGAATATGTGCAGATTATTACAACAAGGTACCTGAACCCTTTATTTAGTTGTATGTGGATAAAGTCCACCTCTAAGTATTCGAAAGGGGCGCCCCCCATCCTTTGTGTGCCAGGTGGGAGGCGTGGGTCAGACCAAGCATTGTTTCTGGCACACATTACACATTGTTCACTGACAGCTCGGCATAATGCAGGCAGCTGGCTGATATAGTAGTTCTTTTTGAGGAGGGCCTCTAGTGCAATTTTCCCTAGGTGCGGGAGTTGGTGATATTCCTTCACTAGATGTTTTCCCATAGACGATGGGACAAAGATGTGTCCATTTGGCCCGACCCACCATCCCTCTTTGCTTAGTGTGCCCCCTTTTGTCGAGGCCCAACTTCTTTCTTCATTTGTGTACAGGGACGGGGAGTCTTCCCTCTGGGGTGCAAGAGTCATGGTGTAGGTAGGAGCTTCACCTGGGTCATCACAGGTGGCCATGCTGGCTGTTTTGTCAGCCAGGTGATTTCCTTGAATTATGGGGTCATCTCCTTTCTGATGTCCCTTACAGTGTAGGATGGCTACCTTGTCTGGTAGCCATACAGCCTCAAGAAGCTTTAGTATTTCTTCCTTGTTTTTGATAGTTTTCCCTACAGCAGTAAGGAGGCCTCTTTTTTATAGATGGTCCTGTGTACATGCACAGTAGTGAAGGCATACTGGGAATCAGTGTAGATGTTAACTCATTTACCTTTGCTAAGGATGAGGACTCAGGTTGAGGTGTACAGTTCAGCTTGTTGTGTCCTTTGGCAAGGTCTTGGCTTCCAGAACTTCAGTGGTTGTGGTTACAGCATATCCTGCTCTTCGGCTGCCCTCTTGTAAATAACTGCTCCCATCACTGAACAGGGTGATCTCCAGGCTTGTTATAGACTGGTCTTGGAGGTCCAGGTGGCTGGCATAGACTTCATCCACTACTTCGGAACACTTATGGTCGGGTTCTCCCTCCTCTGTGCAAAGGAAGGTGGTCGGGTTTAGTGTTCTTACTGTTTCTAGGTGACCCTTGGGTTTTTGTAGAGAAGGCCTTGGTATTGTGTCAGCTGAGAATTAGAGAGGAAACGATATCCTTGGGTGCTCATGAGGGACATGACCACATGTGGGACCTTAACATTAAGTGGTTTGTCCCAGTGTGAATTTGTCTGCCTCCTTGATGAGCAGGACTGTGGCTGCCAATGCTCTGAGGCATGGTGGCCATCCTACAGCCACAGGATCAAGTTTTATTGACAGGTAGGCTACTGGCTATTACCAAGACCCCATACTCTGTGTGAGCAATCCAAGGGCTATTTTGTCCTTTTCATGTATGAAGAGGTTAAAGGCCCTTTCTACGTCAGGCAAACCCAGGGCTGGGTCTTGTTCCAGAGCCAACTTTATTTCTGTGAAAGTGTCCCTTGCCTCTTGAGTCCATGCGAGGGGTTCCTGGTCTGGCCCTCCCAACAGGTCATAGAGGGGCCTCGCTATGGCTGAGAATCCGGGAATCTAAATGTACAGAACCCTGCGGCCCCTAAAATTTCACACAAGCCTCATTTTGTTTAGGGCTGTGGCAGTGTGGTGAAAACTTTCTTCTTTTCTGGTCCTAGTTCTCGTTTTCCTTCTGTGAGGAGGAAGTCTAAGTATCATACCTGCTGCTGACAAATCTGTGCCTTTTTCCAAGAGGCCTGGTACCCCGAGTAGGACAGGAGCTGCAGGAGGGCATTGGTACCTTTCATACAGTCTTCTTGGGTGTCGCTGGCAAGGAGGAGGTCGCCTACATATTGGAGGAGGACACATCCTGTGGTTTCCTCAGAAAGTCGGCGAGGTCTGTAGCTAGTGCTTCCCCAAAAAGAGTGGGCGAGTTTTTGACCCCCTTATTGTCGTATAACAATCCTGGGACAAAGTGGGTAAGAGACAGTTGTGAGGGTGAGAGAGGTTATATACAGTCAATACTTAATAATCCTTCCATCCAGACGATGTATGTGAGACCCAGCATGCATCTTTTGTCCCATGTCCTGCTTGTTGGTACAGTCTCTATCAGCCCAACAGTAAGAAGTAAGATCAGGGCTATGACACCAGTAAGGCGCAAGGGCTGGCAGAGTTGCATCCAAACCCCTGGGCTAGGTTCACACATTGATTCCTCAAGCTTCTGCCGTGCACAGGCCAGCCAGCTTCCGGGTGTAGCTGAAGCAGGGGTGGAGGTCTCAGGGCCCAGTTTCCCTTTTGAGGGTCAGTTTAAATGGGTTGACTGGATCTGGATCACTTCTCCAGGTTGTGGGTTCTTCTGAATTGGCCGCCTTAACTCTGGAGTGATGGACCCATGGGGTGATACCTGAAACTTTAAGGGCTATACAAGTTTCTAGAATAACAGTATGAGGCCCAGCCCACCATGGTTTAAGAGGTTCCCTATTCCAATCTTTGACCCATACAGAGTTTCCTGGCTAAAACCCCTCTGTGCAAGGGGTACACGGGGGTCCCTAAGTAAATTGGGGCCCTCTCTGTGGTGTATCTCTGTAAATTGTTTAAGACTTCCCCCAAGGTCTGGAAGCTCTTATTCCTATGTCTCCAATCTGGTGTAGGTCTCCTGGGAGTTTTCCTAAACATGGGTGGGGGTTGCCTGTATATAATTCAAAAGGGGAGAATCATAGTGCCCCAGGTGTGCATCAGGCACACAGGAGGACCAGCAGTAGTAAATCTGGCCATGGGAGATTAGTCTCTTGGTGGAACTTAGCCAGGGTTTCCTTGAGGGTGCGATTCATCCAGTCTACTTTCCCTGAGCTCTGGGGTCGGTAAGCAGTGTGCAGTTTCCAGGTAATGTTGAAGGACTTTGTCATGGTTTGTATAATGTCTGTCACAAATGCTTGCCCATTATCATTTTGTATGGTTAAGGGTAGACCAAACCGAGGCACAATCTCCCATAGAAGAGCTTTGACCACCTCGCGACTTCATTCCGTTCTGGTCAGGAATGCTTTGACCCATCCCGAATATGTGCAGATTATTACAAGAAGGTACCTGAACCCTTTATCTGGTTGTATGTCAGTAAAGTCCACCTCTAAGTATTAGAAAGGGGCAGCCCCCATCCTTTGTGTGTCAGGCGGGGGACGTGGGGCAAATCAAGCTTTGGTTTTGGCACGTTACACATTGTTCACTGATAGCTTGGCATAATGTCGGCAGCTGGCTGATACTGTAGTTCTTTTTGAGGAGGGCCTCTAGTGCAGTTTTTCCTAGGTTCGTGAGTTGGTGATATTCCTTCACTGTTTTCCCATAGACGACGGGACAAAGATGTGTCCATTTGGCATGACCCACCATCCTTCTTTGCTTAGTGTGCCCCCTTCTGTCGAGGCCCAACTTCTGTCTTCCTTTGTATACTGGGGTGGGGGGCTTTCCTCTGGGACCCGAGAGTGATAGTGTAGGTAGGAGCTTCACCTGGGTCACCACAGGCAGCCGCTCTGGTTGTTTTGTCAGCCAAGTGATTTCCTCGAGTTATGGGGTCATCTCCTTTCTGAGGTCCCTTACAGTGTAGGATAGCTACCTTATCTGGCAGCCATAGGGCCTCAAGAAGCTTGGGTATTTCTTCCTTGTTTTTGATAGTTTTCCCTACAGCAGTAAAGAGGCCTCTTTTTTATAGATGGCCCCGTGTACATGCACAGTAGCAAAGGCATACTGGGAATCAGTGTAGATGTTAACCCGTTTACCTTTGTTAAGAATGAGAGCTCAGGTTAGGACCTACAGTTCAGCTCATTGTGCCAACCATCCTTCTGGCAAGGCCTTGGCTTCCAGAACTTCAGTGGTTGTGTTTACCACATATCCTGCTCTTCAGCTGCCCTCTTGTAAATAGCTGTTCCCATCGCTGAACAGGGTGACCTCCGGGCTTGTTATGGCCTGGTGTTGGAGGTCCAGGCGGTTGGTATAAACTTCAACCACTACTTTGGAACAGTCATGGTTGGGTTCTCCCTCCTCCATGGGAGGTAAGGTGGCTGGGTTTAGTGTTCTTCCTGTTTCAAGAGTGACCCTTGGGTTTTCACAGAGAAGGCCTTGGTATTGTGTCAGCTGAGAATTGGAGAGGAAATGATATCCTTAGGTGCTCATGAGTGACATGATATCATGTGGGACCTTAACATTAAGTGTTTGTCCAAGTGTGAGTTTGTCTGCCTCCTTGGTGAGCAGGACTGTGGCTGCCAGTGCTCTGAGGCATGGTGGCCATCCTGCAGCCACAGGATCAAGGTTTTTTTGACATGTAGGCTACTGGCTTTTGGCAAGGCCACATGCTCTGAGTTAACACTCCAAGGGCTATTTTGTCATTTTCATGTATGAAGAGGTTAAAGGCCCTTTCTATGTCAGGCAAACCAAGGGCTGGGGCTCTTCCCAAAGCCAAATTTATTTCTGTGAAAGCAGTCTTTGCCTCCTCAGTCCATGCAAGGGGATCCCAGTCTGGCCCTCCCAAAAGGTCGTAGAGGAGCCTTGCTATGGCTGAGAATCCAGGAATCCAAATGCGACAGAACCCTGTGACTCCTAAAAATTTACACAAGCCTCGTTTTGTTTGGGGCTGTGGCAGTGTGGTAACAACCTTCTTCCTTTCTGGTCCTAGTTCTCTTGTTCCTTTTTTGAGGAGGAAGCCTAAGTATCAGACCTGCTGCTGAAAAATCTGTGCCTTTTTCCAAGAGGCTTGGTACCCTGAGTAGGATAGGAGCTGCAGGAGGGCCTTGATACCTTTCATACAGTCTTCTTGGGTGTCGCTGGCAAGGAGGAGGTTGTCTACATATTGGAGGAGTGCACACCCTGTGGTTTCCCTCAAAAAGTCATTGAGGTCTGCAACTAGTCCTTCCCCAAAAAGAGTGGGCAACTTCTTGAAACCTTGGGGAAGTCGTGTCCAGGTCAGCTGCATCTGGCGCCCTGTAATGGCTCAGTCCATTCAAAGGCAAATGATAGTTGACTTCGAAGAGCCAGACAGAGACAGAAGAAAGCATCCTTTAGGTCAAGTCATGTAAACCTCTGGCTGACCCCGGAATCTGGCTGAGGAGAGTATATGGGTTTGGAACCACTGGGTGTAAGGAAACAGCCACTTTGTTAATGGTCCTCAAATCCTGTACTGGTCGGTATCCTTCTCCTGGCTTCTTGACTGGCAAGAGTGGGGTATTCCAAGCTGATTGGCACTCAATTAGAATACCTGCTTCTCTGAGCTTGGTCAAGTGTTCTTCTATACCTATTCTAGCCTCGAGTGGAAGGAGGTATTGCCTTTGTCTCTGAGGTTGGGCTCCAGGGATCAGGTCAACAATTATGGGGCCCAACTCCAAACTAGTCCAGGTTGGTTATCTCAGCCCATACAGAGGGAAATGTAAGCCTGAAATCTGAGGAGCTACAGGGTAAGTCCTGGGCTCAAAAGTTATCTGGGCACCAAGTTTGGAGAGCAGATCCCGGCCCAGGAGAGGAATCAGGCAGTCAGGTAAGTAGAAGAACTCATGCCGGACTTTGTGACCCCCAAGTTCACATTGTTGAGCTTGACAGAAGGGCTGCTACATTGCCTGTGTCCCAGTAGCCCCAAGTATGGTTGCTGTCTTTTGGCTTAAGGGTGCCACCTGGGAAGTAACAACAGAGTATCCAGCCCCAGTGTCAAACATGAAAGTTATTGTTTGACCCCCTAACTTCATCTTGACTGTGGGCTCATGGGGGCCAAGAGGAAAGAGCTCAGCCCCCCTCAGTCTGATTCTACCCCAGCCAGACCAACAAGGTTCTCACCTCGAGGTTCCTCCTGATAGCAGCTGGGTTTCGAGGGCCCTTTCTGATTTGGACATTTATTCTTCCAGTGTCCCTTCTTTTTGCAGTATGCACATTGGTCTCTTGCCAAGGGAGTTCTGGGCTTCCCCCCTTTTGGTGGTTGGGGTCTTCCCATCTTTTCAGCATCTGTTTCTTTTAGTGATGCTGTGAGAAGGGTGGCCTTTTTTTTAGTCTTCTCTCAGCTTCTCTTTTGGCTGCGACTTCTCTGTTTATGAAAACTTTATTGGTGACCTCTATCAGCTGAGTGATATTCATCCTGGCAAAGCCCTCCAACTTCTGGAGTTTTCTTCTGATATCTGGGGCAGCCTGTGCCACAAAAGAGGTGTTTACCATCTGTTGACTTTCTGGTGCCTCAGGGTCAAACTGGGTGTATACACGGTATGCTTCACATAATCTTTCATAGTAGTCTCCGGGAGACTCCCCAAGGTGCTGTGTGACTGAGGATATTTTAGTCATGTTCATGGGCTTTTTGGCTCCAGCTTGGACTCCCCGAAGGAGGACTTCCTGGTATCGTTGGATGTGGGCTTATACTTCTTCTGTGGTGAAATCCCATGTTGGGGGTTCTTCACTCATGGCAGCTTGAGCCCAGACAGCAGGGTCATTGATCCCCAGAGGTGTGTGATCATCTAAATACTGTCGTGTTTCTCTTCTTCTTCTTCTTTTTTCTTCTGTATTAAACAGAGTACGGAGTAACTGTTGACAATCTTCCCAAGTCAGTCGGTGGATATGTAAGAGGGACTCCATCAAGTCAACCATTGCTTGTGGCTTTTCAGAGTATGATTGAGTGCTGTGTTTCCAATTGAGGTCGGTTGTAGAGAAAGGTTGATAATACATCATGGAAAGGCTGGGCTGGACTGTTCAGTCCTCATTCTGTCTTTCAGGCTCTCTCATCTCCCTTACAGGCATTTGGAAAGCATTAGGTCTGGGTCTGAGGTGCAGTCTGGCTGCTGACCTCTGTGGGGGAGGTTTCTCTGGGTCTGAGAGGGGCGAGGAGATGTGCGGCATCAACTGTGGTGGTGGCGGAGGCAGCTGTGGCGCCCACTGCCACGGTAACTGCTGCTGTGGTGGAGAGAAAGATGGGGGAGGAGTTTCAAGCTTAGGGAGAGCATGGAGGGAGCTTGGCAAGTAATTAGGAGGGGGAAAGGCAATATCTTCCATTTTAGAGGAGCGGTGGGTCGCTTCTTTGGCTCCCTGGGTGAGCTTCCGGATAAAGTGGTTAAAACCTTTGCCTGGCTCTGTTTGATAATGATGAATCACATCCAAGGCAGGGGATTTTGGTCAATTATAAGCCAGGAGTCCATGTATGGAAATTGATCAGGGTGGCCTGGGTTCCCAGTGATTATTAGCCAAACCCACTGCACTATTTGAGCATCTAATGTCCCTTCTGGAGGCCATCCTACATTGAATATGGGCCATTCTAGTTCACAAAAGGTCCTTAGCTTCCTGGGTGTTATTTTCACCCTGTAATCATCTGAAACTCCCTGTTTAAAATCTTTGAGCATGACCTCTAAAATCATAGGCTTACTCTGTTTTGATCCCATTATTAATTTCTTTCTCATGTTCAGTGTGGCAAAGACAGACAAAGGTAGGGTATGCCCTTGGATGAGACGACCAATCAGATACTCCTCTGGTCGTGTTCCTGAGGGAAACTTTAGGTGAGGTTTGGCAGTAGGGGACTCAGCTTTGTGACTTACAATCAGAATCTGATCCAATACTGCCCTAGCCCTTATACTGTCACCAGGACATGGGAGAGCCCATTCAGACTCTGTAGACTTTTGGGGACCTTAAGGGTGCCCGTCCGTGGAGCCACACACTCAAACTCAACTGGCAAGCCTGGCCGAGCCACAAATTCTCTCTCTCTCACACACACACACACACACACACACACACACACCAGAGTCTATTACATTCCCTCCCGCAAAATTTTTTACCTGTGAGATCTATTAAGGTCTCCAGGGATTGATCAGGCCCTCCTTCCACCCTCTTGGGTAGGCCTGACTTCTTTGAGGCCCTGGCCTTACTGGTTTGGATGCCAGGTCCAGGTTCTCAACTACCAGGTCTCTTTGAGTCTGGCGCGAACAACAGAGCGGGGCTGGCCCAAGGCAACCGAGAAGGAGACTGCTGAAATTCAGGCAGGGTGCACCTTCTCCCTTGAGATTCCTCACTCCGTCACCACCTCGCTGTTCTTCCAAACCAGTGGCAACAATGGGCCAGGGCATTTGGGTTTCCCAGTCAGGGAACCAAGTATGTTAAGGGAGCAGGGTGGAACGCTGGCAAAAAAACCCAAGTGGCACTCGGAGATCTTGGTGGATTGGAGATTTATTTAACACCAGTGGGCTGAGAGGAGAATGTTTCTCCAAAGGTCTGAGCACAGAATGCAAGTGGTGAGGGTAATTTATAGTTGTCAGCTTCCATATCTATGTTTGTTTGTTTATTTATTTATTTATTTATTTATTTTGCGTGCACAGCAAAGGAAGAAGAACATGGAGGAGGGGTCTCTAAGCTGGAGACCAGAGTCTGTTTTAGCACCGTTGGTCACCTTTGGCATACTTTATTCACTTCTCCAACAATTTTCTGTTCAAATTAAATATAGGTTTGTTTGTTTGTTTTTTACTTCCTAATGGGAGATGATGGTACTGCTATTTTCCAGATCACAAGTCTATGATATTCTGTCCAAATTAAAAGGGACTGCTACACTCTCACTTCTGTTTGCCAGCTATTTGGATAGCTGTAAAAGCCAAATATATTTCTGGATGCTAAATAGGTTTTCCTCTACAGGGTTGAAAGGAAAGCTCTATATTCAACACATAAAAGTAAAAATATAAATAAATATAGTTATTGAGTGTGTGTTGGGGTAGGAAATGTGATGGTAAGAAGTATTCAAGAAGCCAAGCTAAAATTCTTATTCAGTGGCTTTGTTTTCTAATATAATAAATCTGCTGTTATTGTATTTCTTATTTCTGATTGATAATAATTAGGGCATGAAACATCTTGTGTGGGATTATTTTCCAATTTAACTTTCTTGGTACCATTCCTCAATAGGGAATATATTCTCAAGATAAACATACACTCCTGTGACAAAAGAATAGCTTTTAATTAATAACTTAAGAAATAGACTCAAATGGAAATTGATTTCCAGAAGGCATAAACTACTAGGTTCCAATGAAAGCTTTGTAGTATTTTCCCACAATTCTTCACAGAGAAAGAAAGAATTCTTCTTCATTGAAATGGAATATATATGTGTGGTATGAATGATGGTAATTAAGGTAAATTAAGTAAAAAGATTTTTTTTAATTTTTTTGAGAGAGAAAGACCGTGTGAAAAAGTGGGGGAGGGGCAGAGAGAGGGAAACATAGAATCCAAAGCAGGCTCCATGCTCCAAACTGTGAGCACAGAGACTGACGCGGGGCTTGAACTCACAAACTGTGAGATCTTTTTTTTTTTTTTCCCCAATATATTAAGTTTATTGTCAAATTGGTTTCCATACAACACCCAGTGCTCATCCCAAAAGGTGCCCTCCTCAATACCCCTCAACCACCCTCCCCTCCCTCCCACCACCCATCAACCCTCAGTTTGTTCTCAGTTTTTAAGAGTCTCTTATGCTTTGGCTCTCTCCCACTCTAACCTCTTTTTTTTTCCCCTCCCCAATGGGTTTCTGTTAAGTTTCTCAGGATCCACATAAGACTGAAACCATATGGTATCTGTCTTTCTCTGTATGGCTTATTTCACTTAACATAACACTCTCCAGTTCCATCCATGTTGCTACAAAGGGCCATGTTTCATTCTTTCACATTGCCACGTAGTACTCCATTGTGTATATAAACCACAATTTCTTTATCCATTCATCACTTGATGGACATTTAGGCTCTTTCCATAATTTGGCTATTGTTGAGAGTGCTGCTATAATCATTGGGGTACAAGTGCCCCTATGCATCAGCACTCGTGTATCCCTTGGGTAAATTCCTAGCAGTGCTATTGCTGGGTCATAGGGTAGGTCTATTTTTAATTTTTTGAGGAACCTCCACACTATTATCCAGAGTGGCTGCACCAGTTTGCTTTCCCACCAACAGTGCAAGAGGGTTCCCGTTTCTCCACATCCTCTCAAGCATCTAGTGTCTCCTGATTTGTTCATTTAGGCCACTCTGACTGGCGTGAGGTGATATCTGAGTATGGTTTTGATTTGTATTTCCCTGATGAGGAGCGACGTTAGAGCATCTGCTCATGTGCCTGTTGGCCATCCGGATGTCTTCTTTAGAGAAGTGTCTATTCATGTTTTCTGCCCATTTCTTCACTGGGTTATTTGTTTTTTGGGTGTGGAGTGTGGTGAGCTCTTTACAGATTTTGGATACTAGCCCTTTGTCTGATATGCCATTTGCAAATATCTTTTCCCATTCCGTTGGTTGGATTTTAGTTTTGTTGCTTGTATCCTTTGCTGTGCAGAAGCTTTTTATCTTCATAAGGTCCCAGTAATTCACTTTTGCTTTTAATTCCCTTGCCTTTGGGGATGTGTCGAGTAAGAAATTGCTACGGCTGAGGTCAGAGAGGTCTTTTCCTGCTTTCTCCTCTAGGGTTTTGATGGTTTCCTGTCTCACATTCAGGTCCTTTATCCATTTTGAGTTTATTTTTGTGAATGGTGTGAGAAAGTGGTCTAGTTTCAACCTTCTGCATGTTGCTGTCCAGTTCTCCCAGCACCATTTGTGAAAGAGACTGTCTTTTTTCCATTGGATGTTCTTTCCTGCTTTGTCAAAGATGAGTTGGCCATACGTTTGTGGGTCTAGTTCTGGGGTTTCTATTCTATAACATTGGTCTATGTGTCTGGTTTTGTGTCAATACCATGCTGTCTTGATGATGACAGCTTTGTAGTAGAGGCTAAAGTCTGGGATTGTGATGCCTCCTGCTTTGGTCTTCTTCAAAATTACTTTGGCTATTCGGGGCCTTTTGTGGTTCCATATGAATTTTAGGATTGCTTGTTCTAGTTTCAAGAAGAATGCTGGTGCCATTTTGATTGGGATTGCATTGAATGTGTAGATAGCTTTGGGTAGTATTGACATTTTGGCAATATTTATTCTTCCAATCCATGAGCAGGGAATGTCTTTCCATTTCTTTATATCTTCTTCAATTACCTTCATAAGCTTTCTGTAGTTTTCAGCATACAGATCTTTTACATCTTTAGTTAGATTTATTCCTAGGTATTTTATGCTTCTTAGTGCAATTGTGAATGGGATCAGTTTCTTTATTTGTCTTTCTGTTGCTTCATTGTTAGTGTATAAGAATGCAACTGATTTCTGTACATTGATTTTGTATCCTGCAACTTTGCTAAATTCGTGTATCAGATCTAGCAGACTTCTGGTGGAGTCTATCAGATTTTCCATGTATAATATCATGTCATCTGCAAAAAGTGAAACCTTGACTTCATGTTTGCCAATTTGGATGCCTTGGATTTCCTTTTGTTGTCTGATTGCTGATGCTAGAACTTCCAGCACTATGTTAAACAACAGCGGTGAGAGTGGGCATCCCTGTCGTGTTCCTGATCTCAGGGAAAAAGCTCTCAGTTTTTCCCCATTGAGGATGATGTTAGCTGTGGGCTTTTCATAAATGGCCTTTATGATCTTTAAGTATGTTCCTTCTATCCCGACTTTCTCAAGGGTTTTTATTAAGAAAGGGTGCTGGATTTTGTCAAAGGCCTTTTCTGCATCGATTGACAGGATCATATGGTTCTTCTCTTTTTTTTTGTTAATGTGATGTATCACGTTGATCGATTTGCGAATGTTGAACCAGCCCTGCATCCCAGGAATGAATCCCACTTGATCATGGTGAATAATTCTTTGTATATGCTGTTGAATTTGATTTGCTAGTATCTTATTGAGAATTTTTGCATCCATATTCATCAGGGATATTGGCCTGTAGTTCTATTTTTTTACTGGATCTCTGTCTGGTTTAGGAATCAAAGTAATACTGGCTTCATAGAATGAGTCTGGAAGTTTTCCCTCCTTTTCGATTTTTTGGAATAGCTTGAAAAAGATAGGTATTATCTCTGCTTTAAATGTCTGGTAGAATTCCCTAGGGAAGCCATCTGGTCCTGGACTCTTATTTGTTGGAAGATTTTTGATAACTGATTCAATTTCTTCACTGGTTATGGGTCTGTTCAAGCTTTCTATTTCCTCCTGTTAGAGTTTTGGAAGTGTGTGGGTGTTTAGGAATTTGTCATTTCTTCCAGGTTGTCCAGTTTGTTGGTGTATAATGTTTCATAGTATTCCCTGATAATTGCTTGTATCTCTGAGGGATTGGTTGTAATAATTCCATTTTCATTCATGATTTTATCTATTTGGGTCATCTCCCTTTTCTTTTTGAGAAGCCTGGCTAGAGGTTTATCAATTTTGTTTATTTTTTCAAAAAACCATCTCTTGGTTTCGTTGATCTGCTCTACAGGTTATTTAGATTCTATATTGTTTATTTCTGCTCTGATCTTTATTATTTCTCTTCTTCTGCTGGGTTTAGGCTGCCTTTGCTGTTCTGCTTCTATTTCCTTTAGGTGTGCTGTTAGATTTTGTATTTGGGATTTTTCTTGTTTTTTGAGATAGGCCTGGATTGCAATGTATTTTCCTCTCAGGACTGACTTTGCTGCATCCCAACGCGTTTGGATTGTAGTATTTTCATTTTCGTTTGTTTCCATATATTTTTAATTTCTTCTCTAATTGCCTGGTTGACCCATTCATTCTTCAGTAGGGTGGTATTTAACGTCCATGCTTTTGGAAGTTTTCCATTCTTTTTCTTGTGGTTGATTTCAAGCTTCATAGCATTGTGGTCTGAAAATATGCATGGTATGATTTCAATTCTTGTATACTTATGAAGGGCTGTTTTGTGACCCAGTATGTGATCTATTTTGGAGATGTTTCATGTGCACTCAAGAAGAAAGTATATTCTGTTGCTTTGGGATGCAGAGTTCTAAATATATCTGTCAAGTCCATCTGATCCAATGTATCATTCAGGGCCCTTATGTCTTTATTGACCGTGTGTCTAGATGATCTATCCATTTCTGTAGGTGGAGTATTAAAGTCCCTTGCAATTACCACATTCTTATCAATAAGGTTGCTTATGTGTGTGAGTAATTGTTTTATATATTTGGGGGCTCCTGTATTTGACACATAGACATTTATAATAGTTAGCTCTTCCTGATGGATAGACCCTGTGATTATTATATAATGCCCTTCTTCATCTCTTGTTACAGCCTTTAACTTAAAGTCTAGTTTGTCTGATATAAGTATGGCTACTCCAGCTTTCTTTTGGCTTCCAGTAGCATGATAAATAGTTCTCCATCCCCTCACTTTCAATCTGAAGGTGTCCTCAGGTCTAAAATGAGTCTCTTGTAGACTGCAAATAGATGGGTCTCGTTTTTTTTTTATCCATTCTGAGACCCTATGTCTTTTGGTTGGCACATTTAGTCCATTTACATTCAGTGTTATTCTAGAAACATATGGGTTTAGAGTCCTTGTGATGTTTTAGGTTTTATGCTTGTAGCGATATCTCTGGTACTTTGTCTCACAGGATCTCCCTTAGGATCTCTTGTAGGGCTGGTTTAATGGTGACGAATTCCTTCAGTTTTTTTTGTTTGGAAAGACCTTTATCTCTCCTTCTATTCTAAATGACAGACTTGCTGGGTAAAGGATTCTCGGCTGCATATTTTTTCTGTTCATCACATTGAAGATCTCATGCCAATCCTTTCTGGCCTGCCAAGTTTCAGTAGAGAGATTGGTCATGAGTCTTATAGGTCTCCCTTTATATGTTAGAACGTGTTTATCTCTAGCTTCTTTCAGAATTTTCTCCTTATCCTTGTATTTTGCCAGTTTCACTATGATATGTTGTGCAGATCAATTTATGTTACGTCTGAAGGGAGTTCTCTGTGCCTCTTGAATTTCAATGCCTTTTTCCTTCCCCAGATCCGGGAAGTTCTCAGCTATGATTTCTTCAAGTAAACCTCCAGCACCTTTCCCTCTCTCTTCCTCCTCTGGAATACCAACTATGCGTAGATTATTTCTCTTTAGTGCATCACTTAGTTCTCTAATTTTCCCCTCATACTCCTGGATTTTTTTATCTCTCTTTTTCTCAGCTTCTTCTTTTTCCATAATTTTATCTTCTAGTTCACCTATTCTCTCCTCTGCTTCTTCAATCCGAGGCGTAGTTGCCTCCATTTTATTTTGCAACTCATTGATAGCATTTTTATCTCCTCCTGACTGTTCCTTAGTCCCTTGATCTCTGTTGCAAGAGATTCTCTGCTGTCCTTTATACTGTTTTCAAGCCCAGCGATTAATTTTATGACTATTATTCTAAATTCACTTTCTATTATATTGTTTATATCATTTTTGATCAGTTTGTTAGCTGTTGTTCTTTCCTGGATATTTTTCTGAGGGGAATTCTTCCGTTTTGTCATTTTGGATAGTCCCTGGAGTGGTGCGGGACTCTGGGGCACTTCCCCTGTGCTGTCTTGAAAATCTTGTGTTGGTGGGCGGGGCCGTAGTCAAATTTTATGTTTGCCCCCAGCCCACTGCTGGAGCTACAGTCAGACTGGTGTGTGCCTTCTCTTCCCCTCTCCTAGGGGCGTGATTCACTGTGGGTTGGTGGGGCCCGTCTGGGCTACTTACACACTGCCAGGCTTGTGGTCTGGGGATCTGGCTTATTAGCTGAGGTAGATCAGCAGGGTGCACGGGGCGGGAGGCGCAGGCTCAGCTCGCTTTTCCTTCAGAGATCTGCTTCAGGACAGGCCCTGTGGCACCTGGAGGGAGTCAGACCCACTAGAGGGATGGATCCACAGGAGCACAGCTTTGGGTGTTTGTGTGGTGCAAGCAAGTTCCCTGGCAGGAACTGGTTCCCTTTGGGACTTTGGTTGGGGGATGTGTGAAGCAGATGGCGCTGGCGAGCACCTTTGTTCCCAGCCAAGCTGAGCTTTGTTGTCCGGGGCTCAACAACTCTCCCTCCCGTTGTCCTCCAGCCCTCCCATTCTGTGAGCAGAGCTGTTAGCTTATAACCTTCCAGATGTCAAGTCCCGCTTGCTGTCGGAACACACTCTGTCTGTCCCCTCTGCTTTTGCAAGCCAGACTCGGGGGCTCTGCTTGGCCGGCGGGCCGCCCCTCTGCCCCAGCTCCCTCCCGCCAGTCCATTGAGCTTGCACCACCTTGCTGCCCTTCCTACCCTCTTCCGTGGGCCTCTTGTCTGTGCTTGGCTCCGGAGACTCCATTCTGCTAGTCTTTTGGTGGTTTTCTGGGTTATTTAGGCAGGTGTAAGTAGAATCTAAGTGATCAGCAGGACGCGCGGTGAGCCCAGGGTCTTCCTACACCTCCATCTTCCCAGGACTCTCTCCTGTGAGATCTTTACCTGAGCCTAAAATCAGACATTTAACTTACTTAGATGCCCAGGTGCCCCTAAGGAAACATATTTTTTTAGTAGAATGATAGAGATGTTGGTTTCAAGAAACAATCTTCACAAGAAAGTATGAATATCAAAAGTAGAAATAGAAATCTGTGAACCAAAGCATCTTTTGGTAAAAAAAAAAAAAAAATCTGTTTCATTTTTGTCCGTGATTCACTAATTGTAATGTTTTTGTTTCACTATTCCATAAGGTGGACATAATTTTTCTTACAATAACTTTCCTTTTAATAACAACAGAGTAATTTTGCCATGGGCTTTACCTGCCTTATTCATATACTGCATTATTTAGTTTCTCATTTTGTTTCAGCACTACCTGTGTTTAAATCCTTGCCTTGCCACTTCACAGCTATGTAATCGTAAACTATTTACTTAACCTCTTTGTGTATCAATTTCTTCCCTTATAATGTGGAAATAATAATTTCCCTCTCTTCATAGGGTGGTTATAGGATTAATTTAGTTAATATCTATAAAGATTATGGAACTGTGTTTTTCACATGGTTAGTGCCAATCTAGGTTAACTAGTCATATTGATCTCAGACCTTGTTTTTTTTCTTTTTAAAAATGTTTTTAATGTTTATTTATTATTGAGACAGAGAGAGACAGAGCATGAGCATGGGAGTGGTCGAGAGACAGGGAAACAGAATCTGAAGTAGGTTCCAGGTTCTGAGCTGTCAGCACAGAGCCTGATGTGGGGCTTGAACTCACAAACCCCAAGATCATGACCTGAGCTAAAGTCGGACGCTTAACTGAGCCACCCAGGCATCCAAGAAATGGGAAGAAGACATGAACAGACATTTTTCTAAAGAAGACATACAGATGGATAATAGACATATGAAATGATGCTCCACGTCACTCATCATCAGGGAAATACAAATAAAAACTACAATGAAATATCACTTCACACCTGTCACTATGACTAAAGTTGACAACACAGAAACAACAGATGTTGGCAAGGATGCAGACAAAAGGGACCCCTCTCCCATTCTTGGTGGGAATGCAGACTGTTGTAGCCACTCTGGAAAACAGTATGGATGTTCCTCAAAAAGTTAAAAATAGAAATGTCCTATGACCCAGGAATTGCACCAGTAGGTATTATACAAATTATAAAAAATTATACAAATTATACCTAAATTACACAAAAATACTGATTCTAAGGAGGACATGCTCGTGCATGTTTATACCAACATTATCATCAATACCCAAATTATGTAAAGAGCCCAAATGTTAATCAACTGATGAATGGATAAAGAACTTCTGGTACATATATGCAATGGAATATTACTCAGCCATCAAAAATAATGAAATCTTTTCATTTGCAATTACTTGGTTGAAGCTAAAATGTATTATGCTAAGTGAAACAAGTCAGTCAGAGAAAGACAAATATCATGTGGAACTTAAGAAACAAAACAGAGGATCATAGGAGAAGAGGGAACAAAAATAAAAGGAGAGGGAGGCAAACCATAAGAGACTCTTAACTATAGAGAACAAACTGAGGGTTTGTAGAGGGGAGGTTGGTGGGGGATGGGCTAAATGTGTGATGGATATTAAAGAAAGAACTTGTGATGGACACTGGGTATTATATGTAAGTGATGAATCACTAAGTTCTACTCCTGAAACCAATAGTATACTATATGTTAACTAACTGGAATTTGTACAAAAATATGAAGCAAACAAAATAAATATCAATCAATCAATCATCAATAAAGCCTTTTGGCCTGTTTAAGATAGTTTAATTTTTCAAAAAATTTAAAAAAAGTCAAGAAAAATAAAGATTCCTGAAATCCACTTCCATAATTTCAATAAGTTAGTGGGACCCAAGCAAATATCTTTTAAACTTCCCAAGATATTCTGCTGCCTTCTTATTTAAAATTACTGGTATAATAAAACGATAGATCTGGGGTGGAAGTAATTCTAAGAAGGATTACTATTAGAAATAATAATTTTAAAAAAACCACATGAGATCATTCTCTGCATTCTTCCATTTCCTTTTATTGCACTTGCTCTGTTCTTAAACAATTGTTAATTAGAAGGTTATACTAATGATACCAAAGTGTTCTGCTCAAGGTATTTGCATGTTGATAGAGACTACTCCCTTAGAATTAATGACGCTGATGTCAAACTTTTAGCATAGTGGGAAAAAAGTGGATATTTAGCTAAACAGGCTTTATCTGGACTCTTCCAAACTATTATATGTGGCTCATCCTTTCCTCCATATTTTCCCATTCTGTAGTTAGATATATATCACTTTTTGTCACATCATAAGGAGGGGTTTTGTGACATGTGAATATAAGGTTAAAACTTAAATGACATTTGTTTTTAATTTTTAAAAAAGATTTAATGGCTTAGTAAAGTTCTAAAGGGCCAAGAAGAGAGGCAGTTGCCTTTTCTAAAGGTAGACCATTAAGAAATTTTCCAGATGTTCTTTAATTCTGCTTTCCATTGCATTGATTCAAGTTACTTTCCACCTATTATAATGCAGCATATTTCTGAGTTGCTGTGTTTTCTATTTGTTATTTTGGATGAAATGCATTTTCACGGTTATCAAGTTATATTTTAATTTATTTATTAAAATGGCTTAAATAATAACATACATTTTAGGCATGGATGGGAATCCTACACATTACAGAATTATAATTTTTTTTTGTTATTATTTACTGTTTTAGTAGGTAAAGAATTAAGATTTTTTTTAAAGAAACCCCAAATCCTCTTTACTTCTATAGATTCCTTGTTCAAAAGGTTATTTCTGAAAAATATTTTTGATGTAATTTTATAATGAGGTTTTAATTTTTAGGCATAGATGCTCATAGTCATATTGTCAATGGCTGGTTTTGCCCAACAACAGCAGAGTTGAGTCCTTGTGACAGAGACCTTATGGCTGCAAATCTTAAATATTTGCCCTCTGACCTTTTGCAGAAAAAAAAATTTGCTTATCACTGCTCCAACTAAAATAACTGAGCTAGTTATGCAGGTAACTATTCAGGAAAAAGTTGATTTATAAAACTGAATAAATAGTTGTATATTGTTTTTATTGTCCAAATAATTAAACCTACTCTCTAAACATAAAGTTAGGTATAGTTTGCCCATATATATTGAGTGTATATTCCTGTAAGCACTTATATCTAGCTGGGCATTAGTATTTTAATATTTGTAAAGTGGTAACTCTTCTCCAGACCCTAATGGAAGTCCTTTACATCCATGATATTATGAAATCCTTGTTAAACACTGCATAAAGAAACTAAAATAAAATTATTATTTCCTATTATGAGGAAACCACTAGAGATCAAGAGCCCAAACCCCAATTCGCGTAACCGTTAAGTAGTAGAAATGAGATATGGTAACATTCCAGTCTTGTTTCAGAATCAAAGCACACAACCAATGTGCTACACCTAAACTTAACATTCATATACTTCATGAGAAGCCCTTTATAGTTTCAGTGTTTTTTAGTATAGTTGATCTTTCTTACTGAGAGACTTCCATCCTTGAGGTACAGAACTATGTTTAGCAATAACATATATCAGGGCTAATGTTCTCACTAATTGCAGAATCATAAAAAATCATAGAAATTGAACATCACCAAACCATATCTGTTCTTGGTACTTCTCTATTAGATTATGAGTTGTTTCCTTTAGTTCTATAACAAGTTCACTCAGAAGTTTCTATTACATCAATGCATGTGTTCATTCATCAAAGTGATGTTTATTGAAAGCTTAATAATTGTCAGGCAGTCTTCTAAAAACCAAACACAAAGCAGAAAAAAAATCAGGAAACATTTTTGGTCTAAAAAACTTGTACTCTAGAAAGGGTAAAAAATACTAATAATTATACTTTATAATGGTACAGTGCCAAGGGAAAAAAATAAATGAAAGAGGAGAGAGAGAAGAGGGCACAATTCTGGACAGGGTGATGAATAGACAATATAAAACCCAATCCATGTTACCTCATGTCTTCCATTTCAATGCACTTTAGCTTGACTTCCAACTATCAGCATCTGCATTTGATTGCCAAAGAAATTGACCCTCCTACACAAACAGAAAGCAGCTCCTCATTTCTTGAGTGTGATAAAATCTGAAGTATGTGTTCTATGATGTCTCAGAGTCCCCCAGAAGCATTAAGTTCTGATTGTCCATAATAAGTTGTTTGATAAAAAACACCCTTTATGTTATGCTTTTTCTTCCCTCACTTCTCTTCCTTACAGACGTTTCCTGGGACCAGCTTCCCAATAAAACCACTTGCACTCTGAATCTTATCTCCAGGTTTGTTTCTAGACAATGAAAACAAAGAACGTTGTACAAAGGAATGATACTTCTCTACATGGTTCTTCTTTTAAAATGTGTACAACTTTTAACCCAACATATTTACTTACAGGAATTTATCATAAGGAAATAATTATGTATATGCACAAATGTTTGCAATTTTTCAGTAACACATAGAAAACCTCCATTTCAACATTAGGTATTAGAATTTTTAATATTTTAATTGTGGGGAATAAGTTTAAGAATACCCTGAGCTTGCACCAATGGGTTAACAAGGTTTAGGATGAAAGCATCCAGGATTAGGTAAACAGGGCAAAAGCATCCCCAGTATAGAACAAAAGCATAGGAATAAGAAGCCACAGGATGAAAGTATCCAAGATTAGATCAGGGTGGAAGTGCCTCCAGCATAGTACAAAAGCAGAAAGCTGCTTTCACAGGAGGAAAGTCCAGAATAGGTAAACAGGTACACAGGGCTATGTACCACAGCAGCTGGGTGAAATTGCCCAGAGTGGAGCTAATTAGAAATATAAGTGTGCCTTGTTGACTCTGAGGTAGCATGTTCTATCTGTCTTATCCCCTAAGCAATCTAAGATAAACAGACATGGAGCTTCGTGCCTGCCATAAACAGCCGTTTGCCCAGCACTGGGATTTTGTTTTGTATTGACACAAACTCCTAACACCACCTATCTTCAAAACCCCCTTTCTCTCACACACATGAGTTAATGTTCATGGTTTCACTGTCTTTCTGTACATCCATCAGGCTTGTCAGCCTTCTGGTGCTAATAAAAACAAAGAACCCTTACCCAGGGCTCTTGTCTCCTCACAGACATTAGATTCTCTCGCATTTTAATTCTGCGACCGATTGATGGACAAGAGGGAACTCCAGACCCAGAGTCTACAACATTTAATATCTTAGAGAAGAAAATTGTTTCAAGATTTTGTTACAACCCACATTTCTATTACTACTTTGATAATTGAACATTTTTTGTATTTTTTTTGGATAATTTGATTTTCACTGTTTCCCTAGTTAGGTATTTTGTACATTTTTATATTTGTATAACCAATTTTTATTAAATTTTTGTTAATTTGTTAAAGATATATGTATGCTAAAAATATGTATGCTAAAATTATTAGGCCTTTGTTTAATATGTCACAGATATTAGACCCAGATTTTGACTTACCTTTTGTATTTGTGCAAAGACTGATGATTTACCTTATTTATGTGTCAGATTTATCAATTTCTTACTCTGTTTTGACTTTATCATTGAATTCAGAATGATCTATTCTAACTAGGATTATATACAGAGAGTTGTGTGTTGTGTGTATGTATTCCTAGTAATTTTATTTCTGTGTTTTTATATGTGTATAGTATAAATCAAAGACCTGACTTTTCCTCCCAAATTATTGACATATTTACCCAACATCACTTTTTCAATAATATATGGTTTATATTTTGATATTAATTCAGGTGATTAATATTAGAACAAGGTGCTAGTAAGACCAACCTCAGCTGTTGGTCATTTCTCATGGATCAGGTAACTTTATATGAATTCTGCAGAGATATAGAGCTGAGTCTCAGTCAAATATTCACAAGTGCTTACTTTTGAATATGAGAGGCATTGAATGTGAGTAGAAGAAAGAATATAAATAAACTTAAATCTATCTCCATTGCTCTTTCCTACTCATAATAGGAAAGTAATCTAATGTTTCCAATGTACAGCATTTGTTTTGCTATTTCCAAAGACACTTTCTTTTTTTTTTCTTTTTCTTTTTATTACTATAGCAAGGGTCATGCTAAGACATGTGATCTGTGCAAACTAGAAGCTATTTATCAAATTATCAATAATTAAATCTATTATACTTTATTAGAAAAACTAATGCCAATTTTATTCTGAAATCAATTTCTCTGAATAATGAGTAGTTCAGTGATCGATTTCCATTAAAGAGCTCTTTGGTTAGTAAAAATCTGGTTATATACGATCCCAGGGAATACCTCAAGTAGAAAAAATCTATTTGACATTGTGTGCTTTAGCAATATCCTCATCTTTTCTCTTATCCAAACTAAAAGCCTTTAATTCACACTATTGTCATATTTTTTTTTAAAAAAAACAAGATATTCTATTAGTTACTGGTACCAGAAGACTGTTGGATAAAATAGGAACAATACCTTGACGGAAAAGTTTAAACATTACAGAATTTTGATTGGTATTTCAATATAACTAAGAAGTGTTGCTATGCATTAGAAAATTACACACTTTTGTATGCATTATATACTGATATAATAGCATTGCTGGTATTATGAAAAGGAGCATAGTAACATTGAGAAACTGAACAGTTTCCTGGATTAACAACCTCTTTTGAAATCTGATTTTTAAAAATGTTTGTGTAATTTGGAATGAAGAAATAGATGGTAAAATTTTTGAATTTACATTCTCTTCCTCTGGATCCTACAACATCTAGAACAAGATAAGGGATATTGAGCCCCATAATTTCATAAGATGTGTTATCTTGCTCTTCAGTTTCCATATCTATTTGAAAAGAGTAATACATTTGGAAACCCAAATGTTTTCCATCAAGAAATGAGTAAAATTTTCTTTCTATAATTATTGACAATTCAATGGATACAAAATCCAAACAAATATCAATAGTTGAGAAAAAGAGTAAGGGTGGGGGAGACAGAGACAGAAGGAGACAGAGAGCTTGAGTTTTGGAACAAAGCTCTTAATGAAGTTCAGTCTTAATTAAACAAGCCATGCCTCTAGTTGTTAGCCTCTATTACAGGGTAAAATTGGTTGCACAATTCAAGCTTTGGAGGTTGATGGCTTATTTTACACACTAAGAAGTCATACACCAGAGAGAGCATAGACACAAAAGTAGAAAACAGAAGTTCTTTATAAGAAATCTTAATGAAAGAAGTGGAGACTCCTCTGAATCGCATACTGATATACTGATCTCCTTTGGATTTTAAAGGGCTTATAAAGCAAAAACAAGTGTTGTTGAATTGAATTGAAAATTGTAGGTCAGTTTTCCTAGGGAGATAAAAAGTTTCTTTCATCTTTATTTCACACATAATGAGATTTCAATGCCTATTGGGATTTCTTTAAGGGGAAAAAAAACTATGTCTTTCATTAAAAAAATTCAAATGACACAATTTCTGTCAATAGATATCCAACAGTTAAATTTAAGAATGGTTTATTCTCAGAAAACTGGGGATGCAAAATCTTCTCTGTCATGACTAGCAGTCCAATTTGAAAGCCAAGATTCATATTCAGTAGCTTTGAAAAACAGTATATAATACCTGTATAAATATAATACAAAGAATAAGGACACAGTTCAGAAAAGGGGTAAGTTAATGTAGAGTGAAGTGGTCATTGAAGATTTTATAAAGAAACTAAGATTTAATGTGGACCTAAATGTACGATATGGAAAGAGAAACATGGGTGAATACTGTACAGAGAGAGAACGAGGTATGGGATGTAGAGGTTGGACCAGATTTTGGAAGATCTTGCATGCCAAGCAGAAGATTGTATGGTTGTGATTATAGGCTATAATAATAGCTAATTTAAAAATGTACAGAGTGTGTAACATATAAAAGAGTTTATATGCAATACTGTAACTGATATGCACAAAGAACCTCCTTATGTATTAAGAAATATAACTAACCCCAATTTGCAGCTAATAGAACTGAAACTTAAGATCACTTAGATAGTGGCAGAATCTGGATTTGAATCCATCTAGTCAGATTCCTAATTCTATGGATATAGCATGACACTAAACCATCAAGGAAGATATTTGGAGACATTTGAGAATATTTAATAAAAATACATTTCTTCTTTGAATTAGATGAGATAATGAAAGCTGGTGATAAAAAGAACCATCAAGGTTCTTAAAATAATTATAATAATTCTAGGTTCTAAAGGCTTTCTCCTATGTGATCTTCCAATAGTTTTATAGTTGTAAGCCCATGATTTCCCCTAGTAATTTTCATTACCCTAAGTTTACTTTACCTGGTATTAATATTAATATAACCACTCCTACTATCCTGTGATTAATGTTCATATGGTATATATTTTTCTATTTTGTACTTTTACCTTATAAATATTATCATATTTAAATTCAGCTATTTGTTAACAGTATATTGTTAAGCCATGCTATTTTTTTGTTGGTTTGCTTTCATGCTTTTGGTTCATTCGTCCATTCTGAAAACTCTATTATTTGACATAATTAGAACATTTGGATGTAATGTAATTATTGATACATGAGGGTTTGACTCTGTCATTTTACTTTATTTTTTGTTTGTTCTTTCAGTTTCTACTTTTCTTTTCTCTGCCTTCATATGTAATATTTTTACATTTTTAAAATATTCCATCTTAATATATCTATATGGGTTTTGAGTGTACTTTTGTGTAAATTTTTGCAGTTGCTTTAGATGTTATTTAATATATAAATAACTTCATACAGCATAGTATTGTCAACATATTACTCTTTTTAAATGGAGTGTTAACACTCGCCTCCCTTTTTGTCATTTTTCTTGCCTTCATTTATAATAGGATTTCTAAAATATTTCCCTGTATACATTTTAAATCCTAGCAGAAAAAAATATTTTTACTTCAATCACCAATTATACTTTCAAAAAATCATGAAGAGAACAAAAGGCATAACTTCTATTATTTAAACCAATTTATACTCACTAAGGCTTTTTCCCTAGTCTATCCTGGAGAATGTCCAATGTGAGTGTGAGAATTATGTAATTCTGCTGTTATATGGAATGTTCTCTAGATGTGTATTAGGTCTACTTGGTTTATAATTTGGTAAAAATCTTATATTTCCTTGTTGACTTTCTGCTTAACTTAGTTTTGCTATGCATTATTAAATATTGAGTATTGAAATATATAAATATTATTGGTGAATTGTATATTTCTCCCCATCATTTTATCAATTTTTTATTGTGGTAACATAAAATTTACCATTTCTCACATTTTAATCATACAAGTTAGAGGAGTTAAATCCAAAATTTTTTCATCATGCCGAAGAAAACCTGTACCTATTAAAGAAAAAAAAATTCTCACTATTTCCTTCTGCTCCCAGAACCTCATAATCTCTTATTATATTTTCCGTGTCCATGAATTTGCCTATTCTAGGTACCTCACATGAGTTGACTCATACAATATCTGTTCTTTATTGTATTGCTTATTTAGTTTACCATAATGTTTTCAAGGTCCATCCATATTGTAACATGTATCAGAATTTCATTCCCTTTCAAGACTAATGTGCCATTGTATGTATATACCACATTTTCTTTATATTCTTCTGTTAATTATGGTCCTTTAAATTGTTTCTACCTTATAATTACTGTGAATAATTATGCCATGAAAATTGGTGTTCAAGTATGTGTTTGAACTCCTGCTTTCAATTATTTGGGATACATACCTAGAAGTAGTTTTGTTGGATCATTTGGAAATTCTAGATTTAACTCTTTGAAGAAACATCATAGTTTTTTCCATACTAGTTGTGCTAATTTACATCCCCACCAACAATGCATAAAATTTAAAATTTCTCTACACCTTTGAAAACACTTGCTAATTTTCCTTTCTAATTTAATAGCCATCCTAATGGATGTGAAGTGTTAACTCATGAGTTTTAATTTTTATGTCTCTAATGACTAATGATGTACATATTATTCATGTGTATATTTTCTTTAGAGAAATGTCTGTGCAAGACTTTGACTTTTTTTTTTAATTAGGTTGTTTGCTTTCTTGTTGTTGAACTCTAGCAGATCCTTATATATTCTGGATATTAATCCCTTATCAAGTATTTGATTTGCAAATATTTATTTTATTGTGTTGTTTTTTCACACTCTTGATAGTGTCCCTTGATATTCAAATATTTCTAATGTTTATGAAAACTAATTTGTTTTTTTTTCATTTTGTTACTTGTGCTTTTTTGATGCCATTTCCAATATATTACCACAAATCCAATGTCATGAAGTTTTCTCGCAAGTTTTCTTCTAAGTGTCTCATTATATTACCTTTTAAGTTTGTCTTTGATTTTCAGTTAATTTTTGCATAAAGTAAAGATAAATTTCATTTTTGTGACTCTTTTTCATAAGTCCTAATTTCTAAAAGAATCTCACCCCAACTCCACTTCTAGGGCTTATGTGGTGTATTGTATTTCTCTATATACTCTTATCCCTAGTGTCTTTCAGTTTCTAATCTTGTAGTATTAATGGGCAGAGATTGCCACTTCTTCCATCTGAATTACAACTTAAGCTAGAAAGAGATGTGCAAATCATTCCTTAAGGTATCCCCTAGTCAGATTAGAACAGATGTACACCATAATTTGCAAATAAGATCTGCTCTGCTAACTTCAATCCAAGGAGGGAGATCAAAAACATGGGTACCTCAGCTCAAGACTGAAGGCCACAGTTTCATTAGAAAAAGGGTGAAGCAAATGCAAGTAAAAAATGACACAAAACTTTATATCATTTTGAAAACATGTTTTTCTTCATCATGCGTTTGATTGGGTTCTACAAATTTTTTTTTCCCAGAATTCTTACAAAGTTGGTTAACACAGCATCTCTCTCTCTCTCTCTCTCTCTCTCTCTTTCCGTGGAGAGAAGAGAGGTTGGAACTTCCTAGTCCACCATTTGCTGATGACACTTGCCATTACATGTCATTTCCTGCTATATATAATTTTGACTTTATTGTTAAGTGTGTGTGTGTGTGTGTGTGTGTGTGTATGCTTTCCTGACATATTGAACCTTTTACCATTATAAAATCTTCTTCTTTCTCTCTAGTAAAAAATATTCTGTGAGACAGGACTTAAGATGACAGAGCAGTATGGGGACCCTGAGTTTACTTGTCCCTGAAACATGGCTAGACCAGCACAAAACTATTTTGAACATCTAGCAAATTGATCTGGGGATTAATGTAACAATCTGCATAACTTGAAGCACAGAATTTAGCAGTTACATGGTGTGGAGAGTTGGATTGGGGAGAGAAAAGCCACAGAGAGTAGGGAGCCATTTATGCAAAGAGAAAGATAAAGGGGGAGTGTATAGCGCATACAGATCACACAAGAAAAACACTCCCCTAATTAGATGGAGATAAACAGAGAAAAAGAATAAAAACACTCACAGGGGACTGGACAAGAAATCTGTTCCCCAAAACCATTGACAGGGAGAAAGGAGAGGATTACAATACCCACAAGATACTATAAAGAGTGGAGTGCAGAGTCTGAAGGTTCAGAGCTCAGTGCCTGGCAGTGTTCTGGTAATAAAGTAGGGTGAATCTCCAGGAGCAGGCAGTGAGGTCTGAGAAGTCTGTGTGCCACATGGAGAGAAGTGGTTCCACTACTTGGAGTTAATTTGGTAGAGGCCCCACTGATAAGGTCCCAGTGGACTCTGGAGAGCAGCCATGTTTGCTGGTATTGGAACAAAGACAACAGAATGAGGCAAAACCTGGTGCCAACTGTGTGTTGTGATTTGCCATAATCTCTGAACCTCTGCAATCACACAAACATTTTTTGAGGCAAGCTAGCACCCAGCCATTGCTCAGTGAGACTCTCCCCCAGAGATTTGGCATGGATCCAAACCCAAGGGGTCTCTAAAGTGTGATGTTTTGAAACACAATCCTGAGATAAAACTCTGGAGAGAGGTGCCACTTGACAGGCAGACAGCTTGGACATGGACAGGATAGAGGTGGGGAGTGGATGGATACCTGAGACAAAGGAGGCGTGCCTGATCACCGGTCAGTGAGAGCACGAAGTTCTTGCATGAAAGACTAGGGAGCTGGGTGAAAACCTTTTCACCTCTACCTTGTACACCAATGTTCCACAGACACAGATCCATCCCAGTAAGCTAAGCACCACATCCTGGTGGAGAACAGAACCAATACACTCTGCCTACTGTGCCCTCCAGGAATATTACCCAGAAAACCAACACAAATCCCTCCACCTGCTTAGTGGAGGGACTATAGTGTGCTTCAAAGTTTCAGTTCTAGGCGAAACTGGATGTAACTTCACTCGGGTTTCATTCTGTTTGCTGGCTCATTTATCTGTTGATTTTTTAAATTCTGTTTATGCTTATGTTGTTTTCTTCTTTCTTTCTTTCTTTCTTTCTTCTTTCTTTTTTTTCCTGTATCTTTCTTGGATGCTGAAAGGGTAAATTATTTTCTATTTTTTATTTATTTTCTATTTCTTTAATTTTTTAAAAAATTTTAGTCTATTTTAGTTTTTATTTTATTTTATTTTTGAGTTTTTTATTACTGTTTTTACTTTACTTTCCTTTTTATCTCTATTTTATAAAATTCTTTCAACAGACCTAAATACACCTAAGATCTAGCTTCTTTTATTTGATTTTTTGTTTTGTTTTTAATTAATCATTTTTTATTTTTGTTTTATTAATTTTTCCTTCCAAAATGACAAGACAAAGGAGTTCACCTAAAATGAAAGAACAGAAAGAAATTATGGCCAGGAATTTTATCAACCCAGATATAAGTAAGATGTCTGAACTATAATTTAAACCACAATTATAAGAATACTACCTGGAGTTGAAAAAGGCATAGAAGACACAAGGGAATCCCTTTCTGCAGATGTCCTTGGTATTTACTCAAATGATTAAAAAAAATATATCCACGCAAAAATCTGCACATATCTCTTTATAGCAGCTTTATTCATAAATTCCCAAACTTGAAAGCAACCAAAATGTCCTTTAGTAGGTGAGTAGATACATATGCTGTGGTGTATCCAGGCAAGAGAATGCTATACAGTGCAAAAATGACATATTAAGCCACAAAGACATGGAGGACTGTTAAATCCATATTGCTAAGTTGAATAAACTGATCTAAAATTGCTACATACTCTATGATGCCAAATATATGATATCCTGGAAAAGGAAAAATTATGGAGACAGTAAAAAGATCAACGGTTGCCAGGGATTAGAAGTGAAGAAGGGATGAAGAAGCAGAGTACAGAGGATTTTTTAGGGTGTTGAAACTGTTCTTTATGATACTATAATGGTGGATATATATCATTAGACATTTGTAAAACCCATATAATGTACTACATTGACTGAATCTTAATTCAAACTAGCATTTTGAGAGATAATGATGTATCAGCATAAGTCTATCAGCTTTAATGAATGTACACACTCTGATGTGGAATGTTGATGGTGGGAAGGATTGTGCATGTAAGAGGGCAGGGAGTATATAGAAAATCTGTATTTTCCCCTTAATTTAGCTGTGAACTTATAACTTCTATAAAAATAATGCCTATTTAAAATATACATATGTGGCACAGAACATGTTCACCTTAAATATTAATCATCATTTATCTCAGGCAACCCTAATACAATGTTTAAAATGTAGAGTTTTTCTGTGACTCCCATTGTTATTTAGTAATTTTGTGATTTCAAGAAAATTGCCTCACTTTTTTTCTTTCAGTTTCTAATCTATAAATGAAGATAACGATACTGCTTACATTACCAGGTTATTTTGTGCATTGTTGAAATATATGTAAAGCACTGATAACAGCACTTGGATATAGCAATTTCTGAAGAAGTGTTAGGTACTTCGTTGCTCTTTCTGTTGCTAACAAGTTTGAGACAATTGTTATAGACTAGATTTTTTACTATTTCCTGTATAATTATCATAAGATTGCTACTATAATCTTACACAGATGTGTACTTTCTTGGTTAAAACATGTCATTCTTCTGATTTTTAGCTTATAGGGTACCCAGGCTGTTAATGCCCTTACCATTAACTCTGATGTCTCAGCATCACAGGGTAGATTGCAGGGTAAGTGCCTGACAATTTTTATTTTATTTTATTTTATTTTATTTTATTTTATTTTATTTATTTTATTTTATTTTAATGCAAGTGCCTGACTTAATTTTTGGATGTCCATGACAACCACTTCAAAGATGGGCATTTTGGATAAATACATGACTGGATAAAATTCCATGCCTACTCTCCCCTCCCAACAGTTTCTTTTGTTTTAGAAATCTCTTGTTGACCCTGATAACAGACCATTTGACCATTTTCTTTTTTGTACCCATGCTTTAATTGTTGTTTTTATGTTTTAAAGTAATCAATAAAGTAAACTTACAAAATACCAGGCCTGACCATTGTTGACCCCAATAAACGCAGAAATTCTGGCCCTTTATTCTCTCTTTCTCTGTGTGTGTCTCTCTCTCTCCTCCTACCCACCACCCAGTACATAATTGTGTGGTCCCAGGCAGACTGTGTATCCTATAGGACTGGAAGTAATATAACTACTTGTGAATAATAAAATCTGATTTTTTTAAGTTTTCTGATGATTATGGTTGAAGATGTCTTGAAATCATTATAAAAACCACAAGAGCCAGACCATACAAAACATTGGTTTTAAAATGGCAGATGTCTCTGTGGGTCTCACTGCAAGTTCAAGTGAGACGACTTTACAAAACTTTGAGTGGTTAGCATCCTTGAAAACACTTTGTATTGAAAAAAAAATTCACTATCTTAGTAGCTGTAAGTACTCTTCTTTTGGTATTAGTTTGCATTTATCTAATGACATGTGATATTACACATATTTTCATGTCTTTATTTGGCACCTGTAGTTCTTCTTTGGTGGAGTATCAAAATCTTTACACATTCATTCTTAGGTTTTTCATCCATTTTACTACTGAGTTGGAAGTGGTCTTTAGATGCTCCAGTCAAAAGTCCTCTTTCATTTTTCATAGATGTTTACTGGTTTGTGCTTTATGTCTCTTAACTAAAAAAATACCTGCCACTAAAATCATTAACATTTTTCTAGACTTCTTTCAGATGTTTTATAACTTTAAGGCTTATATTAATCCTATAATCCACTTTTAGTTAATTTTTATGACTTCAGAATATGCTTGAGATACTTTTTTAAGATATGGCTTTCAATTACCCTACTACCAATTATTTTTAAATCTGTCCATTTCACATTGAATTAACTTGGTATCTTTGTCAGAAATCAATTCACCATATATATTATGATCTATTTCTAGACTGTCTCCTTTGCCTATTCTTATGCTTATGCTAATACCGCAATTTCTTGATTATTATAGCTTTATTTGTTTTTTTTTCTTTATTTATTTATTTTCAGAGAAAGAGATAGCATGAGTGGTGGAGGAGCATAGAGAGAGAGAGAGAATCCCAAGTAAGCTCAAATGCTCAGTGCATGATGGACAGTTTAAAACATTGATCATAAGGATACTCACTGGGGTTGGGGAAAAAATGAAGACATCAGTGAAACATTACCACAGAGATAAAAGAGTTAAAAAAGATTCAGAGATAAAGTGCATAATAAATGAGATTAGAAACACACTTGATGCAATGAACAGCAAGCTGGAAGAAAAAAAGAATGAATTAATGACCTAGAAAGCATAGTAATGGAAGGCAATGAGGTTGAACAAAATTAGGAAGAATTATGAGAATAGACTATCATTTATGAGGATAGACTTCAGGTACTCAGTAGCTCCATCAAACATATAACATTCATAGTATAGGAGTCCCAGAGGAAAAGGAGAGAGAAAAAGGGGGAGAAATTTTAAGTGAATAAATAAAAGATGAAAACTTCCTTAATGTGGGGAAGGAACACACATACAAATCCAGGAGACACAGAGAACTCCCATCAAAATCAAACAAAAGCAGGCCTACACCAAGACATACTGCAATTAAATTTGCAAAATATAGTGATAAATAAAAATATTAAAAGGAGCAAGAAAATAGAAGTCATTAACTTACAAGTGAAAACCATAATGCTGGCAGGAAATTTTTTCAACAAAACCTTGCCAAGCCAGAAAGGAGTGGCATAATATATTCAAAATGCTACATGGGAAAAATCTGCAGGCACGAATACTCTATCAAGGCTATCATTCAGAATAGAAGGAGAGTTAAAGAGTTTCCCAGACAAAATAAATAAATAAATAAATAAATAAATAGATAAATAAATAAATAAAACAAAAACAAACAAACAAACAAAAAAAACAAACCTAAAGGAGATTGTGACTACTAAACCAACGCTTCAGGAAATAATAAAGGGGACTTCTTGAATGGAAAAGAGAGACCAAAGGACGCCTAGCTGGCTCAGTCAGTAAACCATGTGAATCTTAACCTCAGGGTTGAGAGTTCAAAGCCCAAATTGGGTGCAGTGATTATTTTTAAAATATATTTTAAAAAATACTATAGGAGATCCTAGGTAGCTCAGTCAGTTAAGTGTCCGACTCTTGGCTTTGGCTCAGATCATGATATCATGGTTCATGGGTTCCAGCCTCCATCAGGCTCTATGTTGGTGGCTCAGAGCCTGCTTAGGATTCTCTGTCTCTCTTTATTTCTGCCCCTCCCCACTCACAGGTGCATGCTCACTCTCTCTCTCACAAAAGCAAATAAACATTTTAAAAAAAGAAGAGAACAAAAGTGACAGTATAAAGGCAAGAAACACAAAATCAATAAAAATATATTTCTATAAAAAAGCAAAGAACTCAAAAAAAAATTATGCAATATAATCACATATACCTAAAACATGGGGAAGAGAGGAGAAAAGAAAGTGTTCAAAATTAAAATACCATTAACAATATAGAATGCTATTTGCAGAAGAGGTTATATACAAACCTAATGGTAACCATACATCAAAAACTACTAATAAATATGTAAAGAATAAAGAGAAAGAAGTCCAGATATATCACTAAGGAAAATCAGAAAAAGATGAAAGACAAAAAAATTTCAGAGAAAATCTCCAGACACAATCACAAAACAAGTAATAAAATGGCAACAAATACATATAAATCAATACTCATTTTCAATGTAAATGCACTAATCCTTCCCATCAAAAGACATAGGGTGTCAGAATGGATTTAAAAAAAAAATAATCGCATCTATATGCTGCCTACAAGAGACTCATTTTGGACCTACAGACACCTGTAGATTGAAAGAGAGGGGATGTAGAAACATTTATCATGCAAATGGATGTCAAAAGAAAACCAGAGTAACAATACATCAGACAAACTGGACTTTAAAACAAAGACAGTAACAAGAGACAAAGAAATGCACTGTATAATACTAAAGGGGACAAGACAACCAGAACATATAACAACTGTGAATATTTATGCACTCAACATTGAACACCCAATATATAAAACAATTAATGACAAACATAAAGGAACTAATTGATAATGAAATAATAGTAAGGGACGTTAATATCCAACTTACACTAATGGACAGATCACCTAAACAGAACATCAACAAGGAAACAATGACTTTGAATGACACATTGAAATAGATAGACTTAACAGATATATTCAGAATATTCCATTCTAAAAAACCAGAATACATAATCTTTTCAAGTAAACAAGGCAGAGTGTCAAGAATAGATCACACATTAGGCCACAAAACAATCTTCAACAAATACATGAATACTGAAGCCACCATGCAACTTTCCTGACCACAACACTATGAAACTAGAAGCCAACCACAAGGAAAAATCAGGAAAAACCACAAATATATGGAGGTTAAATAACATGCTACTAAACTATGACTGGGTGAGACAGGATATCAAAGAAGTAATAAAAAATACATGAAAACAAACGAAAAGGAAAACACAATGTTCCAAAACCTTTGGGATGCAGCAAAAGCAGTCCTAAGAAGGAAGTATACAGCAATACAGGCTTAAGTATGTAGCAAGAAAAGTATCAAATAAACAACCTAACCTTACACCTAAAGGAGCTAGAAAAAGCAAAGCAAATGAAGCCTAAACCCAGAAGGTAGGAATTAATAAAGATTATAGCAGAAATAAATTATATAGAAGCTAGAATAAAAAAGGAACAGATCAATAAAACCAAGAGATGGTTATTTGAAAAAATTAATAAAATTGATAAACCTCTAGTCAGACTTATCAAAAAGAAAATACAAAAGACCCAGTTAAATAAATCACAAATAAGAAAAGAGAAATAACAAACAACACCTAAGAAATAAAAACAATTAGAATATTCTAAAAAATTTTATTTCAAAAAATTGGACAAGCTGGAAGAAATGGATAAATTCCTAGAAACATGTAAACTACCAAACCTTAAAGAATGATAAATAGAAAACTTGGACATATAGGTAATGAGTAAAGAAATTAAATCAGTAATCAAAAAATTTCCCCAAAATAAAAGTCCAGGATCATATGGCTGCACAGGAAAATTCTACCAAATATTTAAAGAAGAATGAATACCTATTCTTCTTAAACTATTCAAAAAAAGGAAAGAAAAGGAAGGAACACTTGCAAATTCATCCTATGTGGTCTGCATTATACTGATACCAAATCCAAGGTGAGATTCCACTAAAAAAGAGGACCACAGGCCAATATCTCTGATAAACATAGATGCAAATTCTTCAACAAAATACTAGCAAACTAAATCCAACAATACATTAAAAAATTGTTCACAATGATCACATGGGACTTATTCCTGGGTTGCATGGGTGATTCAATATTTGCATATAAATTAACATGATAAATCGCATTAATAAAAGAAAAGGTAAGGACTATATGCTCATTTCAATAGATGCAAAAAAAGCATTTGACAAAGTTCAACATCTTTTCATGATAAAACCCTCCACAAAGTAGGTTCAGAAGGAACATACCTTAACAAAATAAAGGCCATATATGAAAACCCAAAACTAATATCATCCTAAATGTGGAAAAAATTAGAGGTTTTCCTCTTTGGTTAGGAACAAAACAAAGATGCCCTTATCACTTTTATTCAACATAGTACTGGAAGTCCTAGGCACAACAATCAGACAACAAAAATAAATAAAAGATCCACATCAGCAAGGAAGAATTAAAACACTCATTATTTGTACATGACATGAAACTATATATAGAAAACCCAAAACACTCCAACAAAAAACTCCTAGAACTGATAAATAAATCCAGCAATTTGCAGGATACAAAATCAATGTAAAGAAAGCTGTTGCATTTTTAATTGTTTTTTAAAGTTTATTTATTCTTGAGTCACACAGAGAGAGACAGAGTGCAAGTGAAGGAGCGCCAGATAGAGAGGGAGACACAGAATCTGAAACAGGCTCCAGGTTCCAAGCTGTCAGCACAGAGCCCAATGCAGGGCTCAGATCCACGAACTGCAAGATTATGACCTGAGCTGAAGTCAGACACACAACTGACTGAGACACCCAGGCAACCTGAAAGATGTTTCATTTCTATACACCAAAAATAAAGCAACAGAAAAGGAAATTAAGGAATCAATCTGACTACAATTGCATGGAAAATAATGTGATACCTAGGGATAAACCTAACCAAATAGAAAAAAGACATGTACTATGAAAACTATAAAACATTGATGAAGTAAATTGAAGATGACACAAAGAAATGGAAAGACATTCCATGCTCATGGATTAGAAGAATAAATATTGTTAAAATGTCTATACTACCCAAAGCAGTCTGCACATTTAATGTAAACCCTATCAAAAACCAACAGCGTTTTTCACGGAGCTAGAACTAACAATCATAAAATTTGTATGAAACCAGAAAAGACCACGAATAGCAAAAGCAATCTTGAAAAAGAAAAACAAAGCTGGAGGCATCAAAATGCTGAACTTCAAGTTATATTGCAAAGCTTTAGTAATCAAAACAGTATGGTACTGGGAAAAAAAGACACATAGATAAGTGACACAAAACAAAAAAGCCAGAAAAGAACCCAAGATTATATGGGGAATTAACCTTTGAGAAAGCAGGGTTGAATATCCAATCAGAAAAGACAGTCTTTTCAATATATTGTGTTGGGAATAACTGGACAACAACATGCAAAAGAATGAAATTAGACTACTTTCTTACACCATACACAAAAATAAAGTCAAAATGGAAGAGAGACATAGATATGAGACCTGACGCCAATAAAATCTTAAAAAGGAAGACAAACAGTAACTTCTTTGACGTCAGTCATAGACACTTTTTTTTCTAGATATGTCTCCTGAGGAAAGAGAAACAAAAGCAAAAATAAACCTTTGGGACTTTATCAAAATCTTCTGCACAGTGAAGGAAACAATCAACGAAGCTAAAAGACAACCTATGGAATTGGAGAAGATATTTGCAAATTACATATCTTTAAAGGATTAGTATCCAAAATGTATAAATAATTTATAAAAGTCAACACCCAAAAAGCAAATAAACCAACTAAAAATGGGCAGAAGATATGAGTAGACATTTTTCCAAATAAAACATAGAGATGGTCAATAGACACATGAAAATATGCTCAACATCACTCATCATCAGGGAAGTGCAAATCAAAACTACAATGAGATATCACCTCGCACCTCTCAGAATGGCTAAAATCAACTACACAAGAAACAACAGGTGTTGGGGAACATGCAGGGAAAGGGGAACTCTCTCATAGTGTTGGTGAGAATGCAAATAGGTGCAGCCACCCTGGAAAACAGTATCGAGGTTCTTCAAAAAATTAAAAATGGAACACTTTATGATTCAACAATCACACTACTAGGTATTTATGCAAAGAATTAAAAAAAAAAAAAAACTCTACTCCAGAGGGATGCATGCACTCCAATGTTTATGGCAACTTTACAATAGCCACATTATGGAAACAACCCTAGTGTCCATTGTTTGATGAATGTATAAATTAGATGTCAGATCTATATCTGTATCTATATCCATATCTACATATATATCTATCTATTCACAGTGGAATATTACCCCAAAAATTAATGAAATCTTGCCATTTGCAACAATATGGATGGAGCTAGATGGTGTCATGCTAAGCGAAATAAATCATTCAGAGAAAGGCAAATACCACATGATTTCACTCATATATGAAATTTAAGAAACAAAATAAATGAACAAAGATAAAAAGAGAGAGAGAGAGAAAGTCAAACCAAGAAACTGATTCTAAACTATAGACAACAAACTGATGATTACCACAAGGGAGGTGAGTTGGGAGATGTTTTAAATAGGTGATGGGAATTAAGGAGTGTATTTTCTGTGATGAGCACCAGATGATGTATGGAAGTTTTGAATCACTGTATTGCACACCTGAATCTAATATTACACTGTATGTTAACTAACTAGAATTTAAATAAAAATTTAAAAAGTAAAGCCTATTTTGTCTGATAAAAAATATGGCATATCTATTTATTTAGGTCTCTTCAATTTCATTTATCAATTTGTTAATTTATACTATGAGACTGGAACATATTTTGTTAAATTTATTTCTAAGTATTCCATATATTTTCATGCTATGGTAAATTGTATTTTTTAGTTTATTTATTTATTTTTGAGAGAAAGGAGAGGGGAGAGAGAGACACACAATGAGAGAGAGACAAGGAGACTGAGCAGGGGAGGGGCATATAGAAAGGGAGGGAGAAGATCCCAAGCAGGGTCTGCACTTTCAGATGCAGGGCTTGAAGTCATGAACCATAATATCATGACCTGAACCAAAATCAAGTGTTGGAGGCTTAAACAACTGAGCCACTAAGGTGCCCCAAGAAAATATGTTTTTACAAAGCCTAATTTTATTCTTTTGCATTTTATATTGACCATGTATTCTGAGACCCTACTAAACTCATTCATTAATTCACATAGATTTTATAGAATCTAAGAAGGGAACTTATTATTTTATATTGGGGTACATATTTACCATTCCCAGTGATCTTCATTGACACCTGTAGATCTTAAAAAAAATTTAATGTTTATTGTAATTTTGAGAGACAAAGGGAGAGGGGGGTGACAGAGCATGAGTGGGGGAAGAGCACAGAGAGAGAGAGAGAGAGAGAGAGAGAGAGAAACAAACAGGCGCCAGGCTCTGAGCCATCAGCATAGAGTCTAATGTGGTGTTCCAATTCACTAACTGCAAGATCATGACCTGAGCCGGAGTCAGAGCTCAACTGACTGAGCCACCCAGGTGCCCCAGACACCTGTAGATCTTAATTTCAATCTGGTATTTTTTCATCTTTCTGCCTGAAGAAATAACTTAAGCATTTTTTGTAATATAGATGCGTTAACGTTTTCTGTGGTTATTTTTTGGTCTTAAAATGTCTATTACCTTGCTACTTACAAATATTTTCATTAAATATAGAATTTAATGTTAACATTAACTTCTCAGCCTATTAAATATGTCATTCCATTGATTTCTTCTCTCTTTCTTTCTTTCTTTCTTTCTTTCCTTGCCTACTTTCCTATTTTTTATTGAGTTATATCTATTCCTTATATACTTTGGATATTAACTCCTTACCACATAAATCTTACAAATATATATATTTTTCTCATTCCGTATGTTGCCTTTTCATTTTGTTGATGGTTTCCTTTGCCGAGTAGCTTTTAAAATGGATTTAATACCATTTGTTAATTATTGCTTTTGTCACCTTTGTTTTTGTTGTCAAAATTTTTAATTTAAATTCAAGTTAGTTAACATACAGTGTAGTCTTGGTTTCAGGAGTAAAACACAGTGATTCATCTCTTACATATGACACCCAGTGCTCATCTCATAAAGTGCCCTCCTTAAAGCCCATCACCCATTTAGCCCAACCCCTCTCCCATCTTCCCTCCAGCAGCCTTAGTTTGTTCTATGTTTTTATCTTATTTTTCCTTCCTTTCCCCTATGTTCATCTGTTGTGTTTCTTAAATTCCACATATGAGTCAAATCATATGATATTTGTCTTTCTCTGACTGACTTATTTTGCTTAGCATAATACACTCTTGTTCCATCTATGTGGTTGCAAATGGCAAGATTTCATTCTTTCTCATCACTGAGTAGTATTTTAATATATATATATACCAGATATTCTTTATCCATTCATCAGGTGATCGATATTTGGGCTTTTTCCATATGTGACTAATGTTGATAGTGCTGCTATAAACACTGGGGTGCATGTATCCCTTCAAATCAGCATTTTTGTATCTTTGGATAAATACCTAGTATTGCAATTTCTGGTCGTAAGATATTTCTATTTTTTAAATATTTGAGGGACATCAATACTGTTTTCCAGAGTAGCTGCAGCAGTTTGCATTTCCAGTAGCAGTACAAAAGTATTCTGCTTCCTTGCCAACACGTTTTTGCCTGAGTTGTTAATTTTAGCCATTCTTATTGGTGTGGGGTTGGAATTTCATTGTGGTTTTGATTTGTATTTCCCTAATGATGAGTGATACTGAGAATTTTTTTTAATCTGTCTGTTAACCAACTGGATGTCTTCTTTGCAAAATTGTCTATTCAGGTCTTCTGCACACTTCTTCACTGGATTATTTGCTTTTTGGATGTTGAATTTGATAACTTCATTATAGATTTTGGATATTAAACCTTTATCAGATATGTCATTTGCAAATATCTTCCCCCATTCTGTCAGTTGTCTTTTAGTTATGTTAATTTTTTATTTCTCTGTGCAGAAGCTTTTTATCTTGATGAGCTCCCAATCATTCATTTTTGCTTTTGTTTCCCTTGCCTCCGGAGACATGTCTAGTAAGAAGTAGCTGAGGCCAAGGTCAAAGAGGTTGTTGCCTGTTTTCTTCTCTAGGATTTTGATAGCTTCCTGTCTTACACTTAGGACTTTTATATATTTTGGATTTATGTTGGTGTATGGTGTAAGAAAGTAGTCCAGGTTCATTCTTCTACATGTCACTGTCCAGTTTTCCCAGCAGCATTTGTGGAAGCAACTGTCTTTTTTTCCATTGGATATTTTTTCATGCTTTGTCAAAGATTAGCTGGCCATATATTTGTGGGTCCATTTGTGGGTGTTCTACTCTATTCCATTAATCTACATGTCTGTTTTTATGCCAGTACCACACTGTCTTTTTACAGTTTTGTAATACCGCTTAATGTCTGGAATTGTGATGCCTCCAGCTTTGCTTTTCTTTTTGAAAATTACTTTGACTATTTGAGTTCTTTTCTGGTTCCATACAAATTTTAGGATTATTTATTCTAGCTCTGTACATAATTCTGGTGATATATTGATAGGGATTTCACTGTATGTGTAAATTGCTTTGAATAATGTTGACATTTTAACAACATTTGTTCTTCCAATCCATGAACATGGAATGTTTTGCTATTTTTTTGTGTCTTCTTCAATTTCTTTCATAAGCTTTCTACAATTTTCAGCATATAGATCTTTTACCACTTTGGTTAAGTTTATTCCTAGGTGTCTTATGGTTTTTGGTACAATTGTAAAAGGGGTCAATTCCTTGATATCTCTTTCTGCTGATTCATCATTTGTGTATAGAAATAAAACTGATTTATGTACATTGATTTTATATCTTGTGATGTTGCTTGAATTCAAGTATCAACTCTAGCAGTTTTTTGGTGGTCTTTCAGGTTTTCCATGTAGAGTATCATACAATCTGAGAAGAGTGAAAGATTTACTTCTTTTTTGTCGATTTGGATGCTTTTTCTTTTCTTTTTTTTTTTTCATTTTGTTGACTGACTGCTCAGGTTAGGACTTCCAACACTATGTTGAACAACAGTGGTGAGAGTGGACATCCATGTTGTCTTCCTGACATTGAGGGGAAAGCTCTCAGTTTTTCCCCATTGAGGATGATATTAGTTGTGAGACTTTCATATATGGCTTTTATGATGTGTAGGTATATTGCTCCTATCCATACTTTCTTCAGGGGTTTTATCAAGAAAAGGTGCTTTATTTTTTCAAATGAATTTTCTGCGTGTTTATAAAGAATCACATGTTTCTTATTCTTTGTTTTATTAATGTGGTGTATCACATTGATTGATTTGTGAATATTGAGCCAGTCTTACAGCCCAGGAATAAACCCCACTTGATTATGGTCAACAAGTATTTTAATGTACTGTTGAATTAGATTTGCTAATATCTTGTTGGGAATTTTTGCATTCAATTTCATCAAGGATATTGGCCTGTAGTACTCCTTTTTAGTGGAGTCTTTGCTTTTGGAATCATGGTAATGCTGGCTTCAAAGTATGAGTTTAGAAGCTTTCCTTCCACTTCTACTTCTTGGAGCAGTTTGAGAATAATAGGTATTAACTTCTTTAAGTGTCTGGTATAATTACCCTGGGATGGCATCCGGCCCAGGACTCATTTTTTGGGTGATTTTGTTGGATTACCGATTCAATTTCTTTGTTGGTTATGGGCCTCCTCAAATTTTCTATTTCTTCCTGTTTGAGTTTCGGTAGTATATGAGTGCCTAGGCATTTTTCCATTTCTTCCAGATTGTCCATTTTGTTGTCATATAATTTTTCATAGTATTCTCTTATAATTGTTTATATTTCTGTGGTGTTGATTGTGATCTCTCCTCTTATATTCGTGATTTTATCTATTTTGTCCTCTCTTCTTTTTGAGAAATCTGGCTAGGGAGTTATCAACTTTCTTTCTTCTTTCAAAAAAACAACTCTTAGTTTTATTGATCTACTGTTTTTTTTTTTTTTTTCTGTATTCTATATCATTTGTTTCTGCTCTAATCTTATTTCCCTTCTTCTTCTGGATTTGGGCTTCATTTGATGCTACTTTTCTAGGCACTTTAGGTGTAAGTTTAGGTTGTATATTTGGGATCTTTCTTGTTTCTTGAGGTAAGACTGAAATGCAATGTATTTTCCTCCTAGGACTGCCTATGTGCATCCCAGGTGGTTTGGACTGTAATGTTTTCATTTATATTTTCTTCCATGTGTTTTAATTTTTTCTTTAATTTTCTGGCTAACCCATTCATTCTTTAGTAGTATGTTCTTTAACCTCCATGTATTTGAGGGATTTCCAAATTTTTTCTTGTGGTTCATTTCAAGTTTCATAGCATTCTGATCTGATAATATGCATGGTATGATTTGATCTTTTTGTACTTGTTGAGGGCTGATTGTGACCCAATATGTGATATTTTCTGGACAATGTTCTGTGTGAGATGAAGAAAAATGTGTATTCTTCTGCTTTAGAGTGAATTATTCTGAATATATCTGTTAAGTTGATCTGGTCCAGTGTATCATTCAAGGCCATTGTTTCTTTATTGATTTTCTGCTTAAATTATCTGTCCATTGTTGTAAGTGGAGTCTCAAAGTCTCCTACAATAATGGTATTATCATCAAGGAGTTTATGATATATATATATATATATATATATATATATATATATATATATTCCAAAGCTGGGTGTGTAAATGTTTACAAATGTAAGCTTTTCTTGATGGGTAGCACCTTTTAATTATGATATAATGCCCTACTTCATCTCTTGTGTGATTTATGTTTTAGATTCTAATTTGTCCTGGGGCACCTGGGTGGCTCAGTTGGTTGGGCGCCTGACTTCACTCAGGTCATGATCTCATGGTTTGTGGGTTTGAGCCCCATGTCAGGCTCTGTGCTGACAGCTCGGATCCTGAAGCCTGCTTCAGATTCTGTGTCTCCCTCTCCGTCCCTCTCATGCTCTGTCTGTGTCTCTCTCTCAAAAATAAATAAACATTAAAAAATAACAAAAATAAATAAAATCTGATTTGTCTGAGTATGGCTACTCCAGCTTTCATCTGACGTCCATTAGCATGATAGATGGTTATCCCCTCACTTTCAATCTGCAGGTGTCCTCTGGTTTAAAATGAGTCTCTTGTAGGCAGCATATAGATGGATCTTCATTTTTATCCAAATGATAGCTTATGTCTTTTGATTGGGAATTTAGTCCATTTACATTGAGTGATTATTGAATGATTTGAATTTAGTGTCATCGTGTTATCTGTAGATTTCATGTTTGTGGTGATGTCTCTGGTCCTGTGTATTCTTTGATGATTTCCACTCACAGAGTCCCCCTTAGGTTCTCTTGCAGGTCTCATTTAGGAGTCATGAACTACTTTAGTTTTTGTTTGTCTGGGAAAGTCTTTATCTCTCCTATTCTGAATGACAGCTTTGCTAGATGAAAGATTCATAGCTGCATATTTTTTCTATTCAGTACATTGAATATTTTCTGCCACTCCCTTCTAGCATGCCAAGAATCAGTGGACAGGTCTGCTACCACCCTAATATGTCTACCCTTGTACATTAAGGACTGTTTGTCCCTATCTGTTTATCCATAGGATTCTAGGATATGTCATGGTGTTGACCTGTTTTTGTTGATTTTAGAGGGAGCTCTCTGTGCCTCTTGGACTTAGATGCCTGTTTCCTCCCCCAGATTAGGGAAGTTCTCAGCTATAACTTGTTCAAATAAACCTTCTTCTCCTTTCTCTCACTCTTCTTCTGGAACTCCTATGATACAGATACTGTTTTGTTTAATGGAATCACTTAGCTGTCCAATTCTCCCCTCATGATGTTATTATTTCCTTTCCCTCTTTTTCCTCGGCTTCAATATTTTCCATAATTTTATCTTGTATTTCACCTATTATCTTATCTGCTTATTTTATCCTTGTTGTCACTGTATCTAGTTAATTTTGCCTCTCATTTCTAGCATTTCCTAATTTATTGTGACTAATTTTCAGGTCTTTGATATCTGAAGCAACAGATTCTCTAATGTCTTCTATGCTTCTTTAAAGCCCAGCAGGTAGTTTTATGACTGTCGTTCTAAATTATTGTTCAGATATATTGTTAATATCTGTTTTGAGCAAGTCTCTGGCTATGATTTCTTCTTGACAATTCTTTTGGGGAGAATTCCCTCATCTTGTAATTTTGACTAGGTTTCTGTCTTTTGTGTGCTTGAAAAGCTTGTTATGTGTCCTGTACCTGAGAGTACTACTATATTAAAAAGGGGCCATATGTTGTCCTGAGCCTGACACTCCAGGAAGTGTTTCTGATGTATGCTGCATGCACTCTGCTGCTGTGTTTGGCCACTCTATCCCACTGGTGGAGTACTCTGTAGAGCTCCACCTTGCTTGCAGTGGTGAAGTGTTTGGACCTTTAACTAAGTGTGCTTTGATTTGTTTGCTGAAGTAACTCTGGAAAAAATGAGAAATCAAAAGATAGAGGGAGAGGGAGAGGAAAAGAGAGAGAGAGAGAGAGAGAGAGAGAGAGAGAGAGTTGTCTGTTGGTGCCTGTGGGTGGTGGCTCCTCTCGTCTGGAGAAAAGGCAGGCTTCCCTGGGTTAGACTCAGTCTTGCCCCAGTAAATAAACAATGGCCAGGCACATAGGAGCAGGGTTGAGTATAAGTGGGTCCTGCCAACACTGGGGACCACTGTGCTGCTCTCTGAATTTCCACAGTGTTGGTGTTGGGGGGAAAATGGCATCATCCAATCTCTCCTTGAACTGGGGATCTCAACCAATGCTTTTCAGGAAGCCCTCACAGAATAACGAGGGCAATCATGTTCCCCTCCCTCAAAACTCTCCTGTGCCTTCTCCATGGCATGCAGCTGGGATTCAAAACCTGAAGTCTTAAAGGATCCAGCACAGCACAGATCCTCTCCCCTCCTCTGGAGTAAAGCCTCTTCACCCTGCTAATTAAAGGCCTTTGGCTGACACCTGCAGGGACATTTGTCATTGGGGAGGTTATAAACCCTCTTCCCAAAGTACTTCAGGAAGAGGACTATTCTCTCTCAGTTCATCCTAGAGATTACTACAGCACCCTATGCACTCTGGGGCCAGTTCCCTTTTACCCAAGAGCATGCATCATGTCTCCACTCTGGAGAAAGTCACACACTGCCAAAACCACAGATTTTCAGCTCCAAAGGCCATTTGAAAAAAAACAAAAACTGGCACACTCCATAATTCTGACCCAGTCAGAGAAAACCTCCAAAGAGGTTTTCCTCTTGTGCCAATTTGATGCTGCAATTTCACAATCCCTCTGTCTTTCTCTTCCTTTTGCCTCTCCACAGAAGGGTATGCCATCTTATCTCCCTCACTTCACAACCACACACCTCACTCCTTCAAAGCTGTCTCTCTCCACTATGGAAATATTTCTGCAACTCCACAGATTGATTTCCTGGGTATTCCAAGTAATGTGACTTCTATTGAAGTCAGTGTTTGAGGGACAAGGAAAGCTCAGAGTCCCCCTACTTCTCTGCCATCTGAGCTCTTCCTCCTTGTCAAATTTTTCAAACCTCAAAACTGAATTCAAGAAGCTCCTTTCATATATTCAAAAGAAACTTTTAAAAGTTTAATTGTTTCAAGTCTTATGTTTAAGTCTTCAGTCCATTACAAGTTAATTTTTGTGAGTGGTATAAAATAGTAATCCAATTTCATTATTTTTTAATGTGAACTTCCAGGATTCCCAACACAATTCCTCCTTTGTATATTCTTGGTTCCTTTGTCAAAAATTAATTGACCACATATGCATGGGTTTATCTCAGGGCTCTCTACTCTGCTCCACTAATTCAAGAGACTGTTTATGTTAATACCAGATTTCATTGATTTCCATAGCTTTGCAATACATTTTGAAATCAAGAAATGTGTTGCTTTAAACTTTGTTTTTTCTTGTTTGCTTTTGCTATTTATGGTCTTTTGTAGTTTCAAAAAAATTGGGGATTTTTTTCTATTTATATTTATAATCTACACATACACACAAGCACACATACAGATGGTTGTATTATCACATAGTTCAAGTAGGTAAACACAGAAACTATTAGATAAAAGCTTAAAATATATTTTCTAGGACTTACATAAAAGTTTCTGAGAATATCTTTAGAAATTCTGAGACCAGTTGCAACGGATTCAAATATATGTGTGCAATATAGAAGGTATTGGCAAGTAATGGGAAAAATTTTTAATCTCCATTCACATCAATGCTAATGTCATTGGAATTTTAATGAATTGCACTAGATCTGTTTATCACTTTAAGTAGTATGGGCATTTTAACAATATTAATTCTTTTAATCCATGAACATGGACTATATTTCCATTATATGAATCTTCCTCAGTTTCTTTCATCATTGTTTAATAATTTTCAGGGTACATATTTTTATCTTCTGGTTTAAATTTATCCCTAAATATTTTATATTCTAGTTCATGCTATTGTAAGTGGAATTATTTTATTTATTTCTTTTTCAAATTGTTTTTTGTTAGTGTGTAGAAATGAAAATGAATTTTGTATTTTGTATTTGTATACAACATTACTGAATTTGTTAATTAATTCTTAAAGTTTTGGTGGAATCTTTAGAATTTTTGATGCATAACATCTTGCCATATGCAAACAAATAAAATTTTATTTTTTTTATTTCTCATTTGGATGGCTTTTATTTATTTGTATTGCCTAATTAACCTGGCTAGGTTGAATAAAAGTTGTACGACTGAGCATCTTTGTCTTATTCCTGACCTTAGAGGAAAATCTTTCAGCATGTCACCATTCAGTGTGATGTTAGTTGTGAGATTGGCATATATTGCCTTTATTATGTTTTGTTACCTTTCTTGTATACAATTTGTTGAGAGTCTTATGATAGTATTTTGAATTTTGTCAAATGTTTTTTCTGCATCTATTGAGATGATCACACTTTTCCTCCAATGTTTTATTATGCATATAACATATTGACTTACATATGTTGACCACCCTTGATTCCCAGAAATCAAAATCACTTGAATATCATTTGTATGACCCTTTTTATGTACTGATAAATTTAGTTTGCTAATAGTTCATTGAGGATTTACCTCTATGTTCATCAGGTATATTGACCTATAATTTTCTCTATTGTAGCATTGTTGTCAGTATTTGGAATCAGGGTAGTAATGGCTTAAAATTACCTTGACAATTTTATTTCTCCTATTTTTTAGAATAGCTTGAGAAAGATTGTTATCAATTTTTTATAAATATTTAATAAAACTCACTGTGAAGCTATCTGATACTGTATTTTCTTTGTTGGGAGGTTGTCAGTTACTGATTCAATCTGCCTACTAGTAATAGGTCTGTTCAGATTTCCTATTTCTTCATGACTCAGTCTCAACAGGTTGTATGTTTTTAAAAACTATCCATTTCTGAGGGAGGGAGGGAAGATGGCGGCTTAGGAGGACGCTTGGCTCACCACGCATCCTGCTGATCACTTAGATTCCACCTACACCTGCCTAACTAACCCAGAAAACCACCAGAAGACTAGGAGAATGGAGTCTCCAGAGCCAAGTGCAGACAAGAGGCCCACGGAAGAGGGTAGGAAGGGTGGAGATGCGGTGTGCATTGCACGGACTGGCGGAAGGGAGCCAGGGTGGAGGGGCAGCCTGCCGGCCAAGCAGAGCCCCCGAGTCTGGCGGGCAAAAGCAGAGGGGCCAGACAGAGTGTGTTCTGACAGCAAGCGGGACTTAGCATCTGGGAGGTCATAAGCTAACAGCTCTGCTCAGAAAGCGGGAAGGCTGGAGGACAAAGGGAGGGAGAGTTGTTGAGCCCCCGGACGACAGAGCTCATTTTGTTGGGGAACAAAGGCGTTCACCAGCGCCATCTCCCTTGCCCATCCTCCAGCCAAAATCCCAAAGGGAACCAGTTCCTGCCAGAGAAATTGCTTGCTCCGCACAAACACTCAACGCTGTGCTTCTGCGGAGCCAACACTCCGGCAGCGGGTCTGACTCCCTCCTGCTGCCACAGGGCCCCTCCTGAAGTGGATCACCTAAGGAGAAGCGAGCTAAGCCTGCCCCTCCTGCCCCCATGCACCTTGCCCACCCACCCCAGCTAATACGCCAGATCCCCAGCACCACAAGCCTGGCAGTGTGCAAGTAGCCCAGACGGGCCACGCCACCCCACAGTGAATCCCACCCCTAGGAGAGAGGAAGAGAAGGCACACACCCGTCTGACTGTGGCCCCAGCGGTGGGCTGGGGGCAGAAAACTGGTCTGACTGCGGCCCATCCCACCAACTCCAGTTATACACCACAGCACAGGGGAAGTGCCCTGCAGGTCCGCACAACTCCAGGGACTATCCAAAATGACCAAACGGAAGAATTTTCCTCAAAAGAATCTCTAGGAAATAACAACAGCCAATGAACTGATCAAAAAGGATTTAAATAATATAACAGAAAGTGAATTTAGAATAATAGTCATGAAATTAATCGCTGAACTTGAAAAAAGTATAGAAGACAGCAGAGAATCTCTTGCTACAGAGATCAAGGGACTAAGGAACAGTCAGGAGGAGCTGAAAAACGCTTTAAATGAAATGCAAAATAAAATGGAAATGATGACAGCTTAGACTGAAGAGGCAGAGGAGAGAATAGGTGAACTAGAAGATAAAATTATGGAAAAAGAGGAAGCTGAGAAAAAGAGAGATAAAAAAAATCCAGGAGTATGAGGGGAAAATTAGAGAACTAAGTGATACACTAAAAAGAAATAATATACGCATAATTGGTATCCCAGAGGAGGAAGAGAGAGGGAAAGGTGCTGAAGGGGTACTTGAAGAAATTATAGCTGAGAACTTCCCTGAACTGGGGAAGGAAAAAGGCATTGAAATCCAAGAGGCACAGAGAACTCCCTTCAGATGTAACTTGAATCGATCTTCTGCACGACATATCATAGTGAAACTGGCAAAATACAAGGATAAAGAGAAAATTCTGAAAGCAGCAAGGGATAAACGTGCCCTCACATATAAAGGGAGACCTATAAGACTCGTGACTGATCTCTCCTTTGAAACTTGGCAGGCAAGAAAGGCTTGGCACGATATCTACAGTGTGCTAAACAGAAAAAATATGCAGCCGAGAATCCTTTATCCAGCAAGTCTGTCATTTAGAATAGAAGGAGAGATAAAGGTCTTCCCAAACAAACAAAAACTGAAGGACTTTGTCACCATGAAACCAGCCCTACAAGAGATCCTAAGGGGGATCCTGTGAGACAAAGTACCAGAGACATCACTACAAGCATAAAACATACAGACATCACAATGACTCTAAACCCGTATCTTTCTATAATAACACTGAATGTAAATGGATTAAATGCGCCAACCAAAAGACATAGGGTATCAGAATGGATAAAAAATCAAGACCCATCTATTTGCTGTCTACAAGAGACTCATTTTAGATCTGAGGACACCTTTAGATTGAGAGTGAGCGGATGGAGAACTATTTATCTTGCTACTGGAAGCCAAAAGAAAGCTGGAGTAGCCATACTTATATTAGACAAACTAGACTTGAAGTTAAAGGCTGTAACAAGAGATGAAGACCGGCATTATATAATAATTACAGGGTCTATCCATCGGGAAGAGCTAACAATTATAATTGTCTATGTGCCGAATACCGGAACCCCCAAATATATAAAACAATTACTCATAAACATAAGCAACCTTATTGATAACAATGTGGTAATTGCAGGGGACTTTAACACTTCACTTACAGAAATGGATAGATCATCTAGACACACGGTCAATAAAGAAACAAGGGCCCTGAATGACACACTGGATCAGATGGACTTGACAGATATATTTAGAACTCTGCATCCCAAAGCAACAGAATATACTTTCTTCTCAAGTGCACATGGAACATTCTCCAAGATAGATCATATACTGGGTCACAAAACAGCCCTTCATAAGTATACAAGAATTGAAATTATACCATGCATACTTTCAGACCACAATGCTATGAAGCTTGAAATCAACCACAGGGAAAAGTCTGGAAAAACTCCAAAAGCATGGAGGTTAAAGTACACCCTACTAACGAATGAGTGGGTCAACCAGGCAATTAGAGAAGAAATTATAAAATATATGGAAACAAATGAAAATGAAAATACTGCAATCCAAACGCTTTGGGACGCAGCGAAGGCATTCCTGAGAGGAAAATACATTGCAATCCAGGCCTATCTCAAGAAACAAGAAAAATCCCAAATACAAAATCTAACAGCACACCTAATGGAACTAGAAGCAGAAGAGCCAGGACAGCCTAAACCCAGCAGAAGAAGAGAAATAATAAAGATCAGAGCAGAAATAAACAATATAGAATCTAAAAACACTGTAGAGCAGATCAATGAAACCAAGAGTTGGTTTTTTGAAAAAATAAACAAAATTGACAAACCTCTAGCCAGGCTTCTCAAAAAGAAAAGGGAGATGACCCAAATAGATAAAATCATGAATGAAAATGGAATTATTACAACCAATTCCTCAGAGATACAAACAATTATTAAGGAATATTATGAAAAATTATATGCCAACAAACTGGACAACCTGGAAGAAATGGACAAATTCCTAAACACCCACACGCTTCCAAAATTCAATCAGGAGGAAATAGAAAGCTTGAACAGACCCATAACCAGCGAAGAAATTGAATCAGTTATCAAAAATCTCCCAACAAATAAGAGTCCAGGACCAGATGGCTTCCCAGGGGAGTTCTACCAGACTTTTAAAGCAGAGATAATACCTGTCCTTCTCAAGCTATTCCAAAAAATAGAAAGGGAAGGAAAACTTCCAGACTCATTCTATGAAGCCAGTATTACTTTGATTCCTAAACCAAACAGAGACCCAGTAAAAAAAGAGAACTACAGGCCAATATCCCTGATGAATATGGATGCAAAAATTCTCAATAAGATACTAGCAAATCGAATTCAACAGCATATAAAAGGAATTATTCACCATGATCAAGTGGGATTCATTCCTGGGATGCAGGGCTGGTTCAACATTCTCAAATCAATCAACATGATACATCACATTAATCAAAGAAAAGATAAGAACCCTATGATCTTGTCAATCAATGCAGAAAAGGCCTTTGACAAAATCTACCACCCTTTCTTAATAAAAACCCTTGAGAATGTCGGGATAGAAGGAACATACTTAAACATCATAAAAGCCATTTATGAAAAGCCCACAGCTAACATCATCCTCAACGGGGAAAAACTGAGAGCTTTTTCCCTGAGATCAGGAACACGACAGGGATGCCCACTCTCACTGCTGTTGTTTAACATAGTGTTGGAAGTTCTAGCATCAGCAATCAGACAACAAAAGGAAATCAAAGGCATCAAAATTGGCAGAGATGAAGTCAAGCTTTCGCTTTTTGCAGATGACATGATATTATACATGGAAAATCCGATAGACTCCACCAAAAGTCTGCTAGAACTGATACATGAATTCAGCAACGTTGCAGGATACAAAATCAATGAACAGAAATCAGTTGCATTCTTATACACTAACAATGAAGCAACAGAAAGACAAATAAAGAAACTGATCCCATTCACAATTGCACCAAGAAGCACAAAATACCTAGGAATAAATCTAACTAAAGATGTAAAAGATCTGTATGCTGAAAACTACAGAAAGCTTATGAAGGTAATTGAAGAAGATATAAAGAAATGGAAAGACATTCCCTGCTCATGGATTGGAAGAATAAATATTGTCAAAATGTCAATACTGCCCAAAGCTATCTACACATTCAATGCAATCCCAATCAAAATGGCACCAGCATTCTTCTCGAAACTAGAACAAGCCATCCTAAAATTCATATGGAACCACAAAAGACCCCGAATAGCCAAAGTAACTTTGAAGAAGACCAAAGCAGGAGGCATCACAATCCCGGACTTTAGCCTTTACTACAAAGCTGTTATCATCAAGACAGCATGGTATTGGCACAAAAACAGACACATAGACCAATAGAATAGAATAGAAACCCCAGAACTAGACCCACAAACGTATGGCCAACTCATCTTTGACAAAGCAGGAAAGAACATCCAATGGAAAAATGACAGTATGTTTAACAAATGGTGCTGGGAGAACTGGACAGCAACATGCAGAAGGATGAAACTAGACCACTTTCTCACACCATTCACAAAAATAAACTCAAAATGGATAAAGAACCTGAATGTGAGACAGGAACCATCAAAACCCTAGAGGAGAAAGCAGGAAAAGACCTCTCTGACCTCAGCCGTAGCATTCTCCTACTCGACACATCCCCAAAGGCAAGGGAATTAAAAGCAAAAATGAACTACTGGGACCTTTTGAAGATAAAACCTTCTGCACAGCAAAGGCAACAACCAACAAAACTAAAAGGCAACCAACGGAATGGGAAAAGATATTTGCAAATGACATATCGGACAAAGGGCTAGTATCCAAAATCTATAAAGAGCTCACCAAACTCCACAACCGAAAAACAAATAACCCAGTGAAGAAATGGGCAGAAAACATGAATAGACACTTCTTTAAAGAAGACATCTGATGGCTCACAGGCACATGAAAAGATGCTCAACATCCCTCCTCATCAGGGAATCAGGGAAATACAAATCAAAACCACACTCAGATATCACCTCACGCCAGTCAGAGTGGCCAAAATGAACAAATCAGGAGGCCAAAAATGCTGGAGAGGATGTGGAGAAACGGGAACCCTCTTGCACTGTTGAATGGAATGCAAATTGGTGCAGCCAAATTTTTGTGAATGTCAATACTCAAAAAATTAAAAATAGACCTACCCTATGACCCAGCAATAGCACTGCTAGGAATTTATCCAAGGGATACAGGAGTACTGATGCATAGGGGCACTTGTACCCCAATGTTTATAGCAGCACTCTCAACAATAGCCAAATTATGGAAAGAGCGTAAATGTCCATCAACTGATGAATGGATAAAGCAATTGTGGTTTATATACACAATGGAGTACTAGATGGCAATGAGAAAGAACGAAATATGGCCTTTTGTAGGAACGTGGATGGAACTGGAGACTGTGATGCTAAGTGAAATAAGCCATACAGAGAAAGACAGATACCATATGTTTTCACTCTTATGTGGATCCTGAGAAACTTAACAGAAACCCATGGGGGAGGGGAAGTAAAAAAAAAAGGGGGGGGGTTAGAGTGGGAGAGAACAAAAGCATAAGAGACTCTTAAAAACTGAGAACAAACTGAGGGTTTATGGGGGGTGGGAGGGAGGGGAGGGGGGGTGGGGAGGGGGGGGTGTGATGGGTATTGAGGAGGGCACTTTTTGGGATGAGCACTGGGTGTTGTATGGAAACCAATTTGACAATAAATTTCATATATTGGAAAAAATTTATCCATTTCTTTTAGGTTATCTAATTTTTTTCATGTATTATTTTTCATAGTAGTTTCTATGATACTTTAGATTTCTGTTTTATCAATTGTAATGTCTCCTCTAATTTTATTTATATTAGTCTAAAAAAGTTTTGTCAATTCTGTTTATCTTTTTAAAAAACCTTTTTTTTTTATCTTTTCTATTGTCTTTTTAATCTCTCTCTCATTTATTTCTCCTGTCATATTTCTTATTTCCTTCCTTCTTTTCACTGTGGGCTTACTTTTTTCTTGTTTTGTAGTTCATTGAGTTGTAAAATTAGGTTGTTTTACTGGCATTTTTATATTTTCTTAATGTAGGCATTTATTTCTATAAACTACCTTCTTAGAAATGTTTTGCTACATTCCACAAGTTTTGGTACATTTTATTTCCATTTTTATTTGTTACAAGATTTTTTTTTAATTTTACTTTTGATTTCTTGCCTGACCCATTATTTATTCAGGAGCTTCTTGTTTTATGTCCACATATTTGTAAAATTTCCAGTTTTAATATTGTAATTGATTCCTAGTTTCATACTATTTTAGTTATAATACATGCTTGATATTATAAGAGTCTTCCTAAATTTATTACATTTTCTATTGTGGAATAACATATGATCTATCCTGGTCAATGATATGTGCATGTTTGAAAAGAATGTATTGTGCTGCTATTGAATGGAATATTTTTTATATATCTGTTATGTCCATCTAGTATGAAATATAGAATAAGGACAGTGTTTTCCTTCATGATTTTCTGTCTGGATAATATATCCATTGTTGAAAGTGGAGGTATTAAAGATCCATTCTAATAATGTATTTCTATTTCTCATTCAGTTTTATTAATATTTTATTTTTTATTCAAATGCAAATAGCTGCAATCTTATATTAGCTTCAGATGCACAATATAATGTTTCAAAAATTCAATACATTTGTCAATGCTCAAGAAAAGTGTACTCTTGATACACTTTTTCTATTTCACTCATCCCCCACCGTCTTCCCCTATGGCAATGACCAGTTTGCTCTTGGTATTGAAGAGTCTGTCATATTTTTCTGTTTTACCTTTTGTTTTCTTTTTAAAATTACACAGATAAGTGAAATAATGTGGTATTAGTCTTTCTGTGACTGATTTATTTCACTTACTTATTATACCCTCGACTTCCATTTATGTCATTGCAAATAGCAATATTTCAACCATTTCACCCATTTCAGTGCTGAGTAATATATATACACCACATATTCTTTCTCCATCTATCTATTGATGCACACTTAGGTTTGCTCCCATATATGAATTATTGTTAATAATGCTGTAATAAACATAGGGGTGCATATATATTTCAGAATTAGTTTTCCTGTTCTGTGAGTGAATAACCAGTATTAGAATAACTGAATCATATAGTAATTCTGTTTTAAATTTTTGAAGAACCTCCATACTGTTTTCCACATTGGCTGTAAAAGCTTGCATTCCCACCTACAGTGCATGAGGGTGTCTTTTCCTCCACATGCTCACCTATACTTGTTAATTCTTCTACTTTTTATTTTAGCAATTCAGAGAGGTGTGTTTTCATTTAAATATTTTGATGACTAAAAATGTTGAACCTCTTTTCATGTTCTTTGTCCATCACTATGTCTTCTTTGGAAAATGTCTATTCAGGTTCTTTGCCAAATATTTAATTATATTATTTGGGGGGGTGTTGAGTAAAATGAATTAATTTCATATTTTGGATTTTAAACCATTAGTGGATATATCTTCTGCAATATCTCCCATTCAGTAGGTTATCTTCTGTTTTGTTGATGGGACCCTTCACTGTGCAAAACCTTTTTACTTTAGTGTCCTCCCAATAGTTTTAACTTTGCTTTGTTTCTCTTGTCAGAAGGGACTAATCTAGAAAAACATTTCTACAGACACATCAAAGAAATTATTGCCTATGTTTTCTTCTAGGAAATCTTTTTAATTTCATTTCATTTTTTAATTTAAATCCAAGTTAGCATATAGTGTAACAATGATTTTGGGAGTTGGTTCCTTAATGCCCCTTACCCATTTAGCCCATCCCCCCTTCCCATAAACCCTCCAGTAACTGCCTGTTTGTTCTCCATATTTAAGAGTTTTTTATGTTTTGTACCCCTCCCTGTTTTTATATTATTATTTTTGCTTCCCTTCCTTTACATTCATCTGCCTTTTATATATATATCTGAATTTTTTTATTACATTTCTTTATTTTTGAGAGGCACAGAGAGACAGAGCATGAGTGGGGGAAGGACAGAGAAGGAGGGAGACACAGAATCTGAAGCAGGCTCCAGGCTCTGAGCCATCAGCCCAGAGCCTGATGTAAGGCTCAAACCCTCAAACTGTGAGATCATGACCTGAGCCGAAGTCTGACACTCAACTGACTGAGCCATCCAGGTGTCCTTCATCTGCCTTTTATATTAAAGTCCTCGTATGAGTGAAGTCATATGATATTTGTCCTTCTCTGACTAATTTCGCTTACATAATACACTCTAGTTCCATCCATGTAGTTGCAAATGGCAAGATTTCAATCTTTTTGATTCCTGAGTAATACTACATTGTACGTATATATATATATATATATATATATATGAATGTATACATGTGTGTATATACATACATATACATACACACACACGTGTATGTATATATACCACATCTTCTTTATCCATTCATCTGTCAATGGACATTTGAGCTCTTTCCATATTTTGGCTATTGTGGATAGTGCTGCTATAAACATTGGGGTGCATATGCCCCTTCAAAACAGCATACCTGTTTCCCTTGGATAAGTACCTAGTAGTGCAATTGGTAGATCATAGAGTAGTTCTATTTTTCATTTTTTGAGGAAACTGCATACTGTTTTCCAGAGTAACAGTTTGCATTCCCACTGGCAGTGCAAAAGAGATCCTTTTTCTGCACATCATCGCCAACACCTGTTGTTGCCTGAGTTGTTAATGTTAGCCATTCTAACAGGTGTCAGATGGTATCCCATTGTGGTTTTGATTTGTATTTCCCTGTTGATGAGTGATGTGGAGAATTTCTCATATGTCATTTGGCCATCTGGATGTCTTATTTGTAGAAACATCTATTCATGTCTTTTGCCCATTTCTTCACTGTTTTTACTGCCCATTACTTGTTTTTTGGGTGTTGAGTTTGGTGTGTTCTTTATAGATTTTGGATACTAACACTTTACCTGATATTTCGTTTGCAAATATCTTCTCCCATTCTGTTGGTTGTCTTTAGTTTTGCTGATTCTTTCCTTCACTGTGCAGAATCTTTTTTATTTTAATGAGGTGCCAATAGTTCATTTTTGCTTTTGTTTCCCTTCCCTCTGGAGGCGTGTTGAGTAAGAAGTTGTTGCGGCCAAGATCAAAGAGGTTTTTTTCCTGCTTCCTCCTCAAGGATTGTGATGGCTTCCTGTCTTATATTAAGGTCTTTCTTCCATTTTGAGTTGATTTTTGTGTATGGAGTAAGAAAATGGTCCAGGTACATTTTTCTGCATGTCACTGTCCAGTTTTCCCAGCACCACTTGCTGAAGAGACTGTTTTGTCAAAGATTAGTTGGCCATACTTTTGTGGTTCCATTCTGGGTTCTCTATTCTGTTCCATTGATGTGAGTGTCTGTTCTTGTGCCAGTACCATACTATTTTGAGGATTCAAACAGCTTGAAGCCCGGGATTGTGATGCCTCCTGCTTTGGTTTTCTTTTTCAAGATTCCTTTGGGTATTCGGGGTCTTTTCTGGTTCCATACAAATTTTAGGATTGTTTGCTCTAGCTCTGTGAAGAATGCTCGTGTTTTTTATAGGGATTGCATTGAATATGTAGATTGCTTTGTATAGTTTTGAAATTTTAACAATATTTTTTCTTCCTATCTAGGAGCATGGAATATTTTTTCCTTTTTTTGTGTCTTCTTCAATTTCTTTCATAATCTTTCTATAGTTTTCAGTGAATAGATTTTTCATCTCTTTGGTTAGATTTATTCCTAGGTATTTTATGGTTTTTGATGCAGTTGTAAATGAGATCTATTCCTTGATTTCTCTTTCTGTTGCTTTATTGTTGGTGTATAGGAATGCAACCGAGTTTTTTGCATTGATTTTATATCCTGCCACTTTGCTGAATTCTTGGATCAGTTCTAGCAGTTTTTTGGTGGAATATTTTGGATTTTCCATGTAGAGTATCATTTCATCTGCAAAGAGTGAAAGTTTGACCTCCTCCTGGCTAATTTGGAAGCCTTTTATTTCCTTCTCCAACACTATGTTGAATAACAGTGGCGAGAGTGGACATCCCTGTCTTGTTCTTGACCTTAGGAGGAAAGCTCTCAGTGTTCTCCCATTGAGGGTTATATTAGCATAGGGTCTTTCATATATGACTTTTATGATCTCGAGGTATTATCCTTCTATCCCTACTTTCTTGAGGATTTTTATCAAGAAAGGATGCTGTATTTTGTCAAATGCCTTCTCTACATCTATTAAGATGATCATGTGGTTCTTGTCCTTTCTTTTATTGATATGATGAATCACATTGATTGTTTTGAGGATATTGAACCAGCCCTGCATCCCAGGTATAAATCCCACTTGGTCGTGGTGAATAATTTTTTTTAATGTATTGTTGGGTCCTGTTGGCTAATATCTTATTGAGGATGTTTGCATCCATGTTCTTCAGGGAAATTGGTCTGTAGTTCTCCTTTTTAGTGGGGTCTTTTCTGGTTTTGGATTCTAGGTAATGCTGACTTCATAGAAAGAGTTTGAAAGTTTCCCTTCCATTTCTATTTTTTGGAACACCTTCAAGAGAATAGGTGTTAACTCTTCCTTAAATGTTTGGTAGAATTCCCCTGGAAAGCCATCTGGTCCTGGGCTCTTGGTTTTTGGGAGATGTTTTTTACTAATTCAATTTCTTTACTGATTATGGGTCTGTTCAAATTTTCTATTTCTTCCTGTTTCAGTTTTGGTAGTTTATGTATTTCTAGTAATTTGTCCATTTCTTCCAGATTGCCCATTTTATTGGCATATAATTGATCATAATATTCTCTTATTATTGTTTTTATTTCTGCTGTGTTGGTTGCGATGTCTCCTCTTTCATTCTTGATTTTTTTTTATTTGGGTCCTTTCTTTTTTTCTTTTTGATCAAACTGGCTAGTGGTTTATCAATTTTGTTGATGCTTCCAAAGAAGCAGCTTCTGGTTTCATTGATCTGTTCTACTGTTGTTTTGGTTTCAATAGCATTAATTTCTGCCGTAATCTTTGTTATTTCCTGTCTTCTGCAGGTTTTGTGGGGTTTTTTTGTTTTTTTGTTTGTTTTGTTTTTTGTTTTGTTTTGTTTTTGCTATTCTTTCTTCCAGGTCTTTAAGGTTTAAGGTTAGGTTGTGTATCTGAGACCTTTCTCCCTTCTTTAGGAAGGCTTGGATTGCTATATATATTCCTCTTATGACCACCTTTGCTGTGTCCCAGAGGTTTTGGGTTGTGGTGTTATCATTTTCATTGGCTTCCATGTACTTGTTAATTTCCTCTTTAACTTCTTGGTTAGCCCATTCATTCTTTACTAGGATGTTATTTTGTCTCCAAGTATTTGTTAGCTTTCCAAATTTTTTCTTGTGGTTGATTTTGAGCTTGTAATGTTGTGGTCTGAAAATATGCACGGTATGATCTCAATAATTTTTTACTTGTTGAGGGTTGATTTGTGTCCCAGTATGTGGTCTATTCTGGAAAATGTTCCACGTGCACTGGAGAAGAATGTATATTCCACAGATTTAGGATGAAATGTTCTTATATATGTGTTAAGTTCATCTGGTCCAGTGTGTCATTCAAAGCCAGTTTCTTTGTTGATATTCTGATTAGATGATCTGTACAGTTTTGTAAGTGGGGTGTTGCAGTCCCCTACTATAATGCTATTATTATCTATGAGTTTCTTTGTGTTTGTGATTAATTGATTTATATATTTGGGTGTTTCCACATTTGGCACATAAATGTCTGCAATTGTTAGGTCTTCTTGGTCAATAGACCCCTTGATGATGATGCAATGCCCTTCTGCATTTCTTGATACAGTCTTTATTTTAAAGTCTAGATTGTCTGATATAAGTATGGCTACTCCAGCTTTTTTTGCTGTTGACAATTAGCATGATAGATGGTCCTCCATCCCCTTATTTTCAATCTGAATGTGTCATTAGGTCTAAAGTGAGTCTCTTGTAAACAATATATAGATAAATCTTGTTTTTTTAAATCCATTCTGTTACCCTACATCTTTTGATTGGTGCATTTAGTCCATTGACGTTTTGTGTCAGTACTGAAATATATGAATTTATTGCCATTATGTTGCTTGTAGAGTTGGAATTTCTGGTGGTGTTCTCTTGTCCTTTCTAGTCTTTGTTGCTTTTGGTATTCATTCATTCATTCATTCATTCATTTATCTTTTCTCCCATCAGTGAGTCCCCCTTAAAATTTCTTGCAGGGCTGGTTTAGTGGTCACAAACTTCTTTCAATTTTTGTTGGTATGGGGAATTTTAATCTCTCCTTTTATTTTGAATGACAGCCTTGCTGGATAAAGAATTATTGGCTAAATATATTTCTGATTCAGCACATTGAATATATCCTCCAACTCCTTTTTGGCCTGCCAACTTTCTCTGAATAGGTGTGCTGCAAACCTGAGCTGTCTTCACTTGTAGGTTAAGGACATTTTTTCCCTTTCTGCTTTCATGATTCTTTCCTTGCCTGAGTATTTTGTGAATTTGACTATGATATGCCTTATTGATGGTAAATTTTTGTTGAATCTAATGGGAGTCCTCTGTGCTTCCTGGATTTTGATGTCTGTGTCTTACCCAGGTTAGGAATGTTTTCCACTATGATTTGTTCATATAACCCTTTGATCCCTTTTTCTTGTCTTCATCTTCTTTGACCCTTATGATTTTGATGTTCTTTTTAATGAGTCACTGATTTCTATAATTGTTAAATCGTGCTCTTTTGCCTTAGTCTCCTTCTTTTTTTCTGATTCATTATTCTCCATATGTTTGTCCTCTACATCACTGATTATCTCTTCAGCCTCATCTGTCATTGCCGCTCTGGCAGCCATTCGAGATTGGAACTCCGTTATAGCATTTTTTTTATTTCATCCTGACTAGCTTCTACTTCTTTTATCTCTGCAGAAAGGGATTCTAATATATTTCTGACTCCAGCTAGTATTCTTATTAGCGTGATTCTAAATTCTAGTTCAGACATCTTACTTGTGTCCGTGTTGGTTTAGTCCCTCACTGACATTTCTTCCTGTTCTTTCTTTTGGGGTGAATTCCTTCGTTTTGTCATTTTGAAGGAAGAAAAATAATTAATGAGGTAAAAAAAATTTTAAAAACTCCAATTAAAAAATTAAAACAACACACATGCACAAAAAAAATCAAGTTAATGATGCTAGATGTTAGGCATTTGGGGGCTGGGTTTTGAAAGGGGCTTGATATATTAGAGAAAAAAAGTGGAAAAAGGAAAAAGAAAAGGAAATCGTTTGAAAATTTGAAAAAATGAATAGAATGAAATAGAGTAAAATAAAATGATGGAAGAAAATAGAATTTGAAAATTTTGCAAACAAGTAAAAATATGGTAGAAAAAAATAAAAATATATTTAATAAAAATTGAAAATAATTTTTTTCTTTCCGTATTCCAGAAAAAGAAAAGAAATGAAAAAGAGAGAAAAAAATGACAAAAAAAGAAGAAAATTCAATAGATGGACCAGTGAACAGACTGAAATACGATTGAAATTACTTCATTTTTCCCAGAAGTCAAATAATGGAGCATTTTATATTCTGTAAAATAGCAGGCAGAAAGACTTGTTTTCCTGAAGGAACAAGGTTTCCCTTTTGGGCGGGGCTTAGTGTAACAGCTTCATTCTCCACTAGATGGCACTGCTTGGCTTACTGGGGTGGATCCTTGTGGTGCCTGTATGTGTGTATGTGCATGTGCGGGAGCAGTGAAAATGGCATCACCCAGCTACTCAGTCTCTAGTATTGGAACTCTGTGCTCTCCCCAACCAGCAAACACGCAACTGGCCTTTGTGCCCAGTTTACATCCACTCCCCACTTTTGCACTGTCCATGACCAAGCCCCAGGCAGCACCTCCCTCCTGAGTTTTGTCTCAGATGTGGCTGTGTTTCCCCACCCCTCACTTCTGAGGGACTGTGGCTTTGACCCATTCTGATCCTCTATTAGGGAGGGGGGTGTCACAGAGCAATGGTCAGATGCCAGCCGCACCAAGGAGCTTTCATGAGCTCGTGCTGCTGCTGATGCCTAGAGACTGTGACTTGGTACAGCCTGCCCCAGAAAAAGTTCACATGATCATATAGCAGCAGTATTTCAGGGATTATGGAAAATCACAACACATATCTGGTACCAGGCTTTACCCTTACTGACCTTGTTCCAGCACCAGCAAATGTGGTTGTTCTCTGGTGTCCACTGGGGCCTTTGCCTATGGATGGGGGGCACACAGCCTCTACCAAATGTCCTCCTAGTAGGGGAAACACCTCTCTCCATGTGGCCTGATGACCCTCCAGAATTCACTCTGCTCCTGGGGATTTGCCTTTCCCATCAGAGCACTGACAGGTATTGAGATGCAGAGTTTCAGACTCTCACTTCCTCTGTTTATAGAGTCTTAATGGAATTTAAACCTTCTCCCTTCTCCTTTTTCCCTTCTCAGTCCCTGCAGCTGTTTCCACTTTTCCTCTTTCTCTCCAGCTGCTTTTGTAGGGGGTGCTTTTCCCATCATCTCCCCCTGTCTCCATCCTCTCACCACAAGCAAAAACAGCTCCCTGCCTTCCGCAGCTTCTCTGTCCCCCAGTTCACCTCTCTGTGCTGAGTACCTGGTGAGTTCTTTGGTTCAGGTTGTGCAGAATGTTGTGTTAAGCCTCAAATCAGTTTTCTTGGTGTGCATGATGGTTTAGTGTTGATCCAGCTGTGTTTCATGGATGCAAGATGCAAAAAAACTTCCATGCTGTTCCACCATCTTGGTTTCTCTCAAGATAAATGTACTTTTAATCTCTTTCACCTATTTCACCCATCCTGTCACCAAACTCCCTTCTGGTAATCATCTGTTTGTTATATATAGTTACCAGCCAATTTTTTGGTTTGTCCTTTTTCCCCCTTTGTTCATTATTGTTATTTAAATTATACATATGAGTGAAATAATTTGATATTTGTCTTTCTTTGACATATCAATTAGCATGATATCTTTAATAAATCTATACATGTTGTTACATATGTAAAGATTTTATTATTTTTTATAGTTGAATGATATATTGAATTAATTATTCTAACCCTTCCACAAGCTGATTTTAAGATTTTTATATTTCATTTTCAGGTGTTAGACAAGCATGTGCCCAGATAAACCTTGGATTCTGCAGTGAATTTTACAGTTTTGAATATAATTTGGATTTTTGTCTATTATATCCTCAATTTTTCATGCCTTATTTTTCTTTCCTCTCTTTTTGAGATATTAATTACAGGAATTTTAGACCACTTGAGAATGTTCCACAGATTATTTTGTCTTAATTAAATTTTCACATCAATTTTAATTGTCTTTCAGTTTGTTGATTTCTAATTATCTGTATTCATGTTCAGTAAATGTCCCTTGTGTGGCATACAAACATTCCTAAGTCCACCTATCTATTTTTTTTTAATCTCACATATTGTAGTTTCCAATTCTGAGGTTTCCTTTATAATGTTTCTTTATCTCTTCTAAAATTTTCCATCATTTCTGTATTGTATTCACCTTTCCCTATAATAGTTAAACTTGGTTATAATAGAATTTTAAAGTCTTTAAAAAAAGAAAGAATTTTAAAGTCTTTGCTAATCACAACATCTAGCTTGTCTTCGATTGATTCTATTATTAATTTCTCCTGATTATAAGTCATATTTTATGAAAATTAACATGTTACATAATGTATATTATATAATGGACATTGTGAATGAATGGTTGTGGAGATGTTGATGTCTGTCATCTTACTCTGAAGAGTATTGAATTTTTCTCCTTTCATGATTTGTTAGTTTTGCTGCTTCTTTTTTTCCCCCTAATTTTATATCTATTTTCAAGTTTTAAACAATTTTCTATTCATTTTTTCCCTCTTGGAATTATTAGTATTTTTTATCCCCTTAATAGTTTATCTCCTTAACAGTTATTGCTGGCGTATGAGATATTCATTGTAAAATTCAACTAGTGAAAAAAAAATGTTGGAAAGCCAACCATTTGCTCTATTTTCTTCCTTTATTAAATGCTAAAATAGCCTCAGGGTAATTAAATAATTTTACATTTCATATAAAAGCTAAGGTCTAGAACCTAGGTCTTGTGACTTTCTAATTCTGTACCATATTTCTTTTTAGAGCACATTGGCTTCCATTAAAGTAAAACAAATTCAAGTTAAATATAAGAAAGAGCTTACTCATGCAGTATGTAAGTACACACGTATCATTAACAATCCTAAAAGTACTCATTCAGCATTTTAGAGCTCAAGTGACCATTTGTGACTGGCAAACACTTAAAAATTAACTACCACCTCCTTTATTATTTTGGATCATTGGCTTTTCAAATAAGAGTAAAATGTGGTTACACTACATTTGAATTTTACCAGCTTTTGAAACAACCACACTACCTCCTTTTGAATATGTGAATGTCAGTATTAAGCAAATATTGCAAACCTTGTTTTATACAATATGAGAAATTTATTTTTACTCTTTAGACTTAGATGGATAAGAAAACATTTTTAGTACAAAGAGTTTTTATTTATGTAAAAATTAAAAAAAAAACTGTTGCAGTTGAGCAGCTGCAGATCAAAACTGCTCATATGGACAAGTACCTTCATGTTTTTAAACAATTTTTGACTTTAGATGCCAGCTGTATAAAACTCAATTCCCTGTATATTTGCCTTTCTTTCTCTCTTCTCCTGTAAACATATACCCAGTTTCCCAGCACATTCAAACACAGATGGCTGCCTTATTGTAGCAGAAGCAAAAAAAAAATACTACATTAATGTTTAAAAGGATTAAAACTCCTCTTGGCAGCAGTGGCATATGTTACCAGTTAATTGTTGAATTAGAAGATATCTTGATAGTTTAAAACAAGGACTAATTTTACAAGCTTACATCATAACAGTATGAAATGTCAAATATTTTGGAATATGTTTTAAATTTAGTTTTAGCAAAATTAGTCAAAAGAAGACTATACTTCCATACTATCTGTGTGTCTAAATAAGAGTGGACTGCAATACAATTTATGATTAAGAGAACTCTGTACTTTCTCTGTATTAAAATAAATTTACGTAAACAGCACAGAGTGCCCCAGCAATTATTATTTTAGTATCTTTTATACATGATTTGACATGATTGATACCTGTAGTACAGAAAACTACTTTACAATGGAACTATTCTCAAACTGCAAGATACAATGATATTAACCTTACCTTTCTAAGGAGATGGTGAACAAAATGTCTTTAATAACTTCCCAGCATTAATTACTCGACAATATTGGCTGAGGACATTCTACAACTCATATGGTCAGATAACTAACATTGTGCTAAATCATATCAACCTTTGAAAGTCTGTATTTATACAGTGGAGTATTACTTGACATTCAAAAAGAATGAAATCTTGCCATTTGCAACTACGTGGATGGAAATAGTGGGTATTGGAGTAGAGGGAAGATGGCGGCGTAGGAGGACGCTTGGCTCACCGCGCATCCTGCTGATCACTTAGATTCCACCTACACCTGCCTAAATAACCCAGAAAACCGCCAGAGGATTAGCAGAACGGAGTCTCCGGAGCCAAGCGCAGATGAGAGGCCCACGGAAGAGGGTAGGAAGGGCGGCAAGGCGGTGCGCACTCCACGGACTGGCGGGAGGGAGCCGGGGCGGAGGGGCGGCTCGCTGGCCAAGCAGAGCCCCCGAGTCTGGCTGGCAAAAGCGGAGGGGCGGGACGGACTGTGTTCCCACAGCAAGCGCGACTTAGCGTCTGGGAGGTCATAAGTTAACAGCTCTGCTCGGAAAGCGGGAAGGCTGGAGGACAAAGGGAGGGAGAGCTGCTGAGCCCCTGGACTGCAGAGCTCAGCTTGGCGGGGAACAAAGGCACTCACCAGCGCCATCTCCCCCGCCCATCCCCCAGCCAAAATCCCAAAGGGAACCAGTTCCTGCCAGGGAACTTGCTCGCTCCGCGCAAACACCCAACTCTGTGCTTCTGCGGAGCCAAACCTCCGGCAGCGGATCTGACTCCCTCCCGCTGCCACAGGGCCCCTCCTGAAGTGGATCACCTAAGGAGAAGCGAGCTAAGCCTGCCCCTCCAGCCCCCGTGCACCTTGCCTACCCACCCCAGCTAATACGCCAGATCCCCAGCAACACAAGCCTGGCAGTGTGCAAGTAGCCCAGACGGGCCACGCCACTCCACAGTGAATCCCGACCCTAGGAGAGGGGAAGAGAAGGCACACACCAGTCTCACTGTGGCCCCAGCGGTGGGCTGGGGGCAGACATCAGGTCGGACTGCGGCCCCGCCCACCAACTCCAGTTATACACCACAGCAAAGGGGAAATGCCCTGCAGGTCCTCACCACTCCAGGGACTATCCAAAATGACCAAATGGAAGAATTCCCCTCAGAAGAATCTCCAGGAAATAACAACAGCTAATGAACTGATCAAAAAGGATTTAAATAATATAACAGAAAGTGAATTTAGAATAATAGTCATAAAGTTAATTGCTGGGCTTGAAAACAGTATACAGGACAGCAGAGAATCTCTTGCCACAGAGATCAAGGGACTAAGGAACAGTCACGAGGAGCTGAAAAACGCTTTAAACGAAATGCAAAACAAAATGGAAACCACGACGGCTCGGCTTGAAGAGGCAGAGGAGAGAATAGGTGAACTAGAAGATAAAGTTATGGAGAAAGAGGAAGCTGAAAGAAAGAGAGATAAAAAAATCCAGGAGTATGAGGGGAAAATTAGAGAACTAAGTGATACACTAAAAAGAAATAA
>NC_064817.1:69589002-69603808 GCF_023721935.1 Panthera uncia | reverse complement strand
GATGAATGGATAAAGAAATTGTGGTTTATATACACAATGGAATACTACGTGGCAATGAGAAAAAATGAAATATGGCCTTTTGTAGCAACGTGGATGGAACTGGAGAGTGTGATGCTAAGTGAAATAAGCCATACAGAGAAAGACAGATACCATATGGTTTCACTCTTATGTGGATCCTGAGAAACGTAACAGAATCCCATGGGGGAGGGGAAGGAAAAAAAAAAAAAAAGAGGTTAGAGTGGGAGAGAGCCAAAGCATAAGAGACTGTTAAAAACTGAGAACAAACTGAGGGTTGATGGGGGGTGGGAGGGAGGGCAGGGTGGGTGATGGGTATTGAGGAGGGCACCTTTTGGGATGAGCAATGGGTGTTGTATGGAAACCAATTTGACAGTAAATTTCATATATTAAAAAATAAAAAATAAAAAAAATAAAAAAAAAGAAATAGTGGGTATTATGCTAAGCGAAAATAGAGAAAAACAAATATCATATGACTTATATGAGGACTTTAAGATACAAAACAGATGAACATAAGGTAAGGGAAGCAAAAATAATATAAAAACAGGGAGGGGGACAAAACATAAGAGACTCATAAATATGGAGAACCAACATAGGGTTGCTGGAGGGGTTGTGGGAGGAGGGATGGGCAAAATGGGTAAGGGGCATTAAGGAATCTATTCTTGAAATCGTTGTTGCACTATATGCTAACTAACTTGTATGTAAATTAAAAAAAATAAATTAATTAAAAAAAGAAAGTCTGTATTTTCCTATGAACTTATGATAAGTTATGCATGACAAGTGAAATATTGCTAACATAGTAAGATATTCCACATGGACAAAATATAATAAAATTTTGGAAACTTTAAATTTTGGCATAATAATTTTGTCAAAAATCTAAATGTTTTATTTAAAGAAATTAATGTGTATTTATTCTTGAGAAAGAGATAGAGACAGAGTGCGAGTGGGGGAGGGTCAGAGAGAGGGAGACACAGAATCTGAAGCAGGCTCCAGGCTCTGAGCTGTCAGCACAGAGCCTGATGCGGGGCTCAAACTCACAAGCTGAGAGATCATGACCCGAGCTGAAGTTGGACGCTTAACCGACTGAGCCACCCAGGTGACCCCCCAAAATCTAAATGTTTATCTGTTTCATCACCTTTATGTGTAATATTTCCAGTTCACACATTCCTTGGGTACCACTCATTCATTATCTTAAGAAAGCGGAAGACAGTTTATTAAAATGTGTAGGGCTCTTGCTTCTGACCAAGATGGAGTAACAGGGCCATTCTTCTACCTACAAACATAATAAAAGCAGAAAAAGTAACACCATGAATGCACCAAACTATCATCTGGATAAAGTGTTTTTTTCTTTTTGTTTTTGTTTTGTTTTTGTTTTTGAGAAAACCCAAGCAGGGAAGGGGCAGAGAGAGAGGGAGACAGAAGATCTGAAGCCAGCTCTGCACTGACAGCAGTGAGCTCATTGTGGGGCTTGAAGTCATGAACTGTGAAATCGTGATCTGAGTAGAAGCTGGACACTCAAACGACTGAGACACCCATGTGCCCCTAAAGAAAATTTTAAGTCTGCTGCACATGGAGAAAATACCAAAAAACAGTGGTAGTCTCTCTGAGATGAAGGTAAAAAAAACTAGGAGTCTGTGTAAAACAAAGTAGCTATATTTGACAGACAAGTATATTAAGAGATGTTTACACAGAGAGAAATCTAGAGATATACAGAGATTTCCCCATTAAATATTAGTTGAATACTGACCAGTGCAAAGGCAAGGAAATAATTACATGAAAGCATTAGAGGAAAAGATGCAAGGAGCTTTCACATGTCTTAAAATACAGCCTGTTTCTAATAGCCAGAGTAGAAAATGTCATAATTAAGGAGACATAAGATAAAGTACTATTAAAGGTCTCTCGCTAGTTTTGAAGACTTACCTTTAGATTAAATGCAATACTTATTCTGTCTAACAAAGTTTAAAAGGAAGATCTAAATAGACAAAGTTGTTTACAAGTTATTTCGTCATGTTCACAGTAATAACTCAAGCTGATAAATAAGGATGTAATATATGAAGATACTAAAAGTTAAAATTCATAATGTCTTGACACCCAATAGAAAATTAGCAGGCCTTCAAAGAAGCAGGGAAATACAACTCACAATGAAGGAGAGAAAAAAGCAATCAACTGAGACTGTACAGAAATTACAGTCAAATAGTATGAATAACAAAGATACGAAAACTTATGTTTGAGAAGGTAGAGGAAATAACATGTTAATAAAAGATTTTAAAAGGTGTGTGTGTGTGTGTGTGTGAGAATGTAAAATGCCAAATTATACTTCTAGATATGAAAAATAAAATATGTTGATATTGAAAATACACTTTCATTAATAACAGGTTAGGCATTGTGGAAAAATTTTTACTGAAATTCAAACAAAAGACACTACCTAAAATGAAACACACAGAAATAAAAAGCTAATAAAAAATGAACAGAACAACATTAATCTCTGGAACAATTTCACATGATCATATTATATATAAATGTAAATACAAATGTAAGTGTAAATATAAATGTAAATATATATGTATTTAGAGCCTTGGAAGGAGAGAAGTGAGAGGTAGCAGAAAAAGAAAACTGATGATACAAAGGCTGGACATTTTCCAAATTTGACAAAAACTATAAATCTATAAATTCAAAGTGACCTATAAACCCAAGCACAAGAATGATAAATAAAACTTTGCCAAAGTACATTATAATAAAGTTGCTAACGGCTGGTAAGAAAGAGATAATTTGAAAAGCGACCATAAGAAAATACACATTATGTGTAGAGGAACAAAGACAAGATGATAACAGATTATTCACCAAAAAACAGTGTAATCTTTAGAAAGGTGGAGCAAAATATTTGAAATACTGAAAAAAAATTGTCACTCTAAAATTCTTTACCCAGTGAAAATATATTACAAAAATGATGATAACTGCAGGCCTTTTACTGTAACTTATACCATTGATTCCCTTGGGACTCAGTCCTTTAGACTCACACTGGAATTATACCATTGGCACATCTTGGTCTCCAGCTTTTTGACTACAGATATCATGATTTATTAGCCACCATATTTAAGCTTTGCTGGTATAGAGCACAGAGGTCACTGGGTTACTCCTAGAGAGAAAACAAGCAAAAAACCAGGGGCAGAAAGTTTGGAAACTAAACAGCAAACTGAAAAACACCTGAGGCACACAGGAGGGAGACTCTTCACTCTTCTTGGAGTGCTTCTTTGACAGGTATCATTTATGGAGATGCCTCTCCAGGAGAAAGGAGATAGCTTGCACTATTTACAAGCCTTGCCTCTCCAGCATGTACAGAGCTACCAGCAGGAAGCAGTCCAGTACAAAAAAAAAAAAAAAAAAGCTGCCTAACTTGCTTACACAAAGCACTACCCTCCTGTGCTCTGGAAGGAATTCCTCTGTAAGTCAAACTTTTCTCAGTCCCAGGAGGGCAGGTCTCTACCCCAGAAAACCAGCACAAACCCCTGTCTGAACTAAGTCTCCCAGCCAGATTGTTCTGCAGGTCTTTAGTTCCAGTGGAGGTGGTGTCCAGACTCATTTAACAAGCAGACCGAGGCTCATCTCATTAAAACTTAACACATTCAGGCCAAGGATCAAACACTGTCCACAGCAGGCAAGGAAAGACTCTACAGACAACTGCCCTGAAGGATAGAGCATCCAAAACCCAACAACAGAGCAGCACACACTGGAGACATTCCCTGAAGCACCAGGTCTGGGGCACTACATGACCTCTTCTTCATAAACCAAATACATCCAGGAGCAGGAGACATAACTGACTTTTCTAGCACAGAGAAGAAGACAGGGACTTAGACTAAATGTGATCACAGAGGAATTTATCTCAAATGAAAGAACATGATAAAGCCACAGTAAGCAATCTAAGCTAAACAAATAGGACCTGCCTGATGGAGAATTTAAAGCATCTATCGTAAAGACACTCACTGATCTTGAGAAAAGATTAGAAGACATCAGTAGACTCTTACCACACACATAAAAGAGTTAAAAAAAGCAATTAATCAGAGATGAAGAATACAATAAACAAGATTGGAAACTGGCTTAATACAATGAAGAGCAAGCTGGAAGAAGCAGAGGAACAAATTAGTGACCTAGAAGAAAAAAATAATGGAAAATAATGAAGCTGAGCAAAAGAGAGAAAAAAATAATGCAACATGAGAAAAAACTTAGGGAACACATTGACTCCATCAAATGTATAACACACATTTATAGAAATCTCAGAGGAGGAGAAAGAAAGGGAGCAGAAAATGTATTTCAACAAAGCGTAGCAGAAAACTTACCTCATCTGGAGAAGGAAATAGACATTCAGATCCAGGAGGCCAAGAAAACTACCATCAAAATGAACAAAAACTGACACACACCAAGAAATATTATAATTAAATTTGCAAAACATGATAAAAAATCATAAAAGTAGGAAGACAACAGAAGTACCTAACTTGAAAAAAAATAAATAATAAATGAAGATGACAGGGAATTAAGGATGAAATTAAAATATACATGGAACCAGAAAAGAAAAGAAAAGAAAAGAGAAGAGAAAAAAGAAAGCATGATGGTTCAAAACATGTGGAATACAATACACACAGTTCTAAGAGGAAAGTATATACCTACCAATACAGGCCTATTTCAGGAAGCAAGAAAAATCTCAAATACACAATCTAACCTTACATCTAAAGGAGCTATAAAGGATCAGCAAATAAAGTCAAAAGGCAGTGGAAGAAGGGAAATAATAAAGGTTACAGCAGAAATAAATGATACAGAATAAAAAAAAAACATACACAGTAGAATAGATCAATGAAACTAAGAACTGTTTTTTTTAAAGAATAAACAAAATGATAAACCCCTTGCCAGACTTCTCAAAAAGAAAATAAAGAGGACCAAATAGATAAAATCAAGAATGAAAGAGGAGATATCGCAACCAACACCACAGAAATACAAATGGTTACCAGAGAAAACTATGAAAAATTATATGCTGACAAACTGGACAATCTGGAAGAAATGGAGAAAATTTCTAGAAATTTACACACTACCAAAACTCAAAAAGGAATAAATAAAATATTTGAACAGGGCCATAACCAGCATAGAAATTGAATCAATGATCAAAAATCTCCCAATAAAAAAGAGTCTTCGGTAGGATGGCTTCCCAGGAGAATTCTACCGGACATTTAAAGAAAAGTTAATGCCTATTCTTCTCAAACTTTTCCAAGAAACAGAAATGGAAGTTAAGCTTCCATACTCATTCATTGAAGCCATCATTACCTAGATTCCAAAACCCGACAAAGACCCCATGAAAAGAATAATTATAGGACAATATCCCTAAAGAACCTGGATACAAATATTCTCAACAAACTACTAGCAAATTGAATTAAATAGTATATTTAAAAAATATTCACCACGATCAAGTGGGATTTATTCTTGGGATCAATCAATCTGATACACCACATTAAAAATAAAGAAGAATAACCATATGATCCTTTCAATAGATGCATAGAAAGCATTTGGCAAAATACATCATTGTTAATAAAAATTCTCAAGAAAGTAGGGATAGAAGGAACATATCTCAACATAATAAATTCCACATAAGAAAGGCTTACAGCTAATATCATTCCCAATGGTTAAAAACTAAAAGCTTTTCCCCTAAGGTAGGGAACACAACAGGGATGTCCACTCTTACCACTGTTATTCAACAAAATACTGGATGTCCTATCCTCAGCAAGCATACAACAAAAGAAATAAATGTCATACAAGTTGGCAAAGAAAAATTCAAAATTTCACTATTTGAAGATGACATGATACTCTACATGGAAAATCTTAAAGACTCCCCCCAAAACTACTAGAACTGAAATATGAATTCAGCAAATTTGAAGGATATAAAATCAATGTACAGAAATTGGTTGCATTTCTATCCATCAATAATGAAGCAGCAGAAAGAGAAATCAGGGAATCGATTCGATTTATAATTGCATCAAAAACCATAACATACCTATGAATAAACTTAACTAAAGAGCGCAAAGATCTATACACTGAATACTATAGAAAGCTTATGAAAGAACTTGAAGAAGACCCAAAGAAATGAAAAAGCATTCCATCTTATTGGATTAGAAGAACACATAGTGTTAAAATGTCTATACTACCCAAAACAATCTACACGTTCATTGCAATTCCTATCAAAATAACACCAACATTCTCCAGAGAGCTAGAACGAACAGTCCTAAACTTTGTATGGAACAAGAAAAGAACCACAACAGCCAAAGTAATGATGAAAAGGAAAGCAAAGCTGGACACGTCACAATTCCAGACTTTAAGCTGTATTACAAAGTGTAATCATCAATGCAGTATGGTACTGGAATAAAAAACAGATCCATAGATCAATGTTACAGAATCCAGAATCCAGAAATGGACCGAAAAATTTATGACCAAGTAATCTTCCACAAAGCAGGAAAGATTATCCAATGGAAAAAAGACAGTCTCTTCATCAAATAGTTCTGGGAAAACTGGACAGCAACATACAGGAAAATGAAACTGGACCATTTTATTACACCATACACAAAAATAAATTCAAAATGGATGAAAAACCTAACGGTGAAACATGAAACCATCAAAATCCTAGAGGAGAACACAGTCAACAACCTAGCTGACATTGGCCATAGCACATGCTTACTAGACATGTATCTAGAGGTAAGGGAAGCAAAAGAAGAAAAAAAAAAACTATTGGGACTTCATTAAGATAAAAGGTTCTGCACAGTTTATAAGACAATCAGAAAACTAAAAGGTAAACTTTGTAATAGAAGAAGATATTTGCAAATGACATATCCCATAAAGGATTAGTATCCAAAATCTATTAAAAGCTTATCAAACTCACGACCCAAAAAACAAATAATCCAGTTAAGAAATGGCAGGAAGATATGAATAGATATTCTTTTTTTTTCCAAAGAAGACATCCAAATGACTAACAGACATATGAAAAATGCTTAACACCACTCATTATCAGGGAAATGCAAATCAAAACTACAATGAACTATCACCTCACACCTGTCACAGTGGCTAAAATTAACAACACAGGAAACAACAGATGTAGCCAGGCATGTGGAGAAAGGGGAAGTCTCTTACAGGGTTAGTGGGATGCAAACTGGTGCAGCCACTCTGGAAACAGTATGGAGTTTCCTCAAAAAGATAAAAATAGAACTACCCTACAATCTAGCAATTGCACTACTAGGCATTTACTGAAAAGATACAACAATCTGATTTCAAGGGACACGTGTATCCCAATGTTTATAGTAGAATTTTCAACAACAGCCAAAATATGGAAAGAGCTCAAATGTCAATCAACTGATGAATGGATAAAGAAGTTGTGCTACACACACACACACACACACACACACACAATAGAATGTTATTCATCCATCAAATAGAAGGAAATCTTGCTCTTCATAAATACACAGATGGAGGTAGATTGCATTATACTGAGTAAAATAAATCAGAGAAAGACAAATACCATATGATTTCAAATACCATATGTGAAATTTAATAAATGAAACAGATGAACATAAGGAAAAAAAAAGATGAGAGAGGGGAAAACCCTCTTAACCAGATAGAATAAACTGAGGAGTGCTGGTCACAAAGTCAGTGGGGGATGGGTTAAATGTGTGATGGGAATTAAGGAGGGCAGTTGTTGTAACGAACACTGGATGTTGTATGTAAGTGATGAATCACTAAATTCTACTTCTGAAAGTAATTTTATACAATGTGAACTAATTTAAATGTAAAGTAGAAACTATGAAAAAATATTTTAACGAAATTAAACTGAAAACACAGAATTTTAGAATTTCTGAGATGCTGTTTAAAAAGTTTTTTTATAGGAACACATAGAGCACTAGATCCTTATATAAGGAGAGAAAAAATGTTTGAAATTAATTACCTCTGCCTCCACTATAATAAACTGAGCAAAGAAGAATAAACTAAACCCAAACTATAAAATTAGTAAATAATAAATAAGACAGCAACGATTAATAAAATAGAAAACAGAAACATGAATATTGAAAATTTAAAAATGATGAAAATCAATGTAATATAGCTTGTGGTATTTTGAGATAAATTTCTATTCAGACTTATCATAATAAGTGAAATAAGATGCAAATTCCCTTATCAAGAAGTAGATGTCATCACTACATATTCTATAGATATTACATATGATAAAAAGATAATATAATAATATGAAGTTTTGCCAATTTTGATAACATAAATGAAAAAAATTATTGAAAGACACAAACTGCAAAAGTGATTCAGATGAAATAGATTAACTAAATAAATGTATATCTGTAAAAAAATTGATGTTTTAGTTACAAACCTTCTTACAAAAAGCCTACACATGGATGTCTTTATTCACTAATTCCATAAACATTTAAGGAAGAACTAATGCAAACTTTTCTTTTTTTAATATTTATTTATTTTTGAGAGAGATAGAATGCTAGTGGGGAAGGGCAGAGAAAGAGGGAGACACAGAATCTGAGCTGTCAGCACAGAGCCTGATGCAGGTCTCAAACTCATGAGCTGTGAGATCATGACCTGAGCCGAAGTCAGACACTTAACTGATTGAGCCACCCAGGCACCCCTCAAAATTTTCTGTAGTTAAAGATGAGGGAATATATTTCAACTCATTTTAAGGGGTGCACATTCTTACAGGTCATTTATGTTAAAACTAGACAAAAATTTATAAGTAAAGTACTAAAAATGGAAAACTAGCATACCCTTCATAAATATTTATGCAAAATTTCTCAATAACATGTATAAAATTGAAGTAAACCTTATTTAACAAAAATAGAATATGACAAAAGGGACTTTATCCCAAGATTTCAAGGATCATTTAAAATTACCATTTCTAACATTTCTGGTACATGATGAATGCTCAATAGATAATACCTATTATTAGTGAGAACATAGTACTTATTATACAGTTAAAATTACCAAGCAGCTTAGATTTACCGAATATTACTTTTGGATCTATAACAAATTATTTCCAGCTTAAAGCATATATCATTGTGGGGAAAAGAGTATTGAAATTTGTACTTATATGCAACCATGGAATTGTATGTCTGAGTTAGTAAATCAATCCTAAACACCACTGAAGGAATGTATTTCTTCTGTTACAATCTTTGCTGAATGCTGGCAGTTTTTTAATCATACTTTACATGAATCTTCAGTTTTTAAAAATAAATGACTCTCAAAAATTTACTTTTCTATGGTAGCTAGCTGGACAGTTAAGTATTTAAGTAGAAATATATTAATGAAACTATCTCCTTAAACAAGAGCATAGTACTTACAGTTTTTTCTCAAAGTATTTTGAATTTCAGAATCAGTTACTACATTTCACCCTATATTTTTTAATTTTTAATGTTTATTTATTTGTTTATTTATTTATTTATTGAAACAGAGAGAGACAGAGCATGAACAGGGTAGGGGCAGAGAGAGAGGGAGACACAGAATCTGAAGCAGGCTCCAGGCTCCGAGCTGTCAGCACAGAGCCCCTTGCGGAGCTTGAACTCATGGACCATGAGATCATGACTTGAGCCGAAGTCGGATGCTTAACCGACAGAGCCACCCAGGCACCTTTCACCCTATTTATTATTTTTTTATAATTGTTTTAGTACCTAAATTATATAAAGCAGATGGTTAAGCTCATCTTATCTAGCCATTCTTAGAATTATAAACCAAAACTATTAAAAGAAAACTTAACCTTTGGAAGAATGTATATTTTATGTCAACTTTTAATCCAGACTAAATGCATTTATTATTGCCATGACATGCAAGTCTCTTTGAAGAATATGACCCATAAGAATCAGTGAGTTCATAATACTCATACCTTGTTTCTAGGATACAGAAATAACTGTCTCTGTAAGTAGTTCATTCCAACAACAGACATTGGTATAAGATGGCCTCTAAATTTGACAAAGATTATTTTAGGTGACAACAATAATTCTGATACGTTGATGTCCATTTAGATGGGCTGCATTTATCTAAACCCAGGCTGCAGAAACTGACCTCCATCAATAATCCATATCTGCAGTTAAGCTCTTCCCATGCCATTGAATTTTACAGAGAAACAATTTATATGCATTAGTGTTTAGAGTCTGGTCTCATTTTGGTGATAAAGCCTTACTTCTTGTACAATGTATTGAGTTTAGACATGGGGAAGAATAATATTTTATGAGGTTTTTACACATTTGGAACAGTTATGGAAGGAGTGGAGTACAGAGAATATCCTTCTCTATGTATATATTTTTGACATTTTACCAACTCTAATATCTCTGTGACAATGATCCACATGGTCACATCTAAGAAAAAAGAATGCACTCTCCACCATTTGGCAGGAATTACTCAAACAGTAACAAGAGGGTCTAAAGATTAGTCCATGTCAGCAAACTATGACTCATGAACCAAATCTGTTCCACTGCCTGTTTTTGTAAGGCCCTGTGAGCTAATAATGGATTTACATTTGTTAGTAATTGAAAACTAATCAAAAGAATATTTTTGATAAATGAAAACTACATGGAATTCAAATTTTGATGTTCATAAATAAAATATTCTTAGAAAAGTGATCACGTTTATTGTTATGCGTCGCCTATGTCTGATTTTACATAATACAAGCAGAATTGAGTAGTTTTGACGGTGATCTTATGGCCTACAAAGGCTAAAATATTTTAGATCTATCCCTTAATGAAAATAAATGTGCTGACCACTGATATATGTCCTCCCTTAGTCTTCCTAATCATATTGCCTTAAATTTATCAGTCTATTTGTCCGAATCTGTATCCTCACTGTTTACAAAGCTTTCTACACAGTGCCTGGAACATACCAGATTTTCTATAAATGCGTAATGAATAAATATAACCAATAATTTCATTATAAAACAAATGGAATAGGATAATAGAAACCCCAAAGATGAAAAGCCAATGGTACTTATTACCAATAGCACAGCACAGAGAAGTTTTTCTTGGCAAATATGCATTGTTAACACAAAAATATCTGCTATTACCTGACTGGTAATTACATAGCAAAATATCATGCCAATAAGACCAGCCTCTATAATTTTTAAGCACAATATCCTTGGTTATAAGCAGCCACTGACTAAAGACATCAATTAGACAGTTGAAATTTCTTAAAACCTGCGGCAAACTGTTATTTAAAAACAACCTGGAAAGTGGTTTAACTCCTTAATAATCACATGTACCCAGTATACAGCATTCAAATCAAACACATTATTTCTCACGGTGCTGACAAAAGAATCATTCTGTTTCTTGTTTCGTGCCTTCTCTCTCCTAAACACCACCACCTGTTTAAGTTAATATGGAGGAAATATAGGCAGGGGAGATAGAGTTCAGTTGCCTTGTTCCTGTTTCATTATCCTATTTAAAAGTATGTGGACATGATTTTAAATCATTTGGGGCCTCAAACACTTTGGAAGACTGTAGACCTAAATTGAAGCAATGTCTGCTGAACAGAGACACCAAGGAACCACTATCATACACCATATCTCAGGAAGTGCAAAGGATTCCTGCACAGAAGCCAGCCAGGAATGACAAAGAGAAACCTAGATAAATTCCAGAAAGAGAACCAAGAAATGTTTCAGTCCCAAATGGAAATATACACCCTAATGTTTATGTGTATTTTTAAACTTTGAGAATGAGAAAATTCGCACAATAAAGTATAAATTAGAGGAATTCAGGTCTCATATGCTCATTATTTCAGTCACTGTTACCTTCTTTATAAATCTTCTTTAATTTATTGTGTGTTAGACTGAGTCACAGCCTCTTCATTATTTGCATAGTTTTTCATGCTTGACTCTCTTGCAACCCATATGTCATTATACATTGTAATGACTTGTTCTTAGAGGCACACTTCAGCTCTAGAGGGAGTTCTAACCTCCAAGCCCTTAAGCTTGAAGAGTGCTGTTGTGATGTGTGGGTTAAGAACATATAGATTGGACCAAGGTTCCTAGAGTGAAATATTTGGCAGGAGGGGCAATGGCATTCAAAGCTCTTGCTCCTGCTGAGGGTATCCATTTGGACTCTTTTCTTTCAGATTTCCCTTGTCCTCTTAGATTTCTTAAGAAAAGCTTTTTTAAAAACTTCCTTAAATTTTATTCTTTCTTTTCATCCCAGATTGCTGTTATGATAGTCTATGCAAAAGGATCCTTCTAGCCCCAATACAGTATGAATTAGATAATACGGAAGGGGGAATATATGGGCATTATGCAAAAAAAAAAATCCAATTAATAGTAGGTGAAAAGTGTTGAGATAGCAGTGTTCAGAGACTCAAGCTCCAACCTCACTACCAGAGAAAATCTTTTAAAACATCAATGAAATTCCACATATTAACATAACAATGCACAAAAATATGATCATAAACATTAATGCAGAGAGATCTAACATCCATCCCTGATTAACATTCTCAACAAACCTACAGAAAACAAATGCTTATTTGGTGAAATATTGAATGCTTTTAACTAAAATCAGAAACAAAACAGAATTTCACTTTCACCACTTCTATTTACCATTGTGCTGGAGGTTCCAGTCAGTACAATAGTGCAAGAGGAAAGGAAGAGTAGCTTCCAGATTGGAAAAAAAAAATAGTAAGTAAAACTCTCTATTCAGAGATGATATGATTATCTACATAGAAAATCCTATAGAATCTACAAAAATAATGATAGATCTTATGAGTGAGACTAGCACAGTTGCAGCATTTAAGATCAATACACAAAAAATAAATTATATCTCCATATATATCAATGAACTGTTGGAAAATAAATTTAAAATATTTATAATAAAATCAAAATATAGTATACTTAGAAAAAATCTCACAAAATACGTGTAAAAGTTGCACATTGAAATCTACAAAATATTAATGAAAATTAAAGACAAATAAATGAAGAAATATAAAATATTTATAAAACTGACAACTTAATATTCCAAAGATATTAGTTTTCCCAAAATTTTACTACAGATTTAATGCAATTCTTGTCAAATTCCTAGCAGTTTTTTTTTAATAGAAATTGACAAGCTTATTTTAAAACTCAATTGAAAATTGAAAATGCTTGGACTAGTTAAAACAACATTTAAAATAATAACAAAGAAGTAAAACTAACACTATACGACTTTCATGCTTATTATAAATTTACAATAACTGAAACAGTGAAGTATTGGCATAAAGATTGACAAATAGATCAGTAGAATGCAACAAGGGTTCACAGCCATACATATATATGATCAACTGATTTTTGACAAAGTGCCAAAACCATTCAATGGACAAAGCTTAGTAGTTTCAAAACATAGTGTTGGATTGGCTGAATATACCAATAATAATAATAATAATAAATTAATACTACATAACATACAAAAATAACTCAAAATGGACCATAAATCTAAGAGTAAAGTCTAAAATTATAAGATTTTAAATTAGACTTCATTAAAATTAATAAACCACAGCTCTTGGAAAGGTTAATAAAATAAAAATGCAAGTCATAAGTTGGGGGAGCATTTTTGCAAGTCATCCATTTTATAAAAGAATTTAAAGTAATTTTAAAACTGAGAATTTAACCTCCATATTCCACTTTTGTATGTAAGCAGGTTGAAAGTCACCACTCCATCCCAATAACCAATAAAAGTTGGAAGAGATAAATCAATGACTTTTCTTGTATTTTTAAAAAGACACAAGACAAAACACTGGCCCCAGTATTGGAAGGACTGGTAGGTGAAGACAGATTTACAGCTTATGGGATCAGAGACTCATGAACAGAATCCTCCATGGGAATCAGTGCCAGAATAAGAAAACATGAACTGTAATTAAAAAATTACTAGAAGCTCAGTGCAGACAATTTTGAAAGCTAAAAACTCCAGGGGGACCCAGTCATGGAGGGACCAACAATGTTGTGAGATTTACTTTCAAGAGCTTGACCAGATTCCCACAGCAAATATCAAAGAAAAATCCCCTCAGCCTTCTGTCAGGAGAAGAAGAAAATGAATCATTTTGGAATATACCACAACAGTCTGTTCTTTTTCTTTTTTTTTTTTTTTTATTTTTTAATATATGAAATTTACTGTCAAATTGGTTTCCATACAACACCCAGTGCTCATCCCAAAAGGTGCCCTCCTCAATACCCATCACCCACCCTGCCCTCCCTCCCACCCTGCCCTCCCTCCCACCCCCCATCAACCCTCAATTTGTTCTCAGTTTTTAACAGTCTCTTATGCTTTGGCTCTCTCCCACTCTAACCTCCTTTTTTTTTTTTTTCCTTCCCCTCCCCCATGGGTTTCTGTTATGTTTCTCAGGATCCACATAAGAGTGAAACCATATGGTATCTGTCTTTCTCTGTATGGCTTATTTCACTTAGCATCACACTCTCCAGTTCCATCCACGTTGCTACAAAAGGCCATATTTCATTTTTTCTCATTGCCACGTAGTATTCCATTGTGTATATAAACCACAATTTCTTTATCCATTCATCAGTTGATGGACATTTAGGCTCTTTCCATAATTTGGCTATTGTTGAGAGTGCCGCTATAAACATTGGGGTACAGGTGCCCCTATGCATCAGTACTCCTGTATCCCTTGGATAAATTCCTAGCAGTGCTATTGCTGGGTCATAGGGTAGGTCTATTTTTAATTTTCTGAGGAACCTCCACACTGCTTTCCAGAGTGGCTGCACCAATTTGCATTCCCACCAACAGTGCAAGAGGGTTCCTGT
>NC_064817.1:69382170-69588602 GCF_023721935.1 Panthera uncia | reverse complement strand
TATCTGAGTGTGGTTTTGATTTGTATTTCCCTGATAAGGAGCGACGTTGAACATCTTTTCATGTGCCTGTTGGCCATCCGGATGTCTTCTTTAGAGAAGTGTCTATTCATGTTTTCTGCCCATTTCTTCACTGGGTTATTTGTTTTTCGGGTGTGGAGTTTGATGAGCTCTTTATAGATTTTGGATACTAGCCCTTTGTCCGATGTGTCATTTGCAAATATCTTTTCCCATTCCATTGGTTGCCTTTTAGTTTTGTTGGTTGTTTCCTTTGCTGTGCAGAAGCTTTTTATCTTCATAAGGTCCCAGTAATTCACTTTTGCTTTTAATTCCCTTGCCTTTGGGGATGTGCCAAGTAAGAGATTGCTACGGCTGAGGTCAGAGAGGTCTTTTCCTGCTTTCTCCTCTAAGGTTTTGATGGTTTCCTGTCTCACATTCAGGTCCTTTATCCATTTTGAGTTTATTTTTGTGAATGGTGTGAGAAAGTGGTCTAGTTTCAACCTTCTGCATGTTGCTGTCCAGTTCTCCCAACACCATTTGTTAAAAAGACTGTCTTTTTTCCATTGGATGTTCTTTCCTGCTTTGTCAAAGATGAGTTGGCCATACGTTTGTGGGTCTAGTTCTGGGATTGCTATTCTATTCCATTGGTCTATGTGTCTGTTTTTATGCCAATACCATGCTGTCTTGATGATGACAGCTTTGTAGTAGAGGCTAAAGTCTGGGATTGTGATGCCTCCTGCTTTGGTCTTCTTCAAAATTACTTTGGCTATTCGGGGACTTTTGTGGTTCCATATGAATTTTAGGATTGCTTTTTCTAGTTTCGAGAAGAATGCTGGTGCCATTTTGATTGGGATTGCATTGAATGTGTAGATAGCTTTGGGTAGTATTGACATTTTGACAATATTTATTCTTCCAATCCATGAGCAGGGAATGTCTTTCCATTTCTTTATATCTTCTTCACTTACCTGCATAAGCTTTCTATAGTTTTCAGCATACAGATCTTTTACATCTTTGGTTAGATTTATTCCTAGGTATTTTATGCTTCTTGGTGCAATTGTGAATGGGATCAGTTTCTTCATTTGTCTTTCTGTTGCTTCATTGTTAGTGTATAAGAATGCAACTGATTTCTGCACATTGATTTTGTATCCTGCAACTTTGCTGAATTCATGTATCAGTTCTAGCAGACTTTTGGTGGAGTCTATCGGATTTTCCATGTATAATATCATGTCATCTGCAAAAAGCAAAAGCTTGACTTCATCTTTGCCAATTTTGATGCCTTTGATTTCCTTTTGTTGTCTGATTGCTGATGCTAGAACTTCCAGCACTATGTTAAACAACAGCGGTGAGAGTGGGCATCCCTGTCGTGTTCCTGATCTCAGGGAAAAAGCTCTCAGTTTTTCCCCGTTGAGGATGATGTTAGCTGTGGGCTTTTCATAAATGGCCTTTATGATCTTTAAGTATGTTCCTTCTATCCCGACTTTCTCAAGGGTTTTTATTAAGAAAGGGTGCTGGATTTTGTCAAAGGCCTTTTCTGCATCGATTGACAGGATCATATGGTTCTTCTCTTTTTTTTTGTTAATGTGATGTATCACGTTGATCGATTTGCGAATGTTGAACCAGCCCTGCATCCCAGGAATGAATCCCACTTGATCATGGTGAATAATTCTTTTTATATGCTGTTGAATTCGATTTGCTAGTATCTTATTGAGAATTTTTGCATCCATATTCATCAGAGATATTGGCTTCTAGTTCTCTTTTTTTACTGGGTCTCTGTCTGGTTTAGGAATCAAAGTAATACTGGCTTCATAGAATGAGTCTGGAAGTTTTCCTTCCCTTTCTATTTCTTGGAATAGCTTGAGAAGGATAGGTATTATCTCTGCTTTAAACGTCTGGTAGAACTCCCCTGGGAAGCCATCTGGTCCTGGACTCTTATTTGTTGGGAGATTTTTGATAACCGATTCAATTTCTTCGCTGGTTATGGGTCTGTTCAAGCTTTCTATTTCCTCCTGATTGAGTTTTGGAAGTGTGTGGGTGTTTAGGAATTTGTCCATTTCTTCCAGGTTGTCCAATTTGTTGGCATATAATTTTTCATAGTATTCCCTGATAATTGTTTGTATCTCTGAGGGATTGGTTGTAATAATTCCATTTTCATTCATGATTTTATCGATTTGGGTCATCTCCCTTTTCTTTTTGAGAAGCCTGGCTAAAGGTTTGTCAATTTTGTTTATTTTTTCAAAAAACCAACTCTTGGTTTCGTTGATCTGCTCTACAGGTTATTTAGATTCTATATTGTTTATTTCTGCTCTGATCTTTATGATTTCTCTTCTGGTGGGTTTAGGCTGCCTTTGCTGTTCTGCTTCTATTTCCTTTAGGTGTGCTGTTAGATTTTGTATTTGGGATTTTTCTTGTTTCTTGAGATAGGCCTGGATTGCAATGTATTTTCCTCTCAGGACTGCCTTCACTGCGTCCCAAAGCGTTTGGACTGTTGTATTTTCATTTTCGTTTGTTTCCATATATTTTTTAATTTCTTCTCTAATTGCCTGGTTGACCCACTCTTTCGTTAGGAGGGTGTTCTTTAACCTCCATGCTTTTGGAGGTTTTCCAGACTTTTTCCTGTGGTTGATTTCAAGCTTCATAGCATTGTGGTCTGAAAGTATGCATGGTATAATTTCAATTCTTGTAAACTTATGAAGGGCTGTTTTGTGACCCAGTATGTGATCTATCTTGGAGAATGTTCCATGTGCACTCGAGAAGAAAGTATATTCTGTTGCTTTGGGATGCAGAGTTCTAAATATATCTGTCAAGTCCATCTGATCCAATGTATCATTCAGGGCCCTTATTTCTTTATTGACTGTGTGTCTAGATGATCTATCCATTTCTGTAAGTGGGGTGTTAAAGTCCCCTGCAATGACCACATTCTTATCAATAAGGCACAACAGTCTGTTCTTAATAGACTTGTCCTCAGGGATATCTAACTAACCAGAGTCTAAACTGCTAGGGTATTATCAGCACCTAAAGACCTGGAAAGGGAAACACCAAGTCCAGATCACTGCAGCCATCCAATCTCATCTAAGGGTAAATAAAACAGTAAGAAAAACTTGTGAAGGTCACAGTCCAGAGACATAGGTGCACTGAAATACTGAGGTCTACTCATAAGACTTTAGAACATTTTGCCTCACTCCACACCTCATCACTTCATTAATAAAGGCCTAGTTACAGCTGCTCCTTTTGCCTAGTACAACATCTCTGGCTATCAAGAAAATATTACAAGTCATACCAATGGCAAAAAAAAAAATGAAGAGATGAAGCAAGCATCAGAAACAGACACGGCAAGCATGTTGGAGTTTTCATCTTGGAAGTTTGAAAAAACTATCACTAAAATACTAAAGGATATTAGCAATGGATAAAGTAAATAACATGAAAGAACAGAGGACCAATAATAGCAAAGAAATAGAAATTCTAAGAAAGAACCAAAAGAAAAAATCACTGAAGATAAGTACACTGTAATGTAAATGAAGGACACCTTTTATATGGCTTATTAGTAGACTGAAAATGGTAGAGGGATGAATCTCTGAGCTAAAGGATACGCCAATAAAATCCTCAAAGATCAAAAAGTGAAGAGAACAAAGTCTAAAAAGAACAAAACAGAATGTTCAACGAATATGGAACAATTATAAAATGTGTTAATACATGCATAATGTGAATTCTAGGACAAGAAATAGAGAAAGAAACAGAGAAATATTTGAATCAATAATAACTGAGCATTTCCCCAAAATTAATGTCAGACACAAAACTACATATCCAGGAAGCTTAGAGAAAACCAAACAGGATACATTCTAAAAACAAAACAAAACAAAACAAAAACAAAACAATTCTACCTAACTATATAATTTTAAAGTTACAAAAATCAAAGATAAAGAAATATTCTGTAATTAAGCTGAGGAAAAACATCTTACACGTGGAGGAAAAAAGATAAGAATTATGCTTGACTTATCCTAAAAAAAAGAGCAAGAAGAGAGAGGAGTTCAATATTTTGTGTTGTAAGAGACAGAGGTGGATAAAATACAAATCTAAAATTCTGAATCTTGTTAAACTGGCCTTCAAATTCAAGGAGAAAATAGAAAATTTGGAAAGGCCCATAACCAGTAAAGACTTTGAATCAATCAAAAGCCTCCCAACAAACAAGAGTCCAGTGCCACAGAGGAATTCTACCTAATATTTAAAGAAGAATTAACACCTATTATTTTGAAGCTGTTCTAAAAAATAAAAACGGAAAGAAAACTTCCGAATTCATTATATGAAGCCAGCATGACCTTGATTCCAAAACCAGAGAAAAAGAACCCAATAAAAAAGAGAACTACAGACCAATTTCCCTGATGAATGTGGAGGCAAAAATTCTGAACAAGATACTAGCAAACTGTCTCCAACAATATATTAAAATAATTATTAACCACTATCAAGTGGGACTTATTACTAGGATGCAAGGCTGGTTCAAAATATGCAAATCAATCAACGTGATCATCTCCTTAATAAAAGAAAGGATAATAACTACATGATCCTCTTAATAGATACAGAAAAACATGTGACAAAATGTAGCATCCTTTCTTGATAAAAGCGTCAAGAAAGTACGGATAGATAGAACATACCTCAACATCATAAAGGCCAAATATGAAAAGCCCACAGCTAATTTCATCCTCAATGGGGAAAAACTGAGAGTGTTCCCCCTAAGGTCAGAAAAATTACAGGGATGTCCAATCTCACCACTGTTATTCAACATAGTGTTGGAAGTCCTAGCCTCAGCAATCAGACAACAAATATAAATAAAAAGCATCCACACTGGCAAGGAGGAAGTCAAAATTTCATTCTTTGCAGATGACTACGTGGAAAATAAAAAAAATCACCAAAAAACCAGCATTAAATCAGCAAAGTCGCAGAATATAAAATCAATGTACAGAAATTGGTTGCATTTCTATACACCAATAATGAAGCAGCAGAAAGAGAAATCAAGGAATTGATCCCATTTACAAGTGCACGGACACCATAAAATACCTTGGATTAAACCTAACCAAAGATGTAAAAGATCTATACACTGAAAACTATAGAAATCTTATGAAAGTAATTGAAGAAATCACAAAGAAATGGAAAAACATTCCATGCTCTTGGACTGGAAGAACAAATGTTGTTAAAATGTCCATACTACATGGAGCAATCTACATTTTTGATGCAATCCCTATGAAAATAACACTAGAATTCTTCACAGAGCTAGAACAAACAATTCTAAAACTTGTATGAAACCAGAAAAGTTCCCAAATACCCAAAGTAATGTTGAAACAGAAAACCAAAGCTGGAGGCATCACAGATCAACACTTCAAGCTGTATTTCAAAGCTGTAAATACCAAGACAGTATGGTGCAGGCAGAAAATCAGACACATACATCAATGGAACAGAATAGAGAACCAAGAAATGGACCCAAAAATATATGGCCAACTAATCTGACAAATCACGAAAGGATATCCAATGGAAAAAATACAGGTGTCTTAAGCAAATGGTGTTGGGAAAACTGGACAATGACATGCAGAAGAATGAACCTGGACCACTTTATTACTCCATACACAAAATTAAACTCAAAATGGTTAAAAAACAAAAAACAACAACAACAAAAAAAAACAAATGTACGACAGGAAGCCATCAAAATCCTAGAGAAAAAAACAGGCAACAAACTCTTTGACTTTGGATGCAGAAACTTTTTACTAAGACATGTCTCTGGAGGCAAGGGAAACAAAAGAAAAAATGGATGATTGGGACCTTATCAAGATAAATAGGTTCTGCACAGAGAAGGAAACAATCAGCTGCTGGAGTCCAGCTCCAGCAGGTCCAGGGGTTCCCTAAGGATGAACGGCATTGGTGAAAAAGTGAAAAAAAAATAAAACAAAAATAAAAATGGACACAGACAACAGCAGTGTGTTGAACTGGCTGCTTTATTATGGCAAACGTGGCATTATATTTGTTAGCAATTTCCTTGTAGCGTAAGTCATCTATGTTTTCTAACATTACCTAATTCTAAAAATGTTCCTATGTGTAATCACCCTTTAAGGAATAACATGGTTATTTTCTCATAACGTTCCCTCCTGCCCTATGCTTATTAATTAATTTCTTACATTATTTTCATTATTTATCTACATTTATCTATAATCTATAAAGCATTTGCTTTGCTGTTTTCATGAAAGGTGATCTATCTCTCAACACCTCAAGTAGAATAGTTACAGGGACATGACCTTTTAGTTGTTTCCCTGAACCATTTGTGGCTTGAGGAACAAAAGTATTCACCTCAGTTCAGGGTACCAGGAGGGGGCCAAGAGGGTTTTAGGAACCCACGCTTTATACATTCTCAGAGATACAATGCACCTAGGAACCAATGAACCATTCTGTACTTTAACCGACTAGGTTCAATCATCATCTGGAATGCCTCCTGGGGGCCAAGTGGGCCTAGGGGTGGAGTAACTTGTGCCCATAGATACACTCCTTTGTTGCCAGAGTGGAGCTTTCAAATCCATTTGTTCCCTCCTTGGCTGAGAAATACATGAAGCTATCCTTCCTTTACATAGAGAAGTCTTTTTAGGGGGTGGCAAGGGCTAAATGTAGGGCCGCACAATTTCCTTGCCAAACTTTATTTCTTTCCCAATGGTTCTTTTCCCAGGAGACCTGTCGAGGGCAATTCCCCAACAGACAATTCCCCAGGTACTTTATTAAGGTCAAATTATATAAAAGCAGGAGTACAAGAAGCTTCACTGTCGGTGGACCGCCCTGCAGTCCCAATCTGTCCACAGCCAGGATCCTGCTATCAGGCTGGTTGGATAGCTCGGCTTCTGGCAATCAGCAAAACTAAAAGGCAACCAACGGAATGGGAGAAGATATTTGCAAATGACATATCTAATAAAGGGTTAGTATACAAAATCTATAAAGAACTTATCAAACCCAACGCCCCCAAAAAACAATTAATCCAGTAAGAAATGGGAAAAAAACATGAATAGACACTTCTCCAAAGAAGACATCCAGATGGCTAACAAACACATGAAAAGATGCTCAACATTACTCATTATCAGGGATATGCAAATCAAAAGAACAATGAAATAACACTTCACACCTGTCAGAATGGCTAAAATTAACAACTCAGGCAACAACAGATGTTCCCAAGGATGCAGAGAAAGAGGAAACCTTTTGCACTGCTGGTGAGAATGCAAACTGGTACAGTCACTCTGGAAAACAGTATGGAAACTCAAAAATATTAAAAATAGAACTACCCTAGGATCCAACAATTGCACTAGTAGGTATTTATCCAAAAAATACAGGAGTGCTGGTCTGAAGGGGTACATACACTGCAATGTTTATAGCAGCACTATCAACAATAGCCAAAGTATGGAAAGAACCCAAATATCCATTGATTGATGAATGGATAACGAAGATGTGGCATATGCAATGGAATATTGTTTGGCAATCAAAAAGAATGAAATCTTGCCATTGCAACAATGTGGATGGAACTAGAGTGAATTATGCTTAGCAAAGTATGTCAGAACAAGACAAATATATGATTTCATTCTCATGTGGAATTTAAGAAACAAAACAGATGAGCATAGGTGAAAGTAAGCAAAAATAAGATAAAAACAGAGAGGGAGACAAGCCATAAGAAACTCTGAAATACAGAAAACAAACTGAGGGTTGCTGGCAGGGTATTGGCTGGGGGGATGGGCTAAATGAGCTATAGGCATTAAGGAGGGCACTTGGTGGGGTGAGCATTGGGTATTAATGTAAGTGATGAATCACTAAATTCTATTCATGAAATAATTATTACGCTATATGTTAACTAACTTGGATTTAAATAAAAAATAAATTTTAAAAAAGTCAGGGAGCAATAAAATTTTTCACACAAACAAAAATTTAGGGAATTTGTTGTTAGTAGATTTTCCTTGCTAGAAATGTTGAAAGAAGTTCTTTGAAAGGAAAATAATATATGTCAGAAACTAGAATCTACATAAAGGAAGAACATTGAAGGAATAAAAAATGAAAGCAAAGTAAAAATTTTCATTCTTCTTATACTTAAGTGAGCTATCAGATAACCGTTTGTTCAAAATAACAACAGTCATATATTTTATTATGTTTCTTTATTTATGTATAATATATATATATACACACTTGTGTATGCATATATATAAATGAATGAATGACATAAATTTTATAAGGGAATTAGAAAATAATTAGAATTGTATTGTTATTATAAGGTACTCATCCTACCCATGAAATGGTATAGTGTCACCTGAATTAGTTGTAAATGTATATTGCACTCTAAGGCAACCACTAAAAAAATAAAAAGAAACAAAAAGAATTGATATGCTGAGAAAAGAAATTTAAATCATGTAAAATACTGAGTTAAAGCCACAAAATGCAGATAAAGTTAATGACAAAAATAGGAATAAAGAGCAAGTTCAACAAATAAAAACCCATAAAAACTTGTATTGTAACATATTCTGAGAGTATTCCACAAGACATGCAAATATTTCTAATAAATTTTAACTTGATAAATGAGTGATGTCTTACAATATGAAATATGTGACAATGAACATCACATGATCACAATTGAGCCAATGGTTCTTGCAATTCGCTTTGATATACAAGTGCTTTGGATTACTAGCATGTTTCCAGAAAAATTATGCTCTGTAGCCAAGGTTTTACTTTATATCAAGAATCATTTCAAATGTTAGTGGTCTAAAGCCACCAATAAAAAGACAAAGATTGTCAGAATGGATTAAAAAACACAACCAAAACTCTGTTTTCAACAAGAAAGTCACTTTTATATAAAGACACATGTAGGGGCGCCTGGGTGGCTCAGTCGGTTAGGCGTCCAACTTCAGCTCAGGTCACGATCTCACGGTCCGTGAGTTTGAGCCCCGCGTCGGGCTCTAGGCTGATGGCTCAGAGCCTGGAGACTGCTTCTGATTTTGTGTCTCCCTCTCTCTCTGTCCCTCCCCCATTCATGCTCTGTCTCTCTCTGTCTCAAAAATGAATAAAACGTTAATTTTTTTTTTAAAAGACACATGTAGATTAAAAGTAAATGGATGGAGAAAAAATCCCATGCCAACACTAATAAAAAAAAAAAACAGGAATAGTTAACTTCAGAGACAGAAGATATCAAAATAAGAGAATTATCAGGGATAAAGAAAGACATTACAAAATGATAAGGGATATCAACAAAAGGATTCTAAAGTTTATATGTAGATGCCCAAAATAGCCAACAAAAAATTTAGGGAGACCAAAGTTGGAGGACTGATTCTACCTTACTTGAAGTCTCACTTATAAAGCTACAGTAATGAAGACAATGTTGAATTCAGGAAAGACTAGACAAATAGATCAGGGGAACAGATAGGCAGAATAGACCCAGAAATAGACCCTAATAAATAAAATTAACATATTTACCAAAAAATAAAAAGCAATACAATGGAGCAAATATAGTCTTTTCAAAAAATAGTGTAGAACAAATGGACATCCACATGCAAAATTAATCTAGACATAGATCTTATGCTTTTCAACAAAATTAACTCAAAATGGATCATAGCCCTAAATGTAAAATGCAAAACCATAGAAATCCTAGAATATTACATAGAGAGAAACCTAGATAACCTTGGGTATGGTGATGATTTTTAGATACAAAACCAAAGACATGATCCATGAATGAAATAATTTATAAGCTGAACTTTATTAAAATTAAAGATTTCTCTGTGAGAGACAGGATCAAGAGAATGAGAAGACAATCTCATGCTGGAAAAAATATTTCCAGAAGACATTATCTAATAAAAATGTTTCAGGATAATGAACTCTTAAAACTCAACAACAACAAAAAATTAATTGGTCAAAGACCCTAACAATCACCACACACAAAGAAGATATACAGGTGGGAAATAAGTGTATGAAAGATCCTCCACATCATATGTCACAAGGGAAATGAAAATTAAAACAATTAGATGACACTACAAATCTATTAGAATGAGCAAATCTGCAGCACTGATAACATCAAATGCTGGTGATAGTATGGGGCAGTAGAAACTCTCATACATTGTTGGTGGGGACAGCAGATTGTCAGGCCAATTTCAAAGACATTTTGACAGTTTCTTACAAAACTAAAGATATTCTTACCATGAATTCTAGCAAAAACACTCATGCCTTTGTATTTACCCAAGAGTTCAAAGTGTATGTTCACATGAAACTTTCACACAGATGTGTATAGAAGCTCTGCTCATAAATTCCAATACTTGGAAACAACCAAGATTTCCTTTGTTATGTAAGTGAATAAACAGTGGTGTATCAAGAGAATGGGTGTCTATTTATTATATTTATTTAGTGCTAAAAAAATGAGCGATCAAGACATAAAAATACATGGATGAATCTTAAATGTGTATTACTAAGTGGAAAGTCAATCTGAGAAGGCTACAAGTTCTGATTCCAATTATATGACATTCATTCTGGAAAAGGCAAAATTATGGAGACAATAAAAAGTTTAGCTGTTGCCTGCAATGGGGTATTAGGTGAGAAGAATTGAATAGGCACAGCACCGAGGGTTTTAACACAGTGAAAATATCTGTGTGATATTATAGTGATGGATATACACCATTATATATTTGTCAAAACCCATAGAATGTGAACACTAAGAGTAAACTGTGGACTTTAGGCGATTATGATGTGTCAAATTATGAAGTATAAATTTAATAAACAACAACAAAAAAAGTACCATTATGGGGAAAGGTGTTGACAATGGAGGAGACTATAGATGTGTGGGGACACAGGGTATATGGACAGTATATCTACATTTATTTCAATTTTATTGTAAACCTAAAATTGGTCTAAAAATAACATTAATAATTTAATACTAAGTAAAAAATAACCCAATGAAAGCAGGCAAAAGTGTGAACAGACACTTCACCCACAAAGACATATGAATGGTCAATTAAATACATTGAAAATATGCTCAAAATCATTAATTGTTAGGGAAATGTAAATTAAAACACAATGGAATACCACTACAAACTTACTAGAATGTCTGAAATTAAAAAGGTTAATCATATCAAGTATTGGAAAAAACGTGGAAGCAACTGAATTCTAATACACTGTAGGTGGTAAGGGAAAATGGTACACAAGACAGTTTGGAAATTTCTCAAAAAGTTAAGCATACAATTACCATATAATCCAGCCACTTAACTTCTTTACACTTAGTCAAGAAAAAAAAAAAGTATTTGCTCATTCATTTTTTATTTTAAATCTTTATTTTTTTTTACTTTTTGTTTTTGGTTTTAAATTTTTAAAATCTCAAAACATACCTTTTTATTTATTTTAGCACACAAAATAATTTACTCATAAAAGTAACATCCATTTATAGAACTCTAATAAAATTTTTTCAAAATTTAAAAATAAATAGCACTCTTTTGCAATTCTGATTTTAAAGAGAAAACTTTTTGGCACATAACGTTCTATCAAAATAGAAAGCTGAATCACTTTGCTTTGCTTTTCACAACAGAAATAGGCATTCACGCTATCAGCCTTGGGAAATTGCTGACAAGAAAAATTCGCAGGAAAATAGCATCATCGGAAAAATGGGATCTGGTGCCATCTACTGAGTGACAATGGTAATGTGATCTTGGATATTAGCCATCAAGTTAGGTAACATACAACTGCAGTTACATGCAGCTGCACATGTACACATATGGTCAAGGCCTGAAAGTAACATGCAAAATGAAAACAAATGCTATGTTAGGACTGAGGAATGGATGGGTGTTTTTTCCCCCTTTAAATGCCATCCTAACTTTTAAAGAAAAAGAAACCATGCAGTGAAAAATAATTGCTGAACATGGGGAATACTGAATAAGGTAAGACTTTGATAAATTAAGCAAATGAAAAGTTCTATGATTAAGAAGGACTCAGGTAGGGTCTCTTCCTCATGGAGAGGGTGGTGGAAGGCAGTTACATCTTTGGGTATTTACACTAGGTCAAAATTAAGGATTTGTCTTTTTTATCTACTATTTACATTAAAAGCTGGTTTATTTGAAGAAATTATCAACCCAGACTGCCAATAAAGTCGCAATTAGGAACTATAATGATAATCAATGCCAATACTGATCATCTGGAGGCACCAGAAACCCTGAAGGGCTTTTCTGATTAGCAAAGAAAATTTTTGTTTTGTTGACTGCTCAAATAGACCTTCTCCATACCAAAAATAATGTGAGTTTGCCACAACAGCTGTGCCACAACCCTGACAGTCTTGGAAAGGTAGGATTCCTGCAACATTTTCATGGACTAGCAAGTTTATTTATTTATTTTTTTGGTAGCTTTTGAGAATGTTACTTTCTTATCCTGCCAGGATGCCCTGAGTACTAAGAAGATGCCTAAGACATGTTTGTGGTTGTTCCTTCACAATACTTCTCGTAATCCATAATTTGTTTCTTAGCCATCCCCTAAGAGGACAGGGGGCCTTGTCTATCCTGTTCATTACCATATACCCAGAAAATAATTATGTTTGGCACATGTAAATGCTAAATAAATGTCAGTTTGTTGGGTGAATAAATGAATGAATGAATAAATTTTGTACAGTCCAATTTACCTAGGGGGAAAAACAACCTGCACAAAATGAGGAAGACTATAATGGAAAGGAAGAAAAATAAGCAACAATCAATGGGGGAGAGAGTAGACCCGATATAGACAAAAAAAATTGTAGACAAAATAATTGTCATCTTTCAACAACTGATGAGAGCTGTTTGAGATTCAAATTATCTGAAAGATTTTAACAAAGTTAATATGAAAACAAAAGTCTTCTCTGGAAGACTCATTTATAATAAGTTAATGAAAACCCTGTTATTGCATCAAGATGTTATAGGAACCTAGTGTTTTGTTGTTTCAAGATGGAGAACACTCTGATAAATACACCAGGTGAATGTCTACAGCCCCATACAGGGAGCTCAGCACATTAAGGACTTTTTCTTGAATGGTGTCAACTTGCTCAGAAGGACAGTAATCATCCAGATTTGACATTGCAATTGTCACGAGAGTAGGTTTTGGTAAATTTTTCAGTAAAAAATATATGGGCTGAATATTTCACAGAATATATACACATAATATTATACAGAATATATATCTGAATAATATACAGAACAGTTTCTTGTTCTGTGATGATATGGTGAGGTAGTTCCAAATAATCACAGGTTAGACCAGCCTGGTGAACCATTTCATAGTCTGGTACTTCCATCCATTTTCTCAAACTCTATACAAGTGGAATTAGTGATTCTATTCCAGGGTTTGAAGCCCATTTCTGTACAGTTTCTTCATCATCACCATCACACAAATCAGCAAAAGAAGCTTCTAAATTTCTAACTGATGAATTCGAGTATCAACACAATCTACCAAATCTTCCTCTGTCAGGTTGGTATCAGGCTTTTTAAATTGGTACAACTCTTGTAAGATTTTGTATTTTTCCTGAGTGAACATTTCTTTGAAGGGATTCTTGACTGAAAAAAAAATCCAAGTAAATATCTAAAACAAATGCATCCCCTTTCTTCAAAATTTCCAGAATTTCCCCAGTGCTTACTGTTGTCTGGCATTCTTGGCTTTCAGAAAAGCATGGGCATGACTGCTCTAGGGAAGTTTGGCTCTTCTTCTGTGTCACTGTGTCCTTTTCCAATCCTTCTGAATAAGAGTCACAGTTAGTAGAGGCAGTGTTTTCTGCATCTTCCAGTGCTAGCTTTGGCTTCTTAGCAGAAGACACTGCATCATTTTCTTCTTGGCTGTTACACAGTTTGTAAGGTTTTACCATAATCACGTCCAATTGCAAAGGTTTTTGGTTCTCTAGCTGGTCTTCAGTTACATAAAGACCATCACTTAGTAATGATCTGTACTTGTAACCCTGATTGTTGCAGTAGAAGTGTCTCTGCCTACTAAAAAGTGATGTTTGCCCTCTCTTATTTGCTGAGCCCACGTGGGATGAAGCCATAGAACATGAGAAAAATGGCCAGCATTAACTGCAGACATAATCCAATTCTCAATATTTAATTCTTTTGAGGTACCATGCTTGTTTCAAGGAAAAGTGCTTGTGACTGAATTGAAAACGCCATTTTTTCCCAAAAAGTGTTTCCTTGTCAAACACAGTGTCAGCTGGCATATTCACAGGAATAAGGAGGTCTGGATGTGAATCGAAATGCACAAAACTTATATTACTGGGAGGAAGATGCTTTGAGCCATTGGCCCGGTATATATAAGGCGGGACCTCCTGGTGATCCTCCAGGACCTACACTGGGAGTTTGGAGTAGCGCCAGAGGCGAGCGCGCTCTCCCACATGGTGTGTGCTCATGGTTTTCTTGCTTGTCAGCGTTCCCGCCAGCCGCAGTGGCGAGGCTAGGACTCAGCATTTGCTCGTTCTAAGACGCTTACATGGATATTGATAGCAGCTTTATTTATAATAGCCAAAGACGGAAAACAGCCCAGATACTTAACAGGTGAATGCATAAAAAATTATAGCATGTCATATTATAGTGCTTAGCAATAAAATTGAATGCTTTATTGATACACAGAAAAATTGGATAAATTTCAAAATAATTATGCTGAGTAAATGAGTATAGCCAAAAGAGGAGTATACATCATGATTATATTCATATAAAAATGGAAAATAATCTACAGTGACAGAAAGCATATTAGTAGGTGCTTGGGCATGGGAAGGGGGGAAGAGTCAGGAACAAGGGCTTACAATCAGACCTGAGGAAGCTTTCGTGTGATGGATGTGTTCATTATCATAATTACAGTGATGGTTTTGCAGATGCATACATTTGTGAAAACTTATCAAATTATGAAATATAAAATGTACTGTTAATTGTATGTCAATTGTAATTCTGTAATTTTTCTAAGAAAATGCACACGCAGAAAAAATATGTATTTAATCATTGGTACTAAAAAGTTAAATTTCATGACAGTCATTATCCAATCAATATTAGAGGATTTATTATGAATTAGTTTCAGCTAATGGTTATTGAGTGCTTACATTGTGCCAATGAATGGTCAGATATTTTAGAAGTGTTATGCCATTTAATCTTTATGATACTCTGATAAGGTAGATTTAGCCATTACTCCCATTTTATAGATTAGAAAATAAAGTTTAGGGAGCTTAAATAATTTGTCCAAGATCATACAGCCAGGAATTGGTGAATCTAAAATGCAAACAAAATTTTGTTTTGTTTTACTTTGCTTTGTTTCTGATTCCAAAAAACAATTAATTACCTTATCATACTGATTCTCTACACAATAATCCATTAGTTTGGAAGAAATCCAATACTAGTAATATGTATTTGTCCACTCACTCATATACCCTAGTATTCATTATTGATGTCAATGTTATAGATGTTATAGATGTTTTTGACATATTGTCACATTTTACTGAATTAGCATGCTCTTCCCAAGGTCATTTCTGCCTAAATGCTCTACATAGCACTACCACTGTTTGTTCTTTACTGTCATCCGATGGTATATTTAGTGGTATTCTTCTACATACGATAGTGTTATTTATATAAAATTTTTACTTAAATATTTATTATTATAAAAGATCAACTAAGAGACATCAATGTAAAATATCCTGATTTTCTCAATAAATTCCATGGTATGTTGCAAAGTCACTAGAATACTGCCACTACAGAATGCTGTAGATTGATGTACTATAGGGACATTAACAAAGACTTGTCTACAAATTTACTTTCATATTCTTACTTGTTCTTTTACAAGGGCATACACACGCACACACACACCCATACACACACACACACAATCACACACAATGGAGTATTACTCAGCAATCAAAAAATGAAATCTTGGGGGCATGTGGGAGGCTCATTTGGTTAAATGTCTGACTCTTAATTTTGGCTCAGGTCATGATCCTGAGGTTTGTAAGAAGAGCCCCACATTGGATTCCACATGCTGACAGTATAGAGCCTGCTTGGGATTCTCTCTCTCTCCCTCTCTCTCTCTGCCCCTCTCCCACTCATGCTGCTCTCTTTCTCTCAAAATAAATAAATAAACTTAAAAAAGGAATGAAGTTTTGCCATTTGTCATGATGTGAATTTAGCTATAATGTATATGCTAAATGAAATAAGTCAATCAGAGAAAGACAAATACTATATGATGTCACTCATGTGGAATTTAAGAAACAAAACAGGTGAACATATAGGAAGGGTAGGGGAGAGAAGACAGGGAAAGAAACCACAAGAGACTCTTAATGATAGAGAACAAACAATGGGTTGACAGATGTAGGTGGGTGGGTGATGGCTAGATGGATAATGGGTACTAAGGAATGCACTTGTGATGAGCACTGGGTGTTGTATATAAGTGATGAATCACTGAATTCTACTCCTGAAACCACTATTGCACTGTATATTAACTACATAATTTAAAATTTAAATACATACATACATATATGCATACATACATACATACATACATATGTTCTTTTCAGAAAAACCAACAGCATTTATATATGATTTGCCTACATTTGTAAAATATGCATATAATCCTTAAAAATAACCCTTAAAAACTTACAAAAATACTTCTATCCAATTTCTAATTCTAAAACTTTTGGTAAGACCACACGGTTCCAACTGGGATTCAGAAAATATGTTATAACACTGACTTGACATTTATCTTTCAGTAAATAATTTAAACTCTGGGAACTAATTTTCTTATCTATAGAATGATGATATTTATTTCATATTTAAAGATACTGTCAATTCTATGTTATAAAAAATCTTGTTTGAATGTAATAAATCTATTAAACATTATATTTTTCTCCATGATCTTTTTTCAAGCAAATATTTCATTTCTTCACAAATAAATGGAGGAGTATAGTGACAAGGAAATTGTGTGTATAAATTAAATTATTCTAAGAGTAAAACTGGAGAAAAGAAAAATGCACTTATTCTCTAATATTTATAAAATGTGTCCTATATAGTATAGTTCATGGAATATCTATTTTTACCATATGGATACAGAGACTGGTGTCCTTGAGGATATCATACTAATGGCTGTGTCCCCAATGCATGACACAATGTCTGGCATATTAAATAGAAGTATTTCATACATATTTGATGAATGGATGCATGATTCTGTAACCACACTGACCAAATTTGTACTGGCAACAAATGCAGCTAAACAGAGAGGAAATCCAATGCAGTAAATAAAATGAACATAAATGTCATTTTCAAAAAATATAGATCAGGAATAGTTTTGATTTGAGGGAAGTAAAAGTTATAAACACTAGAAAAATGTATACTAAAAAGATAGTCCCTGAATTATTTCAGCCCCTGACATTTTAGAGATTTTATGATCATTTTTATCTTGTTGCTGTCACTCCTTAGGAGCACCCAGACAATTATAATCTAAAATATAATGACTTACTAATGTTGAAAAAGATAGATTTTTAAACTCGACGCCCGAAAAACAAATAACCCAGTGAAGAAATGGGCAGAAAACATGAATAGACACTTCTCTAAAGAAGACATCCGGATGGCTAACAGGCACATGAAAAGATGCTCAACGTTGCTCCTTATCAGGGAAATACAAATCAAAACCACACTCAGATATCACCTCACACCAGTCACAGTGGCCAAAATGAACAAATCAGGAGACTATAGATGCTAGAGAGGATGTGGAGAAACGGGAACCCTCTTGCACTGTTGGTGGGAATGCAAACTGGTACAGCCGCTCTGGAAAACAGTGTGGAGGTTCCTCAGAAAATTAAAAATAGACCTACCCTATGACCCAGCAATAGCACTGCTAGGAATTTACCCAAGGGATACAGGAGTACTGATGCATAGGGGCACTTGTACCCCAATGTTTATAGCAGCACTCTCAACAATAGCCAAATTATGGAAAGAGCGTAAATGTCCATCAACTGATGAATGGATAAAGCAATTGTGGTTTATATACGCAATGGAGTACTACATGGCAATGAGAAAGAATGAAATATGGCCCTTTGTAGCAACATGGATGGAACTGGAGAGTGTGATGCTAAGTGAAATAAGCCATACTGAGAAAGACAGATACCATATGTTTTCACTCTTATGTGGATCCTGAGAAACTTAACAGAAACCCATGGGGGAGGGGAAGGAAAAAAAAAAGAGGTTAGAGTGGGAGAGAGCCAAAGCATAAGAGACTCTTAAAAACTGAGAACAAACTGAGGGTTGATGGGGTGGGAGGGAGGGGAGGGTGGGTGATGGGTATTGAGGAGGGCACCTTTTGGGATGAGTACTGGGTGTTGTATGGAAATCAATTTGACAATAAATTTCATATATTAAAAAAAAAAAGGAAAAGATAGATTCTTGTCAGATTATTTTTAGGTTAGTCATCAATTAAATGATCTACCTGGATCATGATGGTAAAGGTAATGCACACAAAGAGTTAAAGTATAGGCAATTGAGAATAAATAACAGCAGACTTGCTACTTTGAAGAATACTCAAAAAATTTAAGGTAGATGAGATCCATGGAGAAACAATTATATGGGAAAGTACAGTATAAACCCGAAACAGGATAATTAAGAACATATTTTATCTCTTAAAGTCCTCATATGAGTGAGGTAATATGATTTTTGTCTTTCTCTGACTAATTTCACTTAGCCTAATACCCTCCAGTTCCATTCACATAGTTGCAAATGGCACGATTTCATTCTTTTGATTGCCAAGTAATACTCCATTGTACATATATACCACATCTTTATCCATTCATCCATTGATGGACATTTGGGCTCTTTCCATACTTTGGCTATTATTGATAGTGCTGCTATAAACATACAGGTGCATGTGTCCCTTCGAAACAGCACACCTGTATTCCATGTATAAATGCCTAGTAGTGCAATTTCTGGGTCATAAGAAAGTTCTATTTTTAGTTTTTTGAGGAACCCCCATACTGTTTTCTAGAGTGGCTGCACCAGTTTGCATTCCTACCAGCAGTGCAAAAGAGATCCTCTTTCTCCGCATCCTCATCCATCGATGGATGAATGGATAAAGAAGATGTGGTATATATATATATATATATATATATATATATACACACACACACACACACACACACACACACACACACAATGGAGTATTACTCGGAAATCAAAAAGAATGAAATCTTGCCATTTGCAACTATGTGGGTGGAACTGGAGGGGATTATGCTAAGTGAAATTAGTCAGTCAGAGAAAGACAAAAATCATATGACTTCACTCATATGAGGACTTTAAGAGACAGAACAGATGAACAAAAGGGAAGGGAAATAAAAATAATATAAAAACAGGGAGGGGGACAAAACAGAAGATACTCATAAATATGGAGAACAAACTGAGGGTTACTGGAGAGGTTGTGGGAGGGGGGATGGGCTAAATGAGTAAGGTGCACTAAGGAATCTACTCCTGAAATCATTGTTGCACTATATGCTAACTAACTTGGAAGTAAATTTTAAAAAATTAAAAATGAAATTAAAAAATATAAAAAGATAACATATTTTAGGAAAGCTCCTTTTCAAGAATCAATGCATAAAATGGACAGGAAAAAAAAAACACTGGGTGAATCAGGAAGGTAAAATGAGATACTGCATTTGAGACAGCTGCATTAGCAACTCCTTACATCATTCCATATTCTGAGAAAAAAAATAGTAGAGTGTGTGTGTGCTATGGGCTCAATTATGTCTCCACAAAATTCATCTTGTATTTGGAGACAGGGATTTAGAAGCTAATCAAAATTAAATTGAGTCACATGGGTGGCGTTTTAATCCAATAGGATTTATGGCCTTATTAGAAGAAGAAAGAGATCTTTCTGCATGCACACACTGAAAAAAGGTCTTTCAAAAAAAAAAAAAAAAAGCAAAACGGTGGGAGTTGCAAACCAGGAAGAGAGCCTTCACCAGGACCTGACTATACTGACACCCTGGTCTCAGACCTGCAGCCCACAGACATGTGTGAATATACACATTTCTGTTGTTTAAACCACCCAATCCATGGTATTTTTTTAATGATAACCTGAGCTAAGAGTCTTTCTTTATTTCTTTCTTCTTTCTTTCTTTCTTTCTTTCTCTCTCCATCTCTCTGTGTGTGCGTGTGTTTCTATAACTAAGAGGGACGGATACTTGGAGCAGAAATACATGGTAATACTCCACATGGTTACTGAGTCACAAGTTCAGAATACATATACCCAGAAAATGAACTATTGAATATTCCACCTAAAAGCAAGGTCTGGGTATGTGTAATTACTGAAGGTACACTACCATTTTAAAATAATGATTGGGTGCCTGGATGGCTCAGTTGGTTAAGCATCTGATTCTTGATTTCAGCTTAGGTCATGATCTCATCACTTGTGGGATTCAGTCCCGAGTCAGGCTACCAACAAAGAACCTGTTTGGGATTCTCTCTCTTTCTCTGCCCCTCCCACATTCATATTCTCTTTCTCTCTCTCTCAAAATAAATATTTAATAATAATAATAATAATAACCATGATGATGATGATGATGATTGGGTGCCTGAGTGGCTCAGTCAATTAAGCATCTGACTCTTGATTTTTGACTCAGATCATGATTCATAGATTCGTGGTATTGAGCTTAGCATCAGGCTCTAAACTGGCAGCAAGGAGCCTGCTTGGGATTCTTTCTCTCTCTCTCTCTCTCTCTCTCTCTCTCTCTCTCTCTCTCTCTCCTTCTCTCTCTCTGCCCCTCTCCCACTCACACTCACTCTCTCTCTCAAAATAAATAAATGAATATTTTAAAAGTAAAATAAAATAAAACAAAGATAATCACCACAACATATAGACGAAAAAGAATTATCAAATACAAAGATTTGCAGACAACTAATAATCTACAAATATTGCAGTAAAACCAACATCATATAAAAAAGACTCCCACATTGAACTAACCAAATATCAAACATCTGAGGAAAAAAATGATACCCATTTTAAAAATAATATATTGAGTATTCTCAGAGAAATTTGTATGCTATAGTCATAAATATAATATATTAAAAATAAATATTTAAAATCAAAATATTTAAAATTAAAACTTGTTAGTTGGGCACAATGGAATATACACAGCTAAGAAATGGATTAGTTTGATGGTAAATGAAATACAGAAATTTCCACAGTACACAGAACAAGAGGGCCATAAGATGGAATATGGGTTTTTCATATAAATGGCCTTTAGTATGTTGAGGTGTGTTCCTATTAAACCACTTTGTTGAGAATTTTTATCATGAATGAATGTTCACTTTGTCAAATACTCTTTATGCATTGAGATGATCATATGATTTTAATCCTTTGTTTTGTTGATTTGATGTGTCACATTAACACATTGTGAATATTAAATTTAATTGTGAATATTAAACTATCCTTGCATCCCCAGAATAAGTCCACTTGATCATGGTGGATGATTCTTTTAATATATTGTTGAATGTGGTTTCCAAATATTTTGTTGAGGATTTTGCATTGATTTTCATCACAGATATTGGCCTGTACTTTTCTTTTTCTGTGGTGTCTTTGTCTGGGTTTGACTCAGAGTAATGCTAACCTTACAGAATTATTTGGAAATGTTCCTTTTTATATGATTTTGAATAGTTTGATAATAATAGATATTAAGTCTTATTTAATGTTTGGTAGAAATCACCTGTTAAGACAAGAGGTCCTGGAAATTTATTTCTTGGTAGTATTTTTTAAGGGTTTCTTTTTTTAAAAAAATTGATATTTATTATTTGTTTTTGAGAGAGATAGAGACACAGAGCACAAGAGGGGGGGGTAGGCAGAGAGGGAGACACAGAATCTGAAGCAGGCTCCAGGCTCTGAGCTGTCAGCACAGAGCCCGACATGCGGCTTGAACCCATGAACTGTGGGATCATGAACTGAGCCAAAGTCAGACGCTTAACCCCCTGAGCCACTCAGGTGCTCCTCTTGGTAGTTTTTTAACTACTGATTCAATTTTGTTACTAGCATCTGGTTTGACCAGATTTCTTATATCTTCTTGTTTGAGTTTTGGAAAACTGTGTGTTTCTAGAAATTTATCCATTTTTTCTATGTTGTCCAATATATTGGCATATAATTTTTTCATACTGGCTTACATAATGCTTTGTACTTATGTGGTGTCCACTGTTACTTCTCTCTGATTTCTGATTTTATTTATTTGATTCCTTTCTTTTTTTTCTTAATAGTCTAAGTGTTTATGAATTTTATCTTTTCAAGGAACTAGCTCTTGGTTTCGCTGATCTGTTCTACTGTTTTTTATTTAGTCTTTGTGTCATTTATTTCTGCTTTAACATTAGTTTCCTTCCTTTTACTCATCTCGGGCTTTGTTAGTTTTTCTTTTTCTAGTTTCTTAGATATAAGGTCAGTTTGTTTATATGAACTTTCTTTTCCTTTGTAGGTAAGCTTGTATTATTATCCCTATTATAAATGCTTTTGCTGCATCCCAAAGATTTTAGAGTGCTATGTTTTCATTTTCATTAGTCTCCATGTATTTTTTTTTTAAATTTTTTCTTTGGTTGCTTCATTGACTCATTGCTTGTTTAGTATCGTGTTGTTTAGCCTCCATGTATTTGTGGTATTTCCAGTTTTTCTTGTGGTTAACTTATAATTTCATAACATTTTGGTCAGAAAACATGCATGGTATGATTTAAATCTTCTTAAATTTATTAATACATGCTTTATGGCTTAACATGTGATCTATTCAGGAGAATGTTTCATGTGCACTTCAAAAGAATGTGTAACCCGTTGTTTTTGAATGAAATCTTCTGTATAATTCTGTTATGTCCATCTGATCTACTATGTTATTCAAAGGCACTATTTTCTTATTGATTCTGCCTGGATAATGTATCCAATGATGCAACTGGAATGTTGAAATCTTCACTATTATATTACCATTATTTTCCCTTTTTATTTCCTTTAATATTGGCTTTATGTTCTTAAGTGTTCCAGTATTAGTTGTGTAGATATTTACAATTGGTATATCCTTTTGTTGGATCTATCTGTAATGTTCTTCTCTATCTTTGGTTAGTCTTTGTTTTAAAGTCTATTTTTTTCTAATACAGATATTGCTACCCCAGCTTTTTGTTTTGTTTTTTTTTTTGCTTCAATTTGCATAGTAAATGTTTTTTCATATCTACATGGCAGCATATAGATGAGACTTTTTGTTAAAAATCCATCCCATTACCTTATTTTTTATTATAACATTTAGGCCATTTACATTTAAATAATTATTGACAGTTATGTACTTATTGCCATTTTGTTATTTGTTTTCTGGCTGTTTCTGTAGTTCTTCTCTTTTTCTTTCTTCCTCTTTATTTCTTTGTAATTTATGAATTTTTTAGTGTTATGTTTGGCATTCGTTCTCTTTGTGTGTTACTATTACAGGTTATTACTATAAGCTTCATATAGAAATCCTAAGTATATAGTCTATAAGTCTTTAGTATATATTTTGTATTAAGTTGATAATTACTTCATTTCACATTCTAAAAAAACCCTTTATTTTTTTTTACTTTTTTCTCAACATTTTTGTATATACTATCATATTTTACATCTTTTTATTCATAAATTTCTTATGTATAATTGTGGCCCTTCCTTTTCCACTTATAGAAGTCTCTTTAGTGTCTCTTGTAAGCCTTGTTAAGTGGTGATAAACTCCTTTATCTTTTGTTTGTATGAGAAACTCTTTCTCTCCCTTTCAAATATGAATGATAACCTTTCCAGGTACAGTATCATTGATCGTAGGGATTTTTTTTCCCTTTCAGCATGTTGTATATACTATGTCAGTCCTTTCTTGCCTGCAAAGTTTCTGATGAAAAATAAGCTAAAAGCATTATAGAGTTTCTTTTGCGCATAACATTTTGCTTCTTTCTTGCTGCTCTTAAAATCCTCTCTTTATTTTTAATTTATGACATTTTAATTATTCTGTACTGTGATATAGACCTCCTTGGGTTCATCTTGTTGGGAACTCTCAATACTTCTTGAACTTGAATGTCTATTTCCTTCCCTAGATTTGGATTAATATCAGCTATTATTTGTTTGAATAGTTTTTCTACCCTTCTCTATCTTCTTCTTCTTATACCTCTATAATGTGAATGTTTGTTAACTTGATGTTGTCCAAGCCATCTCTTAACCTATTCTCATTTTTTATTTTTTTCTCTTTTTTTTCTGTTCAGCTTGATTATTTTCCAATATCCTGTCTTCCAGATCCCTGATGTTCTTCTGCATCTTGTAACCTACTATTGATTGTCTCTACTATATTATGTATTTCAGTTGTTTTATTATTCAACCCTAATTGGTTCTTTTCTGTATTTTTTATCTTTATTGAAGATCTCAAAGAGTTCTACCACTCTTCTCTTTAGCATGTGAGCATCTTTACAATCATTATTTTAAATTCTTTATCAAGCATATTGCTTACCTCTATTTCATTCAATACTTTTTCTAAGATTTTATCTTGTTCTTTATTTTGAAGCATAGTCCTCTGTATACTCATTTTTTATTGACTTTCTGTGTTTGTTTCTATGTATTAAGTATAACAGACATTTCTCCAATAACTTGAAGGAGTGATCTTGTGTACGATTGTCCCCTACATAGACTGTGTGTTCCTGTGATTTTGGCTGGCTGGCTACATCTGTGGCTGTCATGGGCGGGTGGTCCTGGGCTCTCCATGTATGAGAACTTTGGCAAAACATCTAAAGCTGACATGGTGTATCTGGGTGCAGTCTTTGAGCTGTCCACACAATAGGAGCCATAGCAAGGCAACTGAGGCTAACCATGTGTAAATTGGGATCTCCTGAGGCTCTGCACACAGATGGCACTTTGGCAGGATAGATAAAGCTGAAATGAGTGTTATCTCAACACTTTCCACACAGAGAATATTTTGGCAGGATGTCAGGAGCTGAAGTGCAATGCAGTCCAGGAGGACTTGGAACTTTCCATGCAGCAGGTGTCCTAGAGGGAAAGCAAGAGCTGAAGTGGGTGCAGGCTGAAGGATCTCAGGATCTAAACATTCAGAACACCCTAGCAGGATAGCTGAAGCTAAAGTTGGTGCACATAGGGGAATCTTCCAGTGCTCCTTTGGAGGTGGGAGCATGTCATTGTAGGGCATGTAGAGCTGAGGTGGTGTGTAGGTCAGGAGGTCCAAAGGCTACCAATGCACAGGTCATCTTGGCTGCATTTTTAATTTTAACTGTTTTAATAATTTTTAAATGGTATCTCATTATAGTTTTAATTTCTATCTTCTTAAATACCTGATCAATTGTACACTATCTTCTATGTTAATTATCCATTTAGTTATTTACTTTTGTAGAGTCCCTGCTCATGCTTTTTATTTTTTTTTATTTGTGCTGTCTTTTTCTTACTGATTCATAAGAATTCTTTTTATGTAATAAATATGTCTTTTTGTTTATGACATCATTTACAACTCTCCTCTCCCACTCAATTACTTGCAATATTTTTGTATTAATGTACTGTATTAATGTACAATTGCTCCTTTTATATTTAACATCATTTCATCATGTTTTAATTTGCTATGTATATATAGCATACCTGGGATTCCTTTGTTGCATTTTGCTTTATTAGTGACAGCTCAATATTCATATTTATTTAAAATATGGAAATTTGTCTACTACTCTGCAAGGCAATCTTTGACATAAATTAGGTGTCCATATGTGCTTTCTATTTTTGACTATATTCTGTTCAAATGAAATAAAGGGGTATGACATATTCATGAGTAAGAAGAATAAATATTGCAATGATGTTTGATTTCCTAAACTGATCAATCATGTCAGTGCAATGCCAATAAAACCTCTACCAAGTTTTTGTGAAAATTGACTAGATGATTTTCAAATCTATATGAAAATACAAAGGACCAGAAACAACAAAGTTGAAAGGTCAAGTGACAGATATCAAGACTGATTGTAAAGCTACAGTAAATAAGAGTGTGGGATTGATGGGAGGATAGACAAATAATTTTTCTAAATATCTTTTTATAGGGTATGTAAAACATTTCATTTTTATATATTGACTTTATAGCTAGCAGCCTTGTTTAGTCATATATTAATTCTAATAAATTTTCTAATAATTGTATTAATTTTTCTGGAGATTGTTTAGATTTTCATATACTCAACCACAGCATATGTCAATAATAATATTATATAACAATACATTTTTATAGTCTATATTTTTATTTCTAATATTTTATTTATGTTTTTATTTATAATTACTCTATTATAATAACTTCTTTTCAATAATTTTTTTTAATTTTAATGTTTATTTTTGAGAGAGAGATACAGAGTGTGAACAGGGTAAGGGCAGAGAGAGAGGGAGACACACAATCTGAAGCAGGCTCCAGGCTCTGAGCTGTCAGCACAGAGCCCGACGTGCAGCTTGAACCCACCAACCATGAAATCATGACCTGAGCCAAAGTCGGACACTTAAATGACTGAGCCATCCAGGTACCCCAATTCTTTTCAATCTTTACTTTTTATTTTCCTTTCCTGCTTTATTGCACAGGCTAGAAATGGTTGTACAATGTTAAAGAGAAGACTTTTACTATTTCATCATTAAAATGGTCTAGGTTTTTTTTAGTGAAACTCTTTCACATATTAATGAATGACCCATAAATTCTAGCTGCTGAGAGTTATGCTTTAGAATTGGTGTTAAATTTTTTCACATAAATTTTCTTCATCTGTTGAGATTTTCATGTATGTGTTTCCTTTACTATTAACATAATGAGTTATATTGATTTTGTAATGTTAAACCAAACTTCCATTTCTAATATAAGTTGCACTTGATCGTGATACAGTGTTCTGTTTATATACCACTGGACTATACATTAATGCATTTGATTGGCTATTTTGCATCTTGCACCTATGTTTATAAGTAAGAATCTCATCTAATTTTCCCTTTGTGTAATATCTTTGTTAAGTATTGTATCACAAATTATTAAGTCTTTCTTTTTTTTAATTCTCCGGAAATGGTTAGGTTAAGATCAATGTTATTTTTTCCTCACATGTTTTCATTAATGTTTATTTATTCATTTTGACAGAGAAAGTGCAAACAGAGGGAGAGGCAGAGAGAGAGATAGAATCCCAAGCACCAAAGCAGACTCCTTGCAGTCAGTGTAGAGCCCAATGTGGGGCTTGATCTCACAAACTGAGGTCATGACCTGAGCCAAAATCAAGAGTCAGACACTTAATCTGCTGAACCACCCAGGCGTCCCCTTTTCCTCACATGGTTTTAGTACTTCACTGGTGAGTCATCTAAGCCTGGAGTTTTCTTTGCAGAAAAGTTTGAAATTACAACTTTTATTTTTTCAATAGATATAAAACTATTCAAAAAGTATTTTTATTCTTGTATTAGTCAGAAATATTGCCCTTTTCAAGACATTTATGCATTTTTGTCTAAATGTTTGAATTTATTTCCAAAACTGTTATATTATCCTTGATATTTTAAATATCTGCATAATTACTCACATTCCTAATATTGTATATTTATGTTTTGTTTCTTTATTAGTCTTGCCAGGTGGTTAGAAATTATATTCAAGGAACACTTTTTGTAATTTTCAACCTTTAATGTATGTATCTAGTTCAGTAATTTCTTTGTTAAATTTTTTCTTCCTTTTAAATTTTATAATTTGTTTTTGTTTTTCAGGTTTTTATTTCAATTTTTTAGTTAGCATACAGTGTAATATTAGCTTCAGATGTAACATTTACTGATTCAACACTTACATACAACACCCAGTGCTCATCACAATGAGTGCCCTCCTTAATCCCCATCACCTACTAACCTATACCATCACTGACTTCCCCTCTGGTAACCATCATTTTGTTCTCCATAGTTAAGAGTGTGTTTCTTGGTCTCCCTCTCTTTTTTTATTCCCCTATGTTCATTTGTTTTGTTTCTTAAATTCAACATGAGTGACATCATATAGTATTTGTCTTTTTCTGGCTAACTTATTTAACTTAGCATAATACTCTCTAGCTGCATACACATCATTACAAATGGAATAATTTAATTATTTTTTTATGCCTGAGTCAATATTTTGGCTATTTTTGATAATGCTGATATACATATTGGAGTGCATTTATCCCTTCGCACCAGTAATTTTGTATCCTTTGGGTAAATGCCAATACTGCAATTGCTGGATTGTAAGGTAGTTTTATTTATAACTTTTTGAGAAACCTCCATAATGTTCTCCAAAGTGGGTGCACCAGTTTGCATTCCCACCAACAGCGGGAGACGGTTTCCCTTTCTCCACATCCTCATCAGGACTGGTGTTTTTTGTGTTTTTAATATTAGTAATACTGACAGGTGTAATGGGATATCTGATTGCAGTTTTGATTTGTATTTCCCTGATGATGAGAGGTTTTTAAAGTCTTTTCATGCGTCTGTTAGCCATCTATATGTCATCTTTGGAAAAGTTTCTATTCATGTTTTTTTTGTATTTTTTATTTGCATTATTTTTGAGCAGGGTGTTCAGTTTGATAAGTTGATATATTTTGGATACTAATCCTTTATCAGATAATGTTATTTGAAAATATTGTCTGCCATTCCATAGGTTTCATTTTACTTTGGTTAATTGCTTCTTTCACTGCAGAGAAGCTTTTTTGGAAAAAAAAAAGTCCCAATAGTTTATTTTTGCTTTTGTTTCCTTGCCTCAGGAGACAAAGTTAGAAAGAAATTGATATGTCTTTTGTGAAAGAAGTTATTGTCTATGTTCTCCACTAGAATTTTTATGGTTTCAGGTCTTCCATGTAGATTTTCATCTGTTTTGAATTTATATTTGCGTATGGTGTAAGAAAGTGGTCCAGTGTCATTCATTTGCATGTTGCTGTCCTGTATTCCCAACACCATTTGTTGAAGAAACTATCTTTTCCCCATTGAATATTCTTTCCTGATTTGTTTAATATTAATTGAGTATATAACTGTGGATTTATTTCTGGGAATTCTATTCTGTTCCATTGATCTATGTGTCTATTTTTGTGCTAGTACCATACTGACCTCTACAGATTTGCAGTATAATTTGAAGTCCACAAGTGTGATGTTTCCAGCTTTGCTTTTCTTCTTTTTCAAGATTTATTTAACTATTTGGGGTCTTTTGTGGTTCCATAAAATTTTTAGGATTGTTTGTTTCATGTCTGTGAAAAATTCTGTTGGTATTTTAACAGGGATCCCATCAAATAGGTAGATTGCTTTGGATAATATAGACATTTAACAATACTTGTTCTTCCAATCCATGAGCATGGAATATCTTTCATTTGTTTGTGTCATCTTCAATTTCTTTCATAAGTTCTTTATACTTTACAGAGTATAGCTCTTTCATCTATTTGGTTAAGTTTATTCGTAGGTATCTTAAAGTTTGGGATAAAATTGCAAATGGAATTTTTTTCCTTTGTTTCTTTCTGTGCTGCATTATTGGTGTAGAGAAATGCAGCAGATTTCTACATGTTGATTTTGTATCATGCAACTTTTCTGAATTTATTTCAGTTCCTCTTTTTTGTGGAGTCATTCAGGTTTTCTATATAAAGTGTCATGTCATCTGCAAATAGTGACATTTTGACTTCTCCTTTGTCAATTTCTATGTTTTTTTTTTCTTTTTTCTTTTTGTTGTCTGATTGTTGTGGCTAGGACTTCCAGTACTATGTTTAATACGAGTAGTGAAAGTGATCATCCCTGCCTTATTTTGACTGTAGAGGAAAAGGCTCTCAGTTTTTCCCATTGAGAGTGATATTAACTGTGGTTTTCTGATATACGGCCTTTCTTATATTGATGTATGTTCCCTGTAAACCTACTTTGTTGAAGGTTTTTATCATGAATGTTTTACTTTGTCAAATTTTTTTTTCTGCATTTATTGAAAACATTATATGATTCTTACTCTTTCTTTTACCAATTTGATGCATTTGATTGATTTGCAAATATGGAGCCACCCTTGAAAACAAGGAATAAATCTCACTTGATAAAGGTAGACGATTTTTAAGTGTTTACATGTATTTTTGGATTCAGTTTGTTAGTATTTTCTTGAGAAGTTTTGCATCTAAGTTCATCAGGGATATTTATGTGTAGTCCTCTTTTTAGTGGAGTCTTGATCTAGTTTGATTAGGGTAAGACTGGCCTCATAGAATGAATTTGGAAGTTTTCCTTCTTTTTCTATTTTTTGGAATAGTTTGAGAAGAATAAGTTATGAACTCTTCCTTAAGTTGGTAGAATTTGTCTCTGAAGGTATGTGACCCCGAACTATTGACCTAAAGATACTTGCAGATTGTCAGGACATAGTAGGGAGAAACACTTATCAGGTAAATGGATGTCAAAAGAAAGCTAGAGTAGCAATACTTATACTGAGCAAGGTATACTTTAAAACAAATACTGTAAAACCAGACAAAAATGGCATTATATAATCATAAAGGGGAGAATTCACAAAGAAAATATAACAACTGTAAATATTTATGTAGCCAATACAGGAGCACCAAAATATATAAAACAATTAATAACAGAAATAAAGGAACTAACTGATAATAAAACAATAATATTGGGACACTTTAGCACCCCACTTATATCAATGGACAGATAATTTAAACAAAAACTAAACAAGGAAACGATGGCTTTAAATGACTCACTGGACCAGATGGACTTAACAGTTATATTCAGAACATTCCATCCTAAAACAGCAGAATACACAGTCTTTTCAAGTGCACATGGTACTTGCTCCAGAATAGATCACATACTAGGTCACAAAACAGGCTTCACATATTACAAAAAGATTAAAATCATACTGTTCACCTTTTCTGACCACAGTACAATGAAACTAGAAGTCAATCACAAGAAAATGGGAAAAAAACACACACAAACACATTGCTACTGAACAATGTAGCTACACACACCACCTGCTACTGAACAATGAATGTGTCTTTGAGGAAATCAAAGAAGAAATTAAAAATACATGAAAACAAGTGAAAGTGAAAACAAGATGGGCCAAAACCAATGGGATGGAGCAAACGTGGTCCTAAGAGGGATGTACATAGTAATACAGTCCTATGTAAAGGAGCCAGAAATATCTCAAATACATAACCTAACCTTACACATAAAGGAGCTACAAAAAGAACAAATGAGCCTGAAGTCAGCAGAAAGGACATGATAAAGATTAGAACAGAAATAAGTGACATAGAAACTAAAAAAAAAACAGTAGAGCAGATCAATGAAATCAGTAGCTGGTTCTTTGAAAAAAATAGTAAAGTTGATTAACCTCTAGCCAGATTTATCAAAAAGAAAAGAGAAAGACCCACATAAATAAAATCACAAATGAAAGAGGAGAGATACCAACTAACACCACAGAAATACAATTCTAAGAAACTCTATTTTAACAATTAGAACATAGAAATTCATAGAAACATACAAACTACCAAAACTGAAACATGAATAGAAAACTTGAGTAGACTAAGAACCATCAAAGAAATTTAATCAGTAATCAAAAAATTCCCATGAAACAATATACGTCTTTTAATTTTTATTTTAATATTTATTTAGTTTTGAGAGAGACAGAGAGAGAATGTGAGTGGGTTACAGGCAGAAAGAGAGGGAGACACAGAATCCGAAGCAGGCTCCAGGCTCCAAGCTGTCAGCACAGAGACCGAGTCGGGGCTTGAGCTCAGGAGCTGTGAGATCATGACCTGAGCTGAAGTCGGTCACTCAACCGACTGAGCCATCCAGGCTCCTCTATACTAGTCTTTTAATGTAACTATCTTTTGTAACACATTGCTAAGACTTCATCTATTTTGTCAAGTGTTACCTGTAAATTTGTTAAGACATAATTATGAACTCATTTAATCTCGTGTATTTTTCATATCGTCACCACTAAGTGGCAGTGCAGTAATGTTTTTATGCATAGCATTGATACCATTTATTCCATTTCATATTTTGTTTCCTTAAGAATTTAAAAGTGATTTACTAATTCTGTTTTTTAATGAGTAGGATAATGGTAATGTTATTCATGGTTTCTCTTTGTTCAGTTTTGGCTTTAGTTATAAAAACAGGCATAGGAATTTCTGTAATGATGCACCTAAGTGAAAACAGCAACATTTTAAAAATATAGTTGACACACAATATTACATTAGTGTCACATCTACAAAATAATGATTCAACATCTCTATATGTTATGTTATACTCACAAGTATAGCTACCATCTGTGACCACACAATGCTCTTACAATATCATTGACTATATTCCTTATGCTAATCTAGAGGTTATTATGCTAAGTAAAATAAGCCAAACTGAGAAAGACAGAATCCATATGTGTGGTAGTTAGAAGAAAGACTGGACTCAGTATTTTGTACATCAGGTAACATTACCTCCGGAAAAGTCTACTGTATATTTTACAAAGTTGAGATTTTTGTACTATTGACCAGTTCTGCTTTCTGACACAGAGGAATATAAGACTTCTACAGATTGACCAGTACTTCAAGCACATAATTTTACAGATAGAGAGATTTGATTCTAAAGAGATTCAGATCATTGGCAATGTTTACGTACCCAGTTTGTGACAAACCCAGGATTAATATTGAGATGTTTTTGTAATTTTGATCTTTTTGAAACTCAGGGTATGATTATATAACCCCAAATAACTTAAAAGTAGCAAATATATGCTACCAAAATGTTCCAGGTAATCATTACGTTTTACAGAAGTGTGTTTGTTAAAGTCTTAAGTTCTTCTAATCAGTATAGATTAAATTAAAACTAAAATTTAAATTTGACTTAACTTGTGTTCCTATTACACTAAGAACAATTTGTTCTCTTCAACACAGTGATTGGATACTTCCACTCATATGTGGAAGGATAATAATGTTTGCATTCTGTGATACTACTGCAGTTCTCAGCTTGTCACAATTTAATCACAGCAAACAATATATGGCTTGGGTTTTCAGTTTAAGGTTTCAAACACAGAGAAACAGCAATTTTTTTTTAACAATTCACCAATCATAATAAAATCTGGATTGTTCCTCTTGACCTCTATATGTTGGTATTAAAGATATGTTTAGTTTCTGAGACTCTCAGAGGAAAAATTTCAAAAACTAACCCTTTACTCTTTATTATTTACAATATATAAAATTTAGCATAGAAGTGAGGAATGAGAGTAGTGATAACAATGTACCAAAGGCAAAAACCATTAATTCAGAAAAAAATCATGCTTCTATATGCTTATTAAATAACATTTCTCACTGCAATTAATTCATTGTACCAAGATTTGTTATATCATTATTTATAATGAGGGGAAGAGTTTGATATATGTTACACAAAGATTTGAAATTTTGGAAATTTCAAAAGCTTTTATAGCTCTCTGTACTGCATTATTCTTCATTTAACTTAAATCCAGTTTTTGTACCATGTTATATTCTCTTCCCTTGGCTGAGCCCAATATATAAAAGATAAATAGCTTTTTGAAAAGTAATTTGAAATATATTCTAAACAAATAAATCAAGTAAGTAGCATTGATTTAGAGGTTACTAACAATGTATAGAATATGGTGCAAAAATGTTTAAATATTTTTACTTGACTCACCAATAATTATGTTTTGATTGATTATAATTTAATGTATATATTAATTTAGCAGTGTATGCTATGTCCCAAATGAATGAAGTAGGTAGTAGATGAAAAGAAATGAAGAAGATTGCCAATTCAGGCTGAGGTGGCCCAAAATATTTTTCAAACTCTATTTTACTCTATCACTTAGAGGTTGGCATTATCCAAGTTCCAACTTTGATATTATTTCTTTCTCACTATACTTGTGCCTCCCCAAACAGTAACCATTAGCCACAGGTGCCTATTTAAACTTAAATTTAAATTAATTAAAATTAAATATCCATTTCCTCACTCTACAGCAGCCATATCTTGAGTGCTCAATAACCACGTGCAGCTAGTAAATTCTGTATAAAACAATACAGATTATTGGATGTCCATCACTGTATAAAGTTCTATTAGAAAGTGCTTTGAGTCTACCTACTTAGCCTAAGTAATTTCATCTACATCATGGCTCACCTAACACTGATGACTACTTCCAAATCTGTATTTTTTATGCTTAAATTTCTTCACATTTTAAATTAGATAGTAATATCTACCACATAAAACTGTTGAGAGGATGAAACAATATAATACATGTAAGTATTTTGAAAAGCACCAAACCAATAGTAGGCCCTCAATTATTTTCAGTAAATAAGAAATGTCTTCATTATGATTAACAATAACATTGTCCTGAACTACAGATACGTATTTTTTACAACTTAATGGACATTTACATGTGAAACACATGGGGACATCAAACTCAATAAAGTGAAAGCCTACACTTTAGGCTTTCTTTTGTACAATAACTATTTAAATATTTGAAGACAGTCACCATTTATATCCTTAGATTATTATGGGTTAAAAATATTTAGTCATTGGGGCGCCTGGGTGGCTCAGTCGGTTGGTCATCCTACTTTGGCTCAGGTCATGATCTCATGGTTTGTGAGTTTGAGCCCAACGTCAGGCTCCGTGCTGACCTCTAAGAGCCTGGAGCCTGCTTTGGATTCTGTGTCTCCCTCTCTCTCTGCCTCTCCCCTGCTTGTGCTCTGTCTCTCAAAAATGAATAAATGTATATAAAAAAAAAAGTCCAGTCATTTTAATATTTTTACTTGATGTTTTCTAAACCCACATCATCTTTTTAAATGTTTTTATTTATTTTGAGGAGGGAGAGAGAGGGAGAGGGTGGGGGAGCATGAGCAGTGGAGGAGCAGAGGGAGAGAAAGACAGGTTCCTCAGAAGCGGGCTCTGCACTGACAGCAGAGAACCTGATGTGGGGCCTGAACTCAGGAACTGTGACATCATGGCTTGAGTTGAAATCAGATGCTTAATCAACTGAACCACCCAGGATCCCCTAAACTCATATCATTTTTAAATGATCAGCTCAAGTGTCACTTCTTTTGTGATTTTTTTTTCTGATCCTGATGCCATCTAGAGACTGATATAATAATCAGTAATTGCATTTATTATGATATATATGAAGTTTTGCCTTTCTGATCATTTCTATCATTTGAACATAAGCTTCATGAACATAACAATTTTTTTCTTATCATTGCATTTTTAGGTGTTAGCACAAATCCTGTTAAAAATTAAAGACTAGTTAAATCATGTTTGAATTAATGAATAAATGTTTCACAGTGGAGAAGAGCTTTGAGCTTTGGGTTAAAAGATGAGTAGAGCTGAGATGGAGAAAAGAACAAAAATGGCATTAGTGAAGTCTTCATGGTGTACAAGCATAAGATGTTTTGTGGGCAGTGACTAGGCCAATTTGATTGGATAAATTATTTATAATTTGCAAGATGAATATAAAAATTACTGAATTTTAAGAAAAGCTCTAGATATATAAGATCCAAGATGGTGTCATAGGAAGATCCTGAACTCACTTCTACTCATGGACACACCGGATCTAGACCTGCATATACAGAATTTCCTCCTCAAGAAGAATTGAAGGTTGATTGAACAGCTTCTTCACAACAAACCATAGAAGAACCACACAGGGAAGGGTAGGAGAGACAGAGACCTGGTAACAAGAACCCCATCCTCAATGTAGTCACCTGCAATAGGAAGGGATACCAGTGAGACCACATGTAGAGTTGCCCACACTGGGACATAAATGAAAAAAAAAAAAACTCAGCAATTTAAAGAACAACTATACTATAGGAGAAGGAAATCTATTAACCCTAGAGCCTCTTCCCAATGGGCAAGAAAAAGATGGAACTATCTCTGGGGTTGGAGGCCCTGGAAAATACCATTTTAACATTCCCTATCTAGCTTGATAGTGGGGACAGGAGCAGGGTCCAGGCATTCTAGCTAGTCTGTTAGCGCTAACACACTGTTCCCCAGGCCCTTGACCCAAACCAGCCTCAGCCTTCCACCTATATTGTCGTCCTGTCATGACAAGGTCTGGGCCTCCCAGAGTTTGTGCCAGACCCAGTTGCCCTGATAAGGGGACACAGTGCCATGCATCTTAGGACATCTCTTGCCCATGCCCAATCCCACCATCCTACCCACACAGCCCCAGATCAGTGTACATTGGGAAGCATGCAGCCCATGCCCACTCCAACTCCAGCTATTTTACCAAGGCAATCCTGTCACAGCAAAAACTAGGACCCTTTCAGACTACACTTGCTCCAGCTGTCCTACCATGTTGGTCCCATTGTGGCACACTTGAGCGGTACACCCCTGGCCTATATCTGATCAAGTTACACCACCAAAGTGGCCCTAGCATAACACACCAGCTTGTGCCCATTATAGCTTCAGATATCTTGCTGAGATGATTCAAGTATGGCATTCCCTGGGAACTGCCCACCTGACACCTACTCCAGGTTCAACTGTCCTGCAAACATGACCCTGGTGCAGCACACCCAGGAACACCACTGGCCTGTGCCCACTACAGTTCCAGCCATTTCCACCAAGGTGAACCCAGCATGTGTGCCCTGGGACACTTTGGCCAGCACCTACTACAATTCCCATGATGCCACCAAAAAGGCCCCAACATGGCTGATTCCAGAACCTGTCATGTGCCTACGTCAGATCCAAACCTTTTGAAATGACAGCTCCAGTGCAGAGCACTTCGGGACACCCAGGCCTGTACAATTAAAACTCTAATCATCTTACCAAGGCAGAACCAGCAAAGCACACCACAGTAACCTCCAGCCCACACCCACTTCATCTCCAGCCATCCTGTCAAAGCCACCCAGCACATAGTCCACAAAATGAGTGCTCCTATAAAAGAATACTACTTCAGACAAAGAGAGGTAGCTATTTCATCTAATTCATAGAAACAAGTGCAGAAAGTCAAACGAAATGAGACAGAGAAATATGTTCCAAGTAAAAGAACAAGATAGAACCCCAGAAAAAAAAAACTAATGAAATAAAGATAAATAATTTACCTTATAAAGAGATCCAAGTATTTGTCATAAATATGATCATCAGGATCAAGAGAAAACTGGAGTATCACAGTGATAACTGCAACAAAAAGTTAGAAAATATAAGAAATAACCATAGATAAAGAATACAAAAACTGAAATGAAAAACACACTGGAGGAAATCAACAGCAGATTAGATCATTTTATCTGGAAGACACAATGGAAATCACCCAATCAGAAGAACAAAAAGAAAAAAAAAGAATTTAAAAAAACGAGGATAGTTAAGGGACTTCTGGGACAGCACCAAGTGTGTTAGCTTTCACATTATATAAATAATAGAAGAAGAGAGAAGAAATGGCAGAAAAATATTTTTAAAACATGGCTGAAAACTTCCTAACTGGGGGAAGAAAACAGGCATTCAGGTCCACGAAGCAGGGAGTACCAAACAAGATGAACCCAAAGATGTCTATCCCAAGACATATTATATTTAAAATAGCAAAAGTTAAAGGTAAAGAGAGAATCCTGAAGATAGAAAAAGAAAAAAAATAGATATATACAAGTTAAACCCCATAACACTATGAGCTGAGTTTTCAGCAGAAACTGTGAAGGCCAGATGAGAGTGGGAGGATTATTTAAATTGCTGAATGATAAAACAAAACAAAACAAAACAAAACATAAAACCAAGAACAATTTACTCAAAAATATCAGTCAGAATGAATGAGAGTTTCCCAGACAAACACAAACTAAAGGAGTTCATCACCACTAAACTGGCCATAAAAGAATGATAAAGAGTCTTCTTTAAGCATAAAAAAAAGGCCACAACTTGAAATAAAATATGTGAAAGAAAAAATATCACTGATAAAGATAAATAAATAGTAAAAGCAAAGGATCACCCACTTTAAAAGGTGAAAAAAATAGTAATGTCAATTATAATCAATAAGTAGTTAAGGAATACACTAAATAAAGCGATGTAAAATATGAGATCAAAAAATGTGGAAGAAGAGAGAAGAAATGTAGTGTTTTTAGAATGTGTTTGAACTTAAGTAACTATCAACATAAAAGAGATTGCTATATACAGAGGATGATATATACAAACCTTATGATAGTCATGACCAAACCCTACAATAGATACAAAAAGTAAAAGGAAAAAAAATAAAAAAAGAACCCAAGCATAACACCAAATAAAATAGTCAAAACTTAAAATGCAGAGATCCAAAGAAGAAGAAAAAAATGAATTACAAAAACAACCAAAAAATAATTAACAAAATGCCAATAAATACATATGTCTCAATAATTATTTTATTTTTTTAAATTAAATCCAAGTTAGTTAACCTATGGTGTAATAATGATTTCAGGAACAAAAATTTAGTGATTCATCACTCACTTATAAAATGCAGTGCTCATCCCAAAAAGTGTCCTCCTTAATGCACCTTGTCCATTTAGCTCATCCACTCACCCAACATCCCTCCAGAACCCTGTTTATTCTCAGTATTTAAGTCCATTATGGTTTGTCTCCCTTTCTGTTTTTTTTTTTTTTGCTCCCCTTCCCTTGTGTTCATATGTTTTGTATCTTAAATTCCACATATGAGTGAATTCATATGATATTTGTCTTTCTCTGACTGACATATTTCGCTTGGCATAATACACTCTAGTTCCATTGACGTTGTTGCAAATGACAAGATTTCATTCTTTTTGATCACAGAGTCATATTCCATTGTATATATATTTCACATCTTCTTTATCCATTCAACAGTCAATGGACAAGGGCTCTTTCCATAGTCTGGCTATTGTCAATATTGCTGCTATAAACATTGTGATGCATATGACCCTTTGAAACAGCACTCCTGTATCCTTTACATAAATAAATAGTAGTGCAATTGCTGAGTTATAGGGTAGTTGTATTTTAATTTTTTGAGGAACCTCCATACTGTTTTCCTGAGTGGCTGCACCAGTTTTCATTCCCACCAGCAGTGCAAAATGGTTCCTCTTTCTCTGCATCCTCACCAACATCTGTTGCAGCCTGAGTTGTTAATTTTAGCCATTCTGACAGGTGTGAGGTTGTATCTCCTTATGGTTTTGATTTATATTTCCCTGATGATGAGTGATGTTGAGCATTTTTCATGTGTCTGATAGCCATCTGGATGTTTTCTTTGGAAAGTATCTATTCATGCCTTTCCCATTTCTTCACTGGATTATTTGTTTTTGGGTGTTGAGTTTGATAAGTTCTTTATATATTTTGGATACTAACCCTTTATCAGATATGCCATTTGCAAATATCTTCTCCCATTCCATAAGCCTTTTAATTTTGCTCATTGTTTCCTTCATTGTGCAGAAGGTTTTTATCTTGGCAAGGTATCAATAGTTCATTTTTGCTTTTGTTTCCCTTGCCTCAGGAGACATGTCAAGTAAGAAGTTGCTGCAGCCTAGGTCAAAAGTTTCTTGCCTATTTTTTCCTTAAGGATTTTGATGGCTTCAAGTCTTACCTCTAGGTTTTTTATCTATTTTGAGTTTACTTTTGTGTATGGTATAAGAAAGTGGTCCAGGTTCTCTGCATGTGGCTGTCCAGTTTTCCCAACACCATTTGCTGAAGAGATTGACATTTTTGCATTGGATATTCTTACCCGGTTTGTCAAAGATGAGTCTGCCATACGTTTGTGGGTCAATTTCTTGGTTCTCTATTCTGTTCCATTGGTCTAAGTGTCTGTTATTGTGCCAGTACCATATTGTCTTGTTGATTACAGCTTTGTAATACAGCTTGAAGTCTGAAATTGTGATGCCTCCAGCTTTGGTATTCTTTATCAGGATTGCTTTGGCTATTTGCGGTCTTTCCTAGTTCCATACAAATTTTAGGATTATTTGTTCTAGCTCTGTAAAGAATGCTGGTGTTATTTTGATAGGTATTGCATTGAATATATAGAATGCTTTGGATAGTATCGACATCTTGACAATATATGTTTTTCCAATACATGAGCGTGGAATATTTTTTCCATTTCTTTGTGTCTTCTTCAATGTCTTTCATAAGCTTTCTATAGTTTTCAGTGTATATTTTTCACTCTTTCGTTATGTTTATTCCAAGGTATTTTATGACTTTTGGTGCAATTATAAATGGTATCAATTCATTGATTTCTTTTTCTGCTGCTTCATTATTGGTGTATAGAAATGCAACCGATTTATGTACATTGATTTTATATCTTGTGACTTTGCTGAATTCATAGATCAGTTCTAGCACTTTTTTTTTTCTTTTTGTTTTGTTTTGTTTTGTTTTGTTTTGTTTTTTGGTAGAGGTCTTTGGGTTTTCCACATAGAGTATCATGTCATCTGCGAAGAGTGAAAGTTTGACTTCCTTCTTCCTGATTTGGATGCCATTTATTTCTTTGTGTTGTCTGATTACTGAAGCCAAGACTTCCAACACTGTGTTGGATAACAGTGGTGAAAATGGACATCCTTTTCGCATTCTTGACGTTAGTGGAAAGCTCTCCATTTTTTCCTGTTGAAGATGATATTGGTGCCGGGTCTTTTATATGTGGCTTTTATGTTCTTGAGGTATGACCCATATATCTCTACTTTCTTGAGGGCTTTTTATTAAGAAAGGATGTTGTATTCTGTCACATGCTTTCTCTGCATCTACTGAGAGAATCATGTGGTTCTTATCCTTTCTTTATTAATGTGATGTATCACATTCATTGATTTGTGGATATTGAACCAGCCTAGCATCTCAGGAATCAATCCCACTTGATCGTGGTGAATAATTCTTTTAATGTGTTGATGGATGTGTTTTGCTAGTATCTTGTTAAGAATTTTTGCGTTCATTTTCATCAGGGAAATTGGTCTTTAGTTCTCCTTTTTACTGGGATGTTTGTCTGGTTTTGGAATCCAGGTAATGCTTAACTTGTAGAAGTAGAATGAATTTGGAAGTTTTCCTTCATTTCAATATTTTTGCAACAGCTTTGAAAGAATAGGTGTTAACTCTTTTTCAAATGTTTGGTAGAATTACCCTATATTATGGTATTATAATCAGTGAGTTTCTTTATTATTGTGATTGATTTATATATTTGTGGGTTCATGTTGGGGGCACAAATATTTACAATTGTTAAATATCTTTGGTGTATAGACCCATTAATTAAGATATAGTGCTCTTCTTCATCTCCTGTTTGTTTTTATTTTAAAATTTCATTTTTCTGATATCAGTATGGCTACTCTGGCTTTCTTTTGATGACCTTTACCATGATAGATGGTTCTCCATCCCCTTGCTTTCAATCTGCAGGTGTCTTTAGGTATAAAATGGGTCTCTTATAAGCAGCATATAGATGGATCTTGTTTTCTTATCTATTCTGCTACCCTATGACTTTTGATTGGAACATTTATTCCATTTACATTTAGAGTGAGTACTGAAAGATATGAATTTTAGTGACTTTGTTGCCTGTAGAGTTGGTGTTGATCTCTGGTCCTTTTAGTCTTTGTTGCTTTTGGTCTTTTTTTTTTTTTCCATCTTTTCTCTACTCAAAGAGTCCCTTTTAAATTTCTTGTAGGGATGGTTTAGTGGTCATGAAATCCTTTAGTTTTTCTTTGTCTAGGGATCTCTATCTCTCCTTCTCTTTTGAATTACAGCTTTGCTGGATAAAGACATCTTGGCTTCATATTTTTCCAATTTAGAAAGTTGAATATAGCCCATCACTCTTTTCTGGCCTGCCAATTTTCTGTGGATAGGTCTTCTGCGAACCTGATCTGTCTTCCCTTATAGGTTAAGGACTTTTTTTTTCCCCTTGCTAGTTTCATAATTCTTTTCTTGGCTGTGTATTTTGTGAATTTGACTGTGATATGTCTTGGTGATGGTCTGTTTTTTGTTGAATATAATGGGAATTCTATGTGCTTCTTGGATTTTTATGTCTCTGTCCTTCCCCCAGTTAGGATTTTTTTTCTGTTATAATTTGATCACATACACCTTCTGTCACTTTTTCTCTCTCTTTATCGTCTGGGACTCCTATGATTCAGATGTTATTCCTTTCTAATGAACTACTGAGTCTCTAAGTCTTGTATCATGCTCTTTTGCCTTTGTTACCCTCTTTTTTATGCTTCATTATTCTCCATAATTTTGTTTTCTATATAGCTGGTTTGCTGCTCTGCTTCGTCCATCTTTGCCATTGTGGAATCTGTTTGAAATTGCATCTCAGTTATAGCATTTTTAATATCGTCCTGACTAGATTTTACTTCTTTTATCCCCACAAAAAGAGAATGTATGATTTTTTCAACCCCAGCTAGCATTCTTATCAAGGTTCTAAATTCCATGTTTGAGCATGTTGCTTATATCTGTGTTGTTTAAGCCTCTGGCAGTCATTACGTCCTGTTCTAACTTTTGAGTGAATTCCTTCATTTTGTCATTTTGGAGAAAGAAAACAATTAATAAAATGTCACAGAGTTTGAGTCTGGAGTTGGCTCTTACCCAGCAAGAGAGCAAACACAGAAATGAAAATGAGAGAGGCTAATGTCTAAAAGGAGACAAGAGCCCTGACCAAGGGTCCTTCTCCATATTTATTAGAATCTTGAAGGCTTACATACGTGGTGAACATGCAGAAGAAAACAATCAGATAATAACCTTTAACTTGTGTGTATAAGAAGCAAATGTCTTGGGGGGCAAGAAGCTTATAAACTTATGATCAAAACACAATGCTATACTGGTGCCAGATGGAAAGTGTTTTCCTGTAGGTGAAACAATTAATTTGCTGTTATCTCTAAAGTTTAAGATTGATGGAACATGCAGCTCTAAGAATAGGGAGTTACTCGCCTCACTAGCTACCCTTAGGTGTTTTTGCCCTTCTAATCTTGGGTGCTTTCGCCCTTCTAACCTTGGGGACTTTCACCTTGCTAACCGTGGGTGTTTTCTCCCTGCAGTGGCTTTCCTCCATAAGCCTTGTTAACCCAGTGGTGTAAGTGTACAGAATTCTTAGACTTATTTCCCATAATGAAATAAAAAATCAAAATTAAAAAATTAATGACAAAACAAAAAATCAAATAAAGGAATCTAGATCTTAGGTGTGTTTTTGTCTACTTGTTGAAAGAAGCTTGATAGAATAAAGAAAAAAGGGAAAGAAAAGCAAAGAAAAAAAGGCAAGAAAAATTTAAAAATTAAAAAAGTTCATATAAAATAGAACAAAATGAAATAAAGAAAATTAAATAGAGGAAAAAAATTTAAAACATAAAAATAAAGTAAAAAATAATTTAAAAATTAAAAAAATACAAAATAAAAAAATAAAATAAAAATAAAATTTTCTCTTTATGTATCCAAGAAAAAGAAACAAAGGAAAAAAAAAAGAAAACAATGTAAACAAAATGAGAAGCAAAAAATAAATGACTAAATGAACGAACACACAGAATTAAACCCGAATGAAGTTGCATCCAGTTTCCCCTACGTCTAAAACTATGAAGCACTCTATACTGCAGACACTAAGCAGGTGGAGGGACTTGTGCTGATCTTCTAGGGGATGTGCTTGGAGGGTGCAGTTGGGTGGACCTTGGTGTAATGTTCTATTCTTCACTAGGGGGCACTGCTTAGCTTAATGGATCAGTGTAGCGTGCATTCACGTGGGAGGTAGAGGTTGAAATGGCTTCACCAGCTCCTTATTCTCTGACACAGGAACTTTGCACTGTCACTGACCTAACAAGTGACCCTCCTTTGTCTCAGGCCTCTGTCATGCCCCACCTCTACCCTGTCCGTGTCCAAGCTGTCTGCCTGCCAGGTGGCACCTCCCTCTAGAGTTTTATCTCAGATGGCATTGTGTTTCAAAACTCTACACTTCAGAAACCTCTATGGCTTAGACACACACCAACTCTCTGGGAGAGGATCTCACTGAGCAAAGCCTGGGTTCCATCTTGCCCCAGAAAATGTTCATGCAATCATGCAGTGGCAGAGATTCAGAGATTTTGGTAAATCACAACACAGAGCTGGCACCAGGTTTCACCATATTCTGGTGTTTTTGTCCCAATACCGACACATGTGGCTGTTCTTTGGGGTCTGCTGGGACCTTTGCCTGTGGAAAGGCCACATGGCCTGTACCAAAACTCTCCCAGCAGGGCATTCATTTCTCCCTATGTGGCACACAGACCCCTCAGACCCTGCTGCCTGTTCCTGGGGATTCACCCTGTTTCCTCACCAGACCACTGCCAGACACTGAGCTCTGAAATCAGACTCTGCATTCCACTGTTTATAGAATCCTGGTGGTACTGAAACACTTTTCTTTGTTGTCAATGGTTTTAGGGAACGTATTCTGTGTTCAGTTCTTTGTGAGTGTTTTCACTCTCTTTCTCTCCAAGTACTTTCTGGGAGTGTTTTTCATGCACTTTCCCAATGTGCTGCACTCTCCCCTTCTCTGCCCTTCCTTTCTTCCCCAAAACAGCTCTCTACTCTCCGTGACTTTTCTCTCCCCCAGTTTACCTCTCCACACCAAGTACTTTCCAAGTTCTGTGACTTAAGTTTTGCAGATTATGTTAATCCTTAGATCAATTTCCTAGGTGTACAAAATGGTTCACTGCTAATCTAGCTGTGTTTCATAGCCAAGACAAGCTGAGGGTCTCCATGCTGCTCCGCCATCTTGATCCTTCTTCAATACTTATTTTAAATGTAAATTGACTAAATGCACCCATAAAAATATTTAGGATGGCTGAATGGATAAATAAAACCCTATCTATGTGTTGCCTATGAGACTCACTTCAGATTTAAAGACAAACATAGATGGAAAGTGAAGAGATGGGAAAATATATTCCTTGCAATTAGAAATTAAGAAAAAAAGCTGGAATAACCACACTCATATCAGACAAAATAGACTATAAACAAAGAATATGACAAAAAGTAAATAATGGCATAACATAATGATTAAGATGCCATTGCAAAAACAGGTTATATTGTAAATATTTATGCACCCAACTAAGAAACACTTAAATATTTTAAGAAAATATTAAAAAATAAGGGTTCAAATTGACAATAACACAATAGTTGTAAGGGTTTTTAATACATCACTTACATCATTGTATAGATCATCCAGACAAAAATTTAAGTAAGGAAACGTTGCCCTTAAATGACACTTTAGACCAGCATCACTTAATAAGGATATATAGAACATTTCATCCAAATACTGCAGAACGCATTCTTTTCAAATGAATATGAAACATTCTTCAATGTATTCACATGATAAGCAGAAAAACACGTCTTAATAGATTCAAGAAGATTGAAGTCATATCAAGTATATTTTTGGATGACAGTGGTATGAAAGTAGGAATAAATTACAAGAAAAAACTGGAGAAGACATTAAAACATAGGAAATATGTTTTACTACTAAACGACCAATGGGTCAAAAAAATTATAGTATACAAAAATATACCTTGAAACAAATGAAAATGGAAACAATGGTTCAAAATTTATGAGGCACAACAAAAGCAGTTCTAAGAGAAAAGTTCATAGCAATACAAACATACCTCAAGAAACAAATGAAAGTGGGGCAACTTGGTTGCTCAGTTGGTTAAGTGTCTGACTTTGGTCATGATCCTGTGGTCCGTGAGTTCAAGCCTTGCCTCAGGCTCTGCACTAACAGCTGGGAGCCTGGAGCCTGCTTCAGATGCTGTATCTCCTTCTCTCTCTCTCTGCCCCTCCCTGACTCACATTCTGTCTCTCTCAAAAATAAACTTTAAAAAAAAAAGAAAGAAAAAAACTTCAAAAAAATATACTTTATACCTAAAGGGACTGGGAGCTGGGGAAAGAAGAAACAAAGACCAAAATAAATAAAAGGAAAAAAATCATTTTTAAGAGTGAAAATATAATTGAGATAGAGATTAAATAAGCAAAGAAAAGATCAATGAAACTATATGCTCACTCTTTGCTAAGATAAACAAAATCCATATACTTTTATCCAGACTTGACCAGGAAAAAAAAGCAGAACCAAATAACTCAAATAAAATCAGAAATGAAAGAGAAGTTACAACATATGACACAGATATACAAAAAATATGAGAGATTACTATGAACAATCATATGCCAACAAATTGGAGAACCTAAGAGAAATGGATAAATTTTGGGAGGAAGCAATTAAGAAGGGGACCCTATATTTCCCTCATCCCTCCAACACAGAGAGATAAATATCAAATAATTCTGAACACCCAAGAAATAAATCTGAGAACTGAGAGAACAAACTGCACATCTAGAGGGAGAAAAATGGCCACATAATGGAAGGTAGGAGGTGCAGAGAGTTGACTTGGGGGAAAAAAAGAGTTGTGAGTGCTGCAGAGAGAAGGGAGCCCTGAACATGGAGAGGAGCAAGAGAGAATGACAGAAAGAGAGAGAGAAAAGGAGGGAGAGTACGATGCAGGGCAATACACAAGAAAAAAATTCTCCAAAACCATTGACTGGGAAAAGGATAGACTGATTGTTGCAGCTTCTTATAAGCACATAAATTCAAAAACTTAAGTTTTAGAAGTTCACACCATCATTGGAGTCATGCCTGGTGGGCTTGGTGGTACTTCTGTGGAGAAGGAGAGCAGAGGCCTGTGAGTGGACACTGTGGCCTGAGTATGCCTTAAGTCCCACAGGGAGAAACAGTTCCACTTCTTGAAATGCACTGGGGAAAGGTGGAACTGCCTCTCAGGGACAAAGGAGAAGATGGGCACCATTAAACAGCCCTGTTAATTAACAGAGCAGCAGAGGAACCTACTGAAGGCAGCTAACCTGGAGAATAGCTTTTGGCTGTTCATTGCTGTGAACTCCTCCCCTGCATGGTAGTGTGATTGCTTTTTGGAGAGAAACTGTCATTAGCCACAACACAATGACATCCTTCCCCATAGGATCAGGTCAGGTCTTTGCTGCCTCAAGTCCCTAAATTTTAGAGGTGTGAAACTCAGCTGCATGCTTGAAATAAAGCCAATGAGTACTGCACAGACAGATGGCTCAGAAACAGACAGGATGAAGGCAGCGTTCTGAAAGAGGACGGTAACACAAAGGGGAGATTGTTCAGTCTTTTGTGAGGCCTTCTTGAACAGCAAAAAGCACGATATCCCCTCTCTGGGGGTGAGAGAGTGAGGTGATTCCATTCCCCCACTGTCCATCAGCAAGGACAGACATCAGTAAGCAACACAGAGCTAAGACTGGAGGCTAGTGAGGCTTACACCAAACCCTGCCTCACTGCACCATGAAGGTTCATCTTTACAAGGGCACATCTCCCTGGGAACAAGCACAGCAGGCCTCTCCCCCAGAAGACCACACAAGTCTATGTGCATGCACCAAGTCTACTGATCATAAAATACTGCAAAGATTAAGTTCTAGGATAAATAGAATCTAACCTTTTCTAGTAAGCAGACCAAAACACACCTAGTAAAACTTGCCACACACTGGGCCAGGTCCAAACACTCCATACTGCAGCAAAGGAGACTATACAAAGGACTGATCTTAGGGAAAGAGCAGCCAAAACACAATAGCGGAGTGTTCACAACATACACCAAAAGAGTTTCCTGAAGTGCCAAGCCCTGGACAGTATATGACCTCTTCTTAATATAGCCACTACTCTCAGTAGCAGGAAACAAAATAGGTTTTCCTAACACACAGTAGACAGAGGTCTAGGCAAAATGCCAAGATGGAGGAACTCATCCCCAAAAAAGGAACCAGAAGAGGTCATGACCAGGGATCTAATAATAACAGATATAAGCGATATGACTAAATCAGAATTAAAAGCAACAATAATAAGGACATAAAATGGGCTTAAGTAAAGTGTAGAAGACACTAGAGAATATCTTTGTGCAGATAAAAGTCCTAAAAACTAGTGAGACCAAAATTTAAAATGGTATAACTGAGATGCAAAAGTGACTTACTGCAATGACTATGAGGACGGATGAAGCAAAGGAATGAAACAGTGATATAGATGATCAAATGATGTAAAATAATAAAGCTGAAAAGAAGAGGGAAAGAAAACTATTGGATCATAAATGTAGTCTTGGGGAACTCAGTGACTCCATAAAGCATAACATTTGTATCATAGGAATCCCAGAAGCAGAAAGGAGGGAAAAAGGGGCAGAAGATTTATTTGAGGAAAATATAGCTGAAGACTTCCCTAATATGGGGAAGCAAACTGTCATCCTAATTCAGGCAGGACATAGAACACCCAAAAGCCAGCCAACAACAAGACATTATTTGCAAAATAAAGGGATAAGGAAAAAATCCTAACAGCAGCAATGGAAAAGAAATCCCTGGCCACTTGGATGGCTTAGTTGGTTAAGCATTCAACTCTTGGTTTTGGAATAGGTCATGATCTTGTGGTTTCATGGGTTCGAGCCCCATGTTGGACTCCACACTGTCAGTGAGGAGCCCACTTGGTATCCTCTGTCTCCCTCTCTCTCTCTCTGCCCCTCCTCCACTTGTGCTCTTTCTGTCTCTCAAAATAAATAAACTTAAAAAAAGAAAAGAAAAGAAATCCTTAACTTACAAGGGAAGACAAATCAGGTTAGAGTAGATCTCTACAGAGAAATCTGGGTAGCCAGAGGGAGTGGTTTGATATATTCAATGTGCTGAAGGGAAAAATATGAAGCCAAGAATACTTTATCCAGCAAGGCTGTCACAATGGAAGGAGTTTGTGACTACTAAACCAGCCCTGCAAGAAATATAAAAAGGGGTTCATTAAGTGTGAAAGAAGACCAAAGGAGCAAAGATATAATAGAAACAAAGAAATTCTCAAGAAACAGTAACTTTGCAGGTAATAAAATGGCACTAATTCTTATCAATAATCATGCTTAAAGTTAAATAGACTAAAGGATCCAATCAAAAGACATAGGGTAATGAAATGGATGAAAAAACAAGAACCATCTATATGTTGTTTACAAGAGACTCATTTTAGAACAAAAATACCTCCAGATACGGTGTGGATAATAATCTATAATGCTAATGGATGTCAAAAGAAAGTTGGATTTAGATTTTAAACGAAAGACTGAAAAAAGTGATGAGAAAGGACACCTTATCATTATTAAGAGGTCAATCCAATGAGATCTAACAATAGTAAATATTTATGACCCCAATTTGAAGCACCCAAATATATAAGGCAATTAATAACAAATATAAAGGAACTCAATGATAATACTAAAATAATAATAGGGGGTTTTATCACCCCACTTACAGGAGTGGATACATTATCTAAGCAGAAACACAATAAGGAAACAGTGGCTTTGAATGGAACAGTAGAGCAGATAGACTTAACAGATATGTTCAGAATATTTTATCCTAAACCACCAGAATATGCACTCTTTTTGAGCGGGCATGGAACATTCTCCAGAATAGATCACATACTAGATCACAAATTAGGTCTCAACAAGTACAGAAAGATTAAGGTCATACCATTCATATTCACACTGTGAACCCTGAAGTTTACCACAGCAAAGCATTTGGAAAGACCTCAAATACATGGAGGTTACATAACACCCTGTTAAATAATGTATGGGTTAAACCTGATATTAAAGAAGAAATTTAAAAAAGTGTACAAGAAAGCAAGTGAAAATGAAAACACAACAGTCCTAAACTTCTGGGAGGCAACAAATGTCTTTCTAAGAGAAAAGTATATAGCAATATCAAGAAGCAACAAATGTATCCAATACACAACCTAAACTTACACCTAAAGGAGCTAGGAAAGGAATAGAAAATGATGCCTAAAGACAGCAGAAGAAAGAAAACAAAGATTAGAGCAGAAATAAATGATATAGAAAGAAAAAAACAGTGAAAAAGATCAATGAAACTAAGAGCTGGCTCTTTGACAGAATTAATAAAATTGATAAACCCTACACAGACTTTAAAAAAAGAAGAAATGACCACAAAATAAAATTACAAATGAAAGAGGAGAGACCATAACCAACAGCACAGAAATACAAACAATTATAAAAGAATATTTTGAAAAATTATGTGCCAACAAATTGGGCAATCTGGAAGAAATGGATGAATTCCTACAAACTACAAAACTGAAATAGGAAGAAATTGAAAATTAGAATAGTCCCATAAGGAGCAAAAAAAAAAAAATGAATCAGTAATCTAAAGTTTCCCAATGAACAAAAGTCCAGAACCAGATGGCTTCCCAGGGGAATTCTACCCGACAATTAAAGAAAAATTAATACCTATTCTTCAAAAAATGTTCCAAAAATAGAATTGGAAGGAAAATTTCCAATCTCATTCTTCAAGGCCAGCATTAACTTGATTCCAAAACCAAACATAGACTCTACTAAAAAGGAGAGTTACAGGCCAATAATCTTGATGAACTTGACTGCAAAATTTCTCAGTAAGATACTAGGAAATCAAATCCAAGAGTAGATTAAAATTCACCACAATCAAGTGGGATTAATTCCCAGGCTGCAGCCGTGGTTCAACTTTTGCAAATCAATCAACATGACACACCATATTAATATGATAAGTATAAGAATCATATGATCTTCCCAATAGATGCAGGAAAAGCATTTAACAAAATACAGCATCCATTTTTTTAACATTTATTTATTTTTGAGAGAGAGACATAGAGAGACAGAGCATGAATGGGGGAGGGGCAGAGAGCGAGGGAGACACAGAATCTGAAGCAAGCTCCAGGCCTGAGCTGTCAGAACAGAGCCCGACATGGGGCTCAAACTCACTGACCTGAGCAGAAATCAGATGCTTAACTTACTGAGCCAGGCACCCCAATTCAGCATCCATTCTTAATGAAAAACTTCCACAAAGTAGGGATAGATGGAATTACCTCAACTTCATAAAGGCCATGTACAAAAGATCCACAGATAATACATCACCAATGGGAAAAAAACTGAGAGCTTTTCCTCTATGGTGAGGGACAAGACAGAAATGTCCACTCTTACCATTGTTATTTAACAGAGTGCTGGATGTCCTAGCTACAACAATCAGAAAACAAAAAGAAATAAGTAGCATCCAAATAAGCAAGAGAGAAATCAAACATTCATTATTTGTAGAGGATATGATATTCTATGTAGAAAACCTGAAAGACTCCACCAAAACATTACTAGAACTGATACATCAATAGAGCAAAGTTGCAGGATATAAAATCAATGTACAGGAATCTGTTGCATTTCTGCACAGCAATAATGAAGCAGCAGAAAATAAAACAAATCAATCCCTTTTACAATTGCACCAAAAACCCATAAGATACCTAGGAATAAACTCAACCAAAGAGGTAAAAGGTCTGTAATTTTAAAACTATAAAATATTCAGGAAAGAAATTGTAAAGGACACAAAGAAATGGAAACATCATTCCATGCTTATGGGTTAGAAGAATAAATACTGTTAAAATATCTATACTACCTAAAGCAATTACACTTTTAGTGTAATCTCTGTCAAAATACCAACAGCATTTTTCATTGAGGTAGAACAAACAATCCTAAAATTTATGGAACCATAAAAAACCCCAAATAGCCAAAGCAATCTTAAAACTAAAAGGAAAGCCGGAAGCATCCAATTCCAGACTTCAAGTTACATTACAAAGCTGTATTACAAAACAGTATGGTCCTGGCACAAAAATAAACACATAGGGGCGCCTGGGTGGTTCAGTAGGTTGGGCGGCTGACTACGGCTCAAGTCATGACCCTGCAGTCCGTGAGTTGGAGCCCCACATCGGGCTCTGTGCTGACAGCTCAGAGCCTGGAGCCTGCTTCCGATTCTGTGTCTCCCTCTCTCTCTGCCCCTTCCCTGTTTGGTCTCTGTCTCTATCTCTCTCTCTCAAAAATAATAAACATTAAAAAATTTTAAAAATAGACACATAGATCAATGGAACAGAACATAAAACCCAAAAATGAACCCACAACCAGAGGATCAACTAATCTTTGACAAAGCAGGAAAGAATATCCAATGGAATAAAGACAGTCTCTTCAGCAAATGGTGTTGGGAAAACAGGACAGCAACATGCAGAAGAATGAACCTGGACCTCTTTCTTACACCGTCCACAAAAATAAATTCAAAAAGGATTAAATACCTATGGGACACCTGGGTGGCTCAATCAGTTAAGCGTCCAACTTTTGATCTTGGTTCAGGTCATGATCTCATGATTTGTGAGTTCAAGCCCCGAGTTGTTCTCTGCACTAACAGCACAGAGTCTGTTTGGCATTCTGTGTCTCCCTCTTTCTGCCCTTCCCCCACTCTCTATGTCTCTCTCTATCTCAAAATAAATTAATTAATTAAAAAAAAGAATTAAAGACCTATTTTTGAGACAGGAAAGTATCAAACTTGGGAAGAACACAGGCACCAACTTCTTTGATATTGGTTGTAGCAACTTCTTTATAGATCTGTCTCCTGAGGTAAGAGAAACAAAAGGAATAGTAAACTATTGGACTTCATCAAAATAAAAAAGCTTCTGCACAGCAAAGGAAACAATCAACAAGACTTAAAGTCAATGTTTGGAATAGGAGAAGATATTTGCAAATGACATATCTGATAGAGGGTTAGTATCCAAAAAATATAAAGAACTTATAAAACTCAACACCCAAAAAACAATCACCTTAAGTAAAGGAGAGAAGACAAATAGTCATTTTCTCTTTCCAAATAAGACATACAGATGGCTAACAGACACATGAAAAAATGCTCCACATCACTCAGCATCAGGGAAATACAAAACAAAACTAAAATGAGATATCACCTCACAGATGTCAGAATGGCTAAAATTAACAACACAGGAAACAATAGATGTTGGCAAACATGCAGAGAGAGCAGAACACTCTTACCCTGTTGGTTGGAATGCAAACTGGTGCAGCCACTCTGGAAAACAGTGTGGAGGCTCCTCATAAAGTTAAAAGTAGAACTACCCCATGATCCAGCGATTGCACTAGGTATTTACCCAGAGGATACAAAAATATTGATTTAAAGGGAGACCTGCAGCTCAATGTTTATAGCAGCTTTATCAACAATAGCCAACTTATGGAAAGAGCCCAAATGTCCATTGACTGATGAATAAAAAGATGGAGTGTGTGGTGTATACACACACACACACACACACACACACACACAAACACCCACTCTGGAATATTACTCAGCTATCAAGTAGAATGAAATGCTATAATTTGCAACAACATGGATGGAGCTAAAGAGTATTATGCTAAGCAAAATAAACCAGAGAAAGAAAAATACCATATAATTTCATTCATATGTATGATTTTAGAAATGTAACATATGAATGTATGGGAAGAAAATTGAGAGAGGCAGACAATTAAACAGACTCTTAACTATAGAGAAGAAACTGAGGGTCAGTGGAAGAAAGGTAAGTTGGGGAATGGGTTAAATGGGTAATGGGTATTAAGGAAATCACTTGCTGTGATGAACACTGGGTGTTGTATGTAATTTTTGAATCTTTCAATTCTACACCTGAAGCTAATATTACACTGTATGTTAACTAACTGTAATTTATATAAAATCTTGAAAAAGAAAAAAAAATAAAAGTATTTAGGATAAAGTTTTTTTTTCTAAAGAACTTGGAAAAATTTCCACACATGCAGGCTCTGAGATAAGCATATTAATCTTAGGCAGAATTCTTCAAAGTCATTTCCAATAACACCAGTTTATTTTGTTGCTAATCACTGTCCTGCAAGAAAATATTTCCTTGATCACCTAGGTTTTGAAATGATAGGATATTGAAAGTGAAATAAGTTTTCTAAGTGCAACAAGACCCAGAGATTTGAAGGTGATAATGGAAAATCTCCAAGAGGACAAGACCTTATAAAGCATTTCTATATAAATTTTCCCTGGTCAATTCTCCATGGAGCACATTTTGGAAACATTTGTTTAAGGTTGTTTTTCCACAGGCTATGTGTTTATGATGTAGGCACCACAATAAGCACTTACCTACTTTCTCTAGCCTTTATAATTATATTTATATCTCCAGGGTCCCACTTCATAACTTTCCACACTTGTTCTTAAATGATTTTAAAAGGCACATATTTGAGTTATTTTACAAGCCAAAGTGTTGGTTTTAAATAAATATTTATGTTTTATTTTCTTATGCAATCTTTCAGGGCTTGTGATTGTGTGAAAAAAAATGTTCACATTTAGATTTTTACTTTTTTAACATTAAAATTGTGCATAAAATTCCAGAACTATCACCCAGTAAGTCTTTTTTACATTAAAACATGATTTTATTTCTCTTCAGTGAGATAGTATTGTGTGAGATATAAACAAAAATATTGTCCTTATACATTATGAACTGCTTTGATTAGGTTTCAGAGTATTTATCAAAAAAAAAGCTCTTAGAGACACAAAAACCTATTACTTTAAAAATTATAGGGGAGCCTGGGTGGCTCAATTGGCTGAGCATACAAGTTTGGCTCAGGTCGTGATCTCCTGGTTGGTGAGTTCAAGTCCTGCAATGGGGTTGCTGTTGCCAGTGCAGAGTCCGTTTCTGATCCTCTGTCTCTCTTTCTCTCTGTCCTGTCCCTGCTCACACCCAATCTTTGTCAAAAATAAACATTTAATAAATAAATAAATAAATAAATAAATAAAACAATGCTACGAAATGTTAATTTCTTAGAGTGATATCACTGTATTATTTCTCTCCTATATCCCATTTTAAAAGTCTATCTGTGAATGCAAAAATTATATGACTAGATTGTGTATTGTTTTTATAATGCAACTAAACTAATATTAATTTTCCATTGAAAGTATGATACCAGTATAAAATAGTTACTTATGCCTCAATGATATAAAAATTGCAGTTAGTATCACTGATGGAATTTTCATTATTGCTATTTTCTCTCTAGACTTTTTTAAATGATCAGCTTAAGATAAATACATACATACATACATACATACATAAATAACAATAGTCTGCATTTTAATTTCTTATCGGGTGCATGTGGATTAGTAATTTACTTTGTTACCTATGGCCTTAATGGATACAACTAAGAGAAAATAATGAAAAATAAAGGAAGGCAGAATTCATTTCTATATATTAAAAAACAATTACATAATAGCTTGAAATGTGCATTTACTATTATGGATCAGGGAATTCCAAGTAATTTAAGGTGTTCATGTAAAGGCTGAGTGAGCACTTGCTGAGAATGCCATAGCTTCAAGCGCCAGATAGCTTTTACATTTACCTATTTTTCCAACAGCTATAGTCCAGGATTTTATAATTTATAAATTAATAGTGTTACTTACAGTATTAACTATGTTATCTTCAAGTATATTTTACATTTTAATTGAAAAAGTAACACATGTGCAGAATGGAAAATATCTAGCATTAGGAAAGAAAATATCCCTCCAAGCCTGTATCTTCCAGATCCTCTAGTTGTACAGCCTCACCAAAGGCAACTGCTTAACAGTTTTATGTGTATCTTTTCATAATATTTTATTACGTCGGTATAAGTGTACATGATGTTTTCCTCATTCCACACAAATTGGAATATATTATGCCTTCACTTCTGTACATAGCTTTCTCATTAATTCCTGCATGGTGTTCCATCAAATGGATGAATTAAACTTTTTAGCACACTTTTTTTTAGAGCAGTTTCTGGTTTATAGCAACGTCAAGCAGAAGGTAAAAAGACTTCCCATATACTCCATGCCAATTTGTTTAGTTGTATAAACATCACTACAATTCAATTTTAGGAGATTTCTATCACCCTCAAAATTCCTTTCACACTCATTTATAGTCAATCCCCACTTCCATTCCTAGTTCTGCGCAATTACTATTCTGCTTCTGTGTCTATATATTTGCCTTTTCTAGAAATCCCATGTAAATAGTGTCATGCAAGATAGTCTTTTGTGTCTGTCTTCTTTTACTTGGCATAGTATTTTTGAGGTTTACCCGCATTGTTCATATATCAGTAGTTTGTTTCTTTTTATTACTGAGCCATATTACATTATATAATGCCACACATTGTTCAACCAGTCACTGGGCATTTGGATTGTGTCTTTTTAAAAGCTATTATAGATAAATACTTCTATTAACACTTTATACACATCTTAGTGTGAAAACATTTTCTCTCCTTTTTCTTTTTTAATTTTTTTAAATTTTTTAAATTTTTTAAATGTTTATTTTTGAGAGAGAGAGAGAGTACGAGTGGAGGAGGGACAGAGAGAGAGAGCAGGGGACACAGAATCTGAAGTAGGCTCCAGTCTCTGAGCTGTCAGCACAGAGTCCAACATGGGGCTTGAACTCACGGACCACAAGATCATGACCTGAGCCAAAGTCGGAAACTCAAACAACTGAAGCACCCAGGTGTGCCTCTTTTCTTTTGTTTAATTTTATGTTTAATTTTATAAGATATTACTAAACAATTTGTCAAAGTGGCTGTATTCTTTTACGTTTTCACCAGTAGTGTGTTTGCATTCCAGTTTCTCAATATATCCACAGTGAGTATAATCAATCATTTGGCTCACAGTCATTCTACTGAGTTGGAGTGGGATCTCTTTGTGATTTTTAATTTGCATTTCTCAAGCCATGGTTATTTGGTATCTTTTCATGTGTGTATTATCCATTCATATAGCTTCTTTAATGAAGTGTATTTTAATTATTTTGATCATTATTTTAAATTTTGTTGATACTTTAACTTTCAGAGCAGTTTTAGTTACAATAAAATTGAGAGAAATGTATAGAAATTTCCCATACACCTTCTGCTTTCACACATAATAGATTCCCCATTACCAGTATTCCTCACCAAAGTGGTACATTTGTTACAATTGAAAAACCTACATTGATTCTTTATTATCACCCAAAGTCCACAGTGTACATTAAAGTTCACTCTTGGTGTTGTGCATTCTAAGTTTGATCAAATGTGTAATGACATGTATTCATCATAATAGTATCATATAGATAATTTTCACTGCTCTAAAAATCCTCTATGTTCCGTCCCTTCATCTCTTTTACCCTCTCCCCACCTCTTAGAAACCACTTATATTTTTACTGTCTCCATAGTTTTGACTTTTCCGGAATGTTATATAGTACTCAGCTTTTTTAATTAGCTTATTTTACTTAGTAATTTGCACTCATGGTTCGTCAATATTTTTTCATGACTAGATAGCTCAATTCTTTTTATTTTTTAATAATATTACACTGTCTGGATATTCCAGACAGCTTATTTGTTCGCCTACTGAAGGAAATCATGTTTGTTTCCAAGTTTTGGGAAAGCTTCTATAAGCATCCATGTGCAGGTTTTTGTGTGGACATATCTTTTCAATTCCTTTGGGTAAATACCAAAGATCATGACTGGTGGATCACATGTTTTGTTTTGTATAAAATTGTCAATTGGTCTTACAAAGCAACTGAACCATTTTGCATCCTTACCTGTTACTCTACATTATCACCAAAATTTGATGTTACCACTATTCTTGATTTTGAGCATTTTAATAGATGTGTACCGGTGTCTCATCATTTTTTTTAATGGACATGTCCCTGATGAAATATGATGTGGAGCATCTTTTTATATGCCTATTTGTTATATCTATATATTCTTCTTTTTTAGTAAATAATTGTTCCTTTTTGTGTACAATTTAGTGATTCAGCATTTACATACAATACCCAGTGCTCATCACAACAAGTGCCTCCTTAATCCACAATGACTAATTAACCTACTCGCCTACCCCTCTGGTAACCATCAATTTATTTTCTATAGTTAATAGTCTGTTTCTTTGTTTTCTTCTCTGTTTCAACCCCCAGCCCCCACCATGATCATCTTCTTTACTGAAGTGTCTATTAAGGTCTTTGGCTCATTTTTAAATCAGGTTGTTTATTTCATTGTTGAGTTTTAAGAGTTCCTTGTAAATTTGTGGGGTTTTTTTAGTTTTATTTTATTTCATTTTGAAATGAAAATTACATATTTAAGGCTGTACGTCATGACGTTTTGATATACATATACATAGTGAAATTATTACAGTAATCAAGGTAATTAACGTATCCATCTCCTCACATAGTTACTGTTTTGTGTGTATGTATGCTAAAAGCACCTGAAATGTGCTCTCTTAGCAAATTTGTAGTATACAATAGAGTGTTATTAACTATACACATTAGATTTCTAGAACTTATTCATTCTATAAAACTGGAACTTTGTACCCATTAGTAAACATTCTTCATTTTTCCTACATCCCCTTCCCTGAAAATCAACATCCTACTTTTTACTTTTATGAATTAAACTTTTTAGATTCTGCATATAAGTGAGATCGTGTGATATTTTTTCTGCGTTCAGCATATTTCACTTAGAACACTGTCCTCCAGTTTCTTTTTGTATATTTTTGATAATAGACCTTTATCAGATGGGTCTTTTGCAAAATTTTCCGCCCAGTCTTTGGCTTGTCTTCTCAATGTTTTGAAGTGCCTTTCACAGAGTAGCTTTTAATTTTTTTTTTTTAATATATGAAATTTACTGTCAAATTGGTTTCCATACAACACCCAGTGCTCATCCCAAAAGGTGCCCTCCTCAATACCCATCACCCACCCTGCCCTCCCTCCCACCCCCCATCAACCCTCAGTTTGTTCCTCAGAAAATTAAAAATAGACCTACCCTATGACCCAGCAATAGCACTGCTAGGAATTTATCCAAGGGATACAGGAGTACTGATGCATAGGGGCACCTGTACCCCAATGTTTATAGCGGCACTCTCAACAATAGCCAAATTATGGAAAGAGCCTAAATGTCCATCAACTGATGAATGGATAAAGAAATTGTGGTTTATATACACAATGGAATACTATGTGGCAATGAGAAAAAATGAAATATGGCCTTTTGTAGCAACATGGATGGAACTGGAGAGTGTGATGCTAAGTGAAATAAGCCATACAGAGAAAGACAGATACCATATGAGTAGCTTTTAATTTTAATGAATTCCAACTTATCAATTATTATTATCATTGATTGTGACTTTGACATTGTATCTAAAAAGTCATCACCATACCCAAGGTCAACTAGGTTTTCTCCTATGTTAACTTCCAGGAGTTTTATAGTTTTGTGATTTATTTTTATTGTTTATGATCCATTTGAGTTATTTTTTTTGTGAAATGTGTAAATGTCTGGGTCTAAATTCTTTCTTTTATATACATACTCAATTTTTCCATCACCATTGGTTGAAAAGATTATCTTCACTACATTGTATTGTATTTTTCCTATTGTAAAAGAAAATTTTACTGTATGTATCTCACGCACACCTCCCCTCCAGAAATTCTGTTTATTCTCTGTAGTTAATAGTCTTTTATGGCTTGCCTCCCTCTCTTTTTGATTTTTTATTCTTTCTCCTATGTTCATCTGCTTTGTTTCTAAAATTCCACATATCAGTAAAATAATATTGCATTTGTCTTTCTCTGACTTACTCATTTTGCTTACCATAATACACTCTGGCTCCACTGACAACATTGCAAATTACATTTTATCATTCTTTTTGATAGCTGAGTAATATTCCATTGCACATATATACCACCACTTTTTTATCCACTCACCAGTCAATGGACATTTGGGCTCTTTCCATAATATAGCTATTGTTGACAATGTTTCTATAAACATCGGTGTACATGTGCCCCTTCAAATCAATATGTTTGTATCCTTCGAGTGAATACCTAGTAGTGCATTTGCTGGGTTGTAGGGTAGTTCTATTTTTAACTTTATGAGGAGCCTCCATACTGTTCCAGAGTGGCTGTACCAGTTTGCCTTCCCACCAACAGTGTAAGAGGGTACCCTTGCCAACTTTCTTGGTATTTTGCCAATATCTGTTGTTTGCTGTGCTGTAAATTTTAGCCATTCAAACAGGTGTGAGATTGTATCTCATTATGGTTTTGATTCTGTATTTCCCTAATGATGAGTGATGTTGAGCATATTTTCATGTGTCTACTAGCCATCTGTATGTCTTATTTGGAAAAATTATTATTATGTATTTTTCCCCTTTTCTTAACTGGATTATTAGCTTTTTGGGTGTTGAGTTTCATACGTTCTTTACATATTTTAGATACCAATCCTTTATCAGATAAGTCTTTTGCAAATATCTTTTCCATTCCATAGGTGGTCTTTTAGTTTTGTTGATTGTCTCCTTTTCTGTGCAGAAACTTTTTATCTTGATGAAGTTCCAATAGTTCATTTTTTCTTTGTTTTCCCTTGCTTTGGGAGATGTGTCTAGTAAGAAGTTGCGACAGCTGAGGTCAAAGTGGTTGCTGCCTGTGTTCTCTTGAATTTTGGTGCTTCCGTGTCTCACACTAAAGTCATTCATGAATTTTAAATTTGTGTATGTTTTAAGAAAGTGGTTAAGTTTCAGTCTTTTGCATGTTTCTGCCCAGTTTTCCCAATACCATTTGTTGAAGAGACCATTTGTTGAAGGTTTAAGAAAGTGGTCCAGTTTCAGTCTTTTGCATGTTGCTGCCAGGTTTTCCCAATACCATTTGTTGAAGAGACTTTTTGTTTTGTTTTTTGTTTTGTTTGTTTTTTATTTTTTTAATTTTCTTTTTTATTTTGTAAAATTTACATCCAAATTAGTTAGCATATAGTGAAAGAATGATTTCAGGAGTAGATACCTTAATGCCCCTTACCCATTTAGCCCATCCCCCTCCCACAACCCCTCCAGCAACCCTCAGTTTGTTCTCCATATTTATGACTCTCTTCTGTTTTGTCCCCCTCCTTGTTTTTATATTATTTTTGTTTCCCTTCCCTTGTGTTCATCTGTTTTGTCTACTAAAGTCCTCGTATGAGTGAAGTCATATGATCTTTGTCTTTCTCTGACTGACTAATTTCACTTAGTATAATACCCTCCAGTTCCTTACACCTGTCAGAATGGCTAACATTAACAACTCAGGCAACAACAGATGTTGGTGAAGATGTGGAGAAAGAGGATCTCTTTTGCATTGTTGGTGAGAATGCAAGCTGGTGCAGCCACTCTGGAAAACAGTACAGAGGTTCCCCAAAAAGCTAAAAATAGAACTACCCTACGACCCAGCAATTGCACTACTAGGCATTTATACACTGGATACAGGTGTGCTGATTCGAAGAGACACATGCACCACATGTTTATAGCAGCACTATCAACAATAACCAAAGTATGGAAAGAGTCCAAATGTCCATTGATGGATGAATGGTTGAAGAGACTGTCTTTTATCCATTGGATATTATTTTCTGCTTTGTTAAACATTAGTTGGCCATAAAGTAGTGGGTCCACTTGTGGGTTGTTTATCTGTTCCATTGATCTTCGTGTTTGTATTTCTCTCAGTATCATACTGTATTGATGACTACAGCTTTATAATATAGCTTGATGTCTGGAATTATGATGCTTCCAGCTATGATTTTCTTTTTCAAGAATGCTTTGGCTATTTGCAATGACATGGATGGAGCTAGAATGTATATGCTAAGCAAAATAAGTCAATCAGAGAAAACCAAAACCGCATTATTTCACTCATATGTAGAATTTAACAAATAAATTGAACAAATAACTATGGGAAGGAGGTAAATAGAAATACGAGAGGGAGACAAACCTTAACAATAGAGAAGAAACTGAGGGTTGACGAAGATGGGAGATGGGTGATGGGTATTAAGAAGGGCACGTGTTGTGATGAGCACTGGGTGTTTTATGTAAGTAATGAATCACTGAATTCTACTCCTGAAACCAATATTGCTCTGTATGGTAGCTAAATAAAATTTAAATAAAAAATAAAAAGGAACAGGTTTTATGTCTTGAACTCTTCTTACCCTGCTCAATTAGTCCACTTATGAAATTTTAGACTTAACCTGTTGTAATTTATAAGTTGGCTAAACAACATGTTCACCCTTTGATTAAATTTAAAAAAAAATATTTCTGTTCTTTCATTACTTTCATGCAAACATTTTTTTCATGACAAATTTCTTATAGAACAGGTAACTAATTGTAAGGTTTTTTGTTTTGTTTTCCACTGCATAATATTTCAGTTTTGAATTTAACATGGATAAGAATGCTATATGGTCTTTCATGAACTGAAATTCCTTATGGTTTTCTCTTATCTAAAAAAAATTTCTGGGATACAAAGCAAATAGTTAAAAATGTTTGATATCTGTTTTAGTAATACCAAATATTTTTTTTCATATTTTTATTTAAATTCCATTTAGTCGACACATGCTGTAATATTAGTTTCAGGGTTAGAATTTAGTGATTCATCACTTACATATAACAAGCAGTACCCTCCTTAATGTTCACCACTAATTTAACATCCCCAATGTGCATGCACACACAAACACACACACACACACACACACACACACACACACACTTCTGTCCATCAACCCTGTTTGCTATCGATAGTTAAGACTCCGTTTTATGGTTTGCTTCTCCTTTTTTTTTAACCTATGTTCATCTGTATAGTTTCTTAAATCCCACATATGACTGAAATAATATTGCATTAGTTTTTCTCTTACTGCATTATTTTGCTTAGCATAATACAACCCGGCTCTATCCATGCTCTGGCAAAAGGCAAAATTCCATCCTTTTTTGAAGTTTGGGTAATATTCTGTTGTGTATATATACCATACCTTCTTTATCCATTCATCAATTGATGGCCTTTTGGTCACTTTCCATAATTTGGCTGCTGTTGATAATTCTGGTGTAAACATCAGGGTGCATGTCTCCCTTCGAATCTGTATTTTTGTATTCTTTGGGTAAATCTCTAGTAGTGCAATTTCTGGAATGTAGGGTATTTCTGGTTTTAATATTTTGAGAAACTTCTATACTGTTTTCAGAGTGGCTGCACAAGTTTGCATTCCCACAAACGGTTTAAGAGTTTCTTCTCTCTGTGCAAGATAACCATTATCTATTGTTTCCTGTATTGTTGATTTCAGACATTCTGACAGGTGTGAGGTGGCATCTCATTGTAATTTTTATTTATATTTCCCTGGTGATGAGTGATGTGGAACATCTTTTCAAGTGTCTTTTAGACGTCTGTATGTCTCCTTTGGAAAATTATCTATTCATGTATTCTGCTCTTTTCTTAACTGGGTTATTCATTTTTGAGTTGAAATTGATAAGATCTTTATAGATTTGGGATACTGACTCTTTCTCAGATATGTCATTTGCAAATATATTCTCCAATGCCCTACACTCCTTTTAATTTTTTTTTATTGTTTCCTTTGTTGCGTAGAAGTTTATTTTCTTTTTTTATCTTGAAGTTCCAATAGTTCATTTTTGCTGTTGTCTCCCATGTCTCAGGAGACGTGTATTATAAGATGTTACTATGGCCAATGTCAAAGATGTTGCTGCCTGAGTTTTCCTCTACTATTTTTATGGTTTCCTGTCTCACATTTAGGTCATTTTTCAATTTTGAATTTATTTTTGTGAATGGTGTAAGAAAATGGTACAGGTTCAGTTTTTGCATGTTGCTATCCAATTTTTCCAGCAATCATTTGTTGAACAGACTTTTCCCCAATGGATATTCTTTCCTGTTTTGTTGAAGAGTAGTTGACCATGTAGTAGTGGGTCCATTTATGGATATTCTATTCTGCTATATCAATCTACATGTCTATTTTTGTGCTAGTACAATGCTTTCTTGATCACTACAGCTTTGTAATACAACTTGGTGCCCAGAATTGTGATGCTTCCAGCTATGTTTTTCTTTGTTTCAATATTGCTTTTGCAATATGGGGACATTTGTGATTTCATACAAATTTTAGGATTGCTTTTCCCAGCTCTGTGAAAAATGCTGGTGGTATTTAAAGGGGTTGCATTAAATGTTTATATTGCTTTGGATAATACAGACATTTTAAAATTTTGTTAAATATTTGTTAAATTTCTTCCCATCCATAAGCATGGAATTTTTTTTCCATTTATTTGTGTCCTGTTCAATTTCTTTCATAAGTATTCCAGTTTTCAGACTACATATCTTTTACTTCTTTGGTTTGGTTTATTACTAGACATCTTATGGTTTTTGGTGCAATTATAAATGTGATCTAGTGCATGTTTTCTCTTTCTGCTCTTTCGTTCTTGGTATATACAAATGCAACAGATTTATGTACATTGATTTTGTATCCTGTGACTTTACTAACTTCATGTGTCTGTTGTAGAAATTTTTTGGTGGAGTCTTTTGGGTTTTCTTCATAAAGTATCATGTCCTCTTCTATAGTGAAATTTTGACTTCTAACCTTCCTGATTTATATGTCTTTTATTTCTTTTTGTTGTGTGATTGCTGAGACTAAGAATTTTTGCTATGTTATATAACAATGGTGAGTGTGGTCATCCCTGTCTTGTTCCTGATCATAGAAGAAAAGCTCTTAGTTTTTCCTCATTGAGGATATTAGCTGTGGGTCTTTCATGTACGGCTTTTATGATGTCAAGGTATGTTACCTCTTTCCCTTCTTTGTTGAGCATTTTGTCAAGAATGGAGGTTGTACTGTTTTGTCTCTTAAAGTCCTCATATGAATGAAGTCATATGATATTTGTCTTTCTCTGACTAACTTCACTTAGCATAATACACTCCAATTCCATCCACGTAGTTGCAAATGGTAAGACTTCATTCTTTTTGTTTGCCGAGTAATACTCCATGGTATATATATATCACATTTTCTTTATCCTTTCATAACGGAAGGGAAACAAAAATAATATAAAAACACGGAGGGGAACAAAACATAAGACAGTAATAAATATGGAGAACAAACAGAGGGTTACTGGAGAGGGTGTGAGGAGGGATGGGCTAAATGGGTAAGGGGCACTAAGGTATCTACTCCTGAAATCATTGTTGCACTATATGCTAACAAATTTGGATATAAATTTAAAAAAATAAAATTTAAAATAATAATAAATAAAAATAAAATGATATTAAAAAAATAAAGTCAAAAAGAATAGATGTTGTACTTTGTCAAGTATTTTTACTACATCTATTCAGAGGATCGTATTGTTATTATATTTTCTTATATTAATGTGGTGTATCACATTGATTGATTTGTGAATATCAAACCACTCTTTCAGCACAGAAATAAATCCTGCTTGATCGTGGTGAAAAACTCTTTTAATGTACTGTTGAATTCAATTTGCATTGATACTTTTTAAAAGATTTTTAATATTTATTTATTTTTGAGAGAGAGAGAGCAAGCAGGGGAGGGGCAGAGAGAGGGGGACACACAATCCAAAGCAGGCTCCAGGCTCTGTGCTGCACAAAGCCTGACATGGGGCTCGAACTCATGAACCATGAGATCATGACCTGAGCCAAAGTTGGACACTTCACTTACTGAGCCACCCAGGCGCCCCAATTTGCATTGAGAATTTTTGCATCCATGTTTATCAGAGATATTGACCTGTAATTCTCTCTTTTTTTTTTTTTTTAGTGAAGTCTTTGCCTGGTTATGGAATCAAGGAAATGCTGATTTCATAGAATGAGTTTGGAAATTTCCCTTGCATTTCTATTTTTTGGAACAGTTTTATTAGAATAGGTAACTCTAAATGTCTGGTAGATTTCCCCTGAGAAAACATCTTGCATTAGACTTGATTGTTGGTAGATTTTTGATTACTGATTTGATTCCTTTGATGATTGCCTGTCTATTTGAGTTTTCTATTTCTTCCATTTCAGTTTTAGTAGTTTATATATTTCTAGGAATTTATCCATTTCTTCCAGATTGTCTAATTGTTTGCCATGTAATTTTTCATAACGTTCGCATAATTGTTTTTGTTTATGTGAGGCTGGTTGTGATCTCTCCTCTTTCATTTGTGATTTTATCTATTTGGGTTTTTTTTTTTTCTTTCCCTTTTAATGAGTCTGGCAAGGTTTTCACCAATTTAGGTAATTTTTTCAAAGAATCAGCCCATTTTATAAATCTATTCTGTTTTTTGTTTGTTTCTATATCACGTATTTATGCTCTAATTATTTTTGCCTTATTCTGCTGGCTTTAGTATTCATTTTTTGTTCTTTTTCTAGCTCCTTTAGGTGTAAGTTAGGTTGCATATTTGAGATTTTTCTTGCTTGTTGAGATAGGCCAGTATTGTTATATACTTAACTCTTAGGACAGTATTTGCTACCTCCCTAAGGGTTTAGACTGCCATGTTTTCATTTTCATTAGTTTAAATATATTTTTATTTCATCTTTAATTTCCTGGTTGGACCATTCATTCTTTAGTTGGATGTTCTCCATGTGTTTGTGGTCTTTGCAAATTTTGTCTTGTGGTTGACTTCAAGTTTCATAGTGTTGTTATCTGAAAATATGCATGGAATGATTTGAATCTTTTTGTACTGGTTGATGCTTGATTTGTAACTTAGTATGTGATCTATTCTGAAGGCTATCCCATGTGCACTTGAGAAGAATGTGTATTCTGCTGCTTTAGGATGAAATGTTCTGAATATATCTGCTAAGTACATCTGGTCCCATGTGTCATTCAAAGCCATTGTTTCCTTGTTGATTTTCTGCTTACATGATCTGTCCATTGATGTAAGTGTGGTGTTAAGTCTCCTACTATTTTTGTGTTATTATCAATGAGATCCTTTATGTTTGTTATTAATTGATTTATATATTTTTGTGCTCCCATATGGAAGAAATAAATATTTACAATTTTTATGCCTTATTTTTGGATAGACCACTTTATTATAATATAGTGCCATTAATCATCTCTTGTTACAGGATTTGGCTTTAAATCTAGTTTGTCTGATATAAGAATGACTACTCCATCTTTCTTTTGATGTCCATTAACATGATAAATGGTTCTCCATCAACTCACTTTCAATCTGTAAGTGTCTTTAGGTCTAAAATTAATATCTTGTAGGTAGCATATAGAGGGTCTTGCTTTTTATTTTTTATCCATTCTGACATCCTATCTCTTCTGAGTGAACATTTAGTCCATTTACATTCAGAGTGATTATTGATTGATATGAATTCAGTGCCATTTTATTACTTGTTTTGTCATTGTTTCTGGAGATTTTCTCTGTTCTATTTCTTTGTAGTCTTTGTTGCTTTTGGTCTTTCTTTCCATTCAGAGCCCTGTTTAATATTTCTTGCAAGACTATTTCAGTGGTCATAAACTCCTTCAGTTTTTGTTTTTCTGGGAAACCCTTTTCTCTCCTTCTACTCTGTTTGAAAGCCTTGTGGAATAGAGTATTCTTGGCTTCAGACTTTTCCCATTCAGCATGTTGAATATATCATGCCTCTCCCTTCTTGCCTGCCAGGCTTCTGTGGAGTAGTCTTCTGCTAACCTTAGCTGTCTTCCCTTATAAGTTAATGACTTATTTTCTCTGTGCTGTTAAAAGATATTTACTTTATCTCTAAATTTTGCAAATTGCATTACAATATGTCTTTGTGTTGGTCTGCTTTTGTTTATTATTATGGGAGTTTTCTGCCTGGATTTTGATGTTTGTTTCCTTCCTCAAACTAGGGAAGTTTTCAGGTATAATTTTCTCAAATAAAATTTTGTCCCTTTTTTTTTCTTCTGGGACTCCTATGATACAATTTTTATTATGCTTTAGGGAGTCACTGAGTTTCTTACATTTACATTTTTGGTCCTATATTTTCCTCCTCTTCTTTTCAGCTTCATTACTTACCATATTTAATCTTCTATGTCACTTTTTTATTTCTCTGCTTCTTCTACCTTGTGTCATTACAGTCGGTTTTGCATGTTGATTATAGCAATTTTTATTTTGGACTTACTTGTTTTTAGGTCTTTTATTTCTGTGGTAAGGGACTTCCTAGCGTATTCTAGGCTTTTCTCAAGCCCAGCTTGTATCCTTTTGGTGTTTCCTTTAAATTCTGGATGAGACACATTACTTATATCTGTTTTGATTAGAAACCTGGCAGTGACATTTCATTTTCTGGGATGAATTCCTTTGGCATTTTTTTCTAGGTCTCTATTTCTTCTTTGTGTTAGAAAATCCTGTTATGTTTCCTGATCCAGAGAGTAATGGCTTAATGAAACAGAGGCCATATGCTATTCAGGGCCTGGACCTTCAGGAAGTGTTTCCGGTGTATGCTGTGTGCACTATGTTATTGTGCTTTGGTTGCTCTTTCTCTCAGGACAGTCTTTGGCAGTTTCTGTTTGCCTGCAGTAGGGAGTGTTTACACTATGTTCAGAGTGTGGAGGGTTTTAACTAGAAGTGCTTTGCTCAGCTTGTTAAAAGAGACATGTTGCTATTTCCGCTAAAGCTGAATCTTTGCAGAACCCTATGGTCAGTAGAGGTGGTACATGAGAGGGGTTTGTGCTGGTCTTCTGTGGGAGGTGCCCATGTGAGGGGTTTGTGTTGGTCTTCTGTGGGAGGTGCTGATTGTTCTCGTTCTCAGGCACACCTGCCCAAAAAAGCCTTACCTGCAGAGTGTGTGGGGGACTGAGCTTGGGATAACTTGTTTAGGCTGCCATTGTTGTTGTGCTGCTTACTGAAGTTAGTTTATGCTGAAGGATGGGGAAGATAAATGGCACCAGCCCCCTCCATTATCTTTGGAAAGGGGAGTTTGTGTGGTGGGGACCCAAACTGCTCCTTTGGGAGAGGGTCTCACTACATTGGGACTGAGGTAAGTTTTTCCCAGTAGGGAAGTTGCACCAAAGCACAGGGGTGTGGATTTTGAAGTAAATTGCAGCAAAGAACCAGTGTCCAAGTTAGCCACCTTCAGCAGTGTCCTTGTGCCTATGCTTAGGGCTGGCAGAGGCAGCAGTGTCTCTGTGCCTATGCTTAGTGCTGGCAGAGGGTAATGGTATCTGCTGGCTCTTTTATCTCCAGAGAGACAATGCCACCTCTCCCAGATGATCTTCAAGAAGGGGGGAGCATCTCTCCCCATGTGTCCTAGGGGATCCTCAGATCACACCATCTGCTACTGGGCTATCTACCTCCTCCACATGAACATTGCAGTGCCCGCCTGCCTCCACACTGGCCATGCTGTGGACCTCTATATCTCCAGTATTTGAACACTACTAGTTGTAAAAAAGTCACAAAAATCAACTCCTCTTGTTTTCCCAGTCAATGGCTTTCAGGAAGTATTTTCCTTATGCAATCACCTATGTGCTCCTCTCCCTATATCTCTCTCCCTCTCTTTCTTCCCTCTCTCTCTTCTTTCTGTGACCAGGACTCCCTCCTCTCCACAGCACCTATGATCCTTTTCTCCCCAAATCACACCTTTGCACCTTCTACCTTCCATGATGTGGTCTCTACTTCCCCTCTAGTTTTGCAGTTTGTTCTGTGAGTACTCAGATCAATTTATTGGGTATTCAGAATAATGTGAGGTTTATCAATCTGTATTCAAGAGATGAGGGAAGCCTAGAGCCCTCCTACTATTCTGCCATCTTAACTCCTCTACCAGCACACATAAATATTTAGACATCAATAGTTGTTCCTTGCATTTTTTGTTTATTTTAAGGATTTTTCTCATTTTTAAATTTTCATTTAAATTTTCTCCACATTTTTTAAAGTAATATATACCCCAACATGGGACTCCAACTCTCAACCTTGAGATCAAGAGTCACGTGCTCTATGGACTGAGCCAGCCAGGTGCCCCTGGCTCATTTCTATTTTAATGTTTTTTCAGGAGTAGAAATGAGTGATTCATCACTTAAATATAACATCCGCTGCTCATTTCAAGTGCCCTCCTTAATGCCCACTACCTTTTTAGACCACCCCCCCACTAACATCCCTCCAGCAACTCTCAGTTTATTCTCTGTATTTAAGAGTCTCTAATGGTTCCCCTCCCTCTCTATTTTTAACTTATTTTTACTTCCCTTCCCCTATGTTAATCTGGTGTGTTTCTTAAATTCCACATATGAGTAAAATCATATGATATTTGTTTTTCTTTGACTGACTGATTTTGCTTAGCATAATGCACTCTAGTTCCATCTACATTGTTGCAAAAAGCAAAAATTCATTCTTTTTGATCACCAAGTAATACACACACACACACACACACACATACACACACATACCATATCTTCTTTATCCATTCATCTGTTGATGGACATTTGGGCTTTTTCCATTATTTGGCTATTGTTGATAACACTGCTATAAATATTCGGGTACATGTGACCCTTTAAATCAGCATTTTATATCATTTGCATAAATACCTAATAGTTCAATTGCTAGGTTATAGGGTAGCACTATTTTTAATTTTTTGAGGAAACTCCATAATGTTTTCCCGAGTGGCTGCACCAGTTTGCATTCCTACCAGCAGAGCAAAAGTGTTCCCCATTCTCCACATTCTTGCCAACATCTGTTGTTTCCTGAGTTGTTCATTTTAGCCATTCTGACTGGTGCGAGGTGGTATCTCACCATTGTTTTGATTTGTATTTTCCTGCTGATGAGTGATGTTGAGCATTTTCTCACGTGTCTGTTAGCCATATGGATGTCTTCTTTGGAAAACTGTCTGTTCATGTATTTTGCCCATTTCTTCACTGGATTATTTAGTTTTTGGCTGTTGAGTCTGATAAGTTGTTTACAGATTTTGGATACTAACCCTTTATCTGATGTGTCATTGACAAATATCTCTCCTATTCCATCGGTTGCCTTTAAGTTTTGTTGATTGTTTCCTTTGCTCCACAGAAGTTTTTATCTTGATGAGGTCTCAATAGTTCACTTTTACTTTTATTTCCCTTACCTCCAGAGACATGTATAGTAGGAAGTTACTGAAGCTGTGGTCAAAGAGGTTGTTGCTTGTTTTCTCTTCTAGGATTTTGAGTTTATTTTTGTGTATGCTGTAAGAAAGTTGTCCAGGTTCATTTTTCTGCATGTTTCTGTCTAGTTTTTCCAACCCCATTTGATGAAAATACTGTTGTTGTTGTTGTTTTTCTATTGGATATTCTTTCCTGCTTTGTCAAAGATTAGTTGACCATGCATTTTTGGGTCCATTTATGGGTTCTTTATTCTATCCCATTGATCTGTGGGTAATTTTTTGTGCCAGTACCATACTACCTTGATTATTACAACTGAAACACACCTAGGATATAATTTCCACAATTTTAAAACCTAATAAGCTATTTATAAACTGAACTGGGTGATCCTGTACATAGAACTTGCTTTCTTACATTTTGGTACTTAAATAACTTTACTAACCTTATGTAATGCCCGGCACAAAACTACAAATATTAGTCCAAGCATTCCTCAGTATGAACTAAATTTATTAGTTTTAAGCAAATCTGTTTAAATAGTGATTTTCTATTTTTAATGTTAATTTAGCAATAAGACTTGTTCTGATATATATTTATTGTGCATTGATATTATGCCCCAGGTACGAAATATTTTTAGGAAATTATCTGCTGATCAAAAATCTTTGTTTCCATACTTTGGCTATTGTTGATAATGTTGCTATAAACATGGGGGTACATGTGTCCCTTTGAAACAGCACACCTGTATCCCTTGGATAAATGCCTAGTAGTGCCATTGCTGGGTTGTAGGGTAGTTCTATTTTTAGTTTTTTGGGGGAACCTCCATACTGTTTTCCAGAGTGGCTGCACCAGCTTGCATTCCCACCAACAATGCAAAAGAGATCCTCTTTCTCCACATCTTCATCCATCGATGGGTGAATGGATAAAGAAGATGTGGTATATGTATATACACACACACACACACACACACACACACACACACACAATGGAGTATTACTCGGCAATCAAAAAGAATGAAATCTTGCCATTTGCAACTACGTGGATGGAACTGGAGGGTATTATGCTAAGTGAAATTAGTCAGTCAGAGAAAGACAAAAATCCTATGACTTCACTCATATGAAGACTTTAAGAGACAAAACAGATGAACATAATGGAAGGGAAAAAATAATTTAAAAACAGGGAGGGGGTTAAAACAAAAGACTCATAAATATGGAGAACAAACTGAGGGTTACAGGAGAGGTTGTGGGAAGGGGATGGGCTAAATGGGTAAGGGCACTATTGAATTTACTCCTGAAATCATTGTTGCACTATATGCTAACTAATTTGGATGTAAATTTAAAAAAATAAAAAACAAAACAAGTTAAAAATAAAAGAAAAAATATTTGTTTCAATTGTTACTTGACCCTTATTTTTTTAAACAAGATCTTCACCTTTACTTAATTCCTAAAGCTGTTTTTGTAATTTGCTTCATTAGTTTTTTTCTTTACTCTTCTAGCTCGTTCACACTTGTTAGTAAAAATTACTCTGATTTTATTATGAGAAAAAGAATAATGGTTTAGATGGCAGCATAATGCTTACATTTTTTATTTCCCCCAATTAAATGTATAATTTCCAGAGTGGTTGTATCAGTTTGCATTCCCATCAGCAGTGCAAGAGGATTCCACTTTCTTCACATCTTCATCAATACATGTTGTTTTTTGTGTTGTTTATTTTAGCCATTCTCACAGAAGTGAGGTGGTATCTCATTGTAGTTTTTATTTGTATTTTCCTGATAATCAACAATGTTAAGCATCTCTTCATATGTCTGCTTGCCATCTGTGTGTCTTCATTGGAAAAATATCTATTCATGTCTTCTGTCCATTTTTTATTTTTTTTGAGTTTTGAGTTTTACGTGTTTATATATATTGGATACTAACCTTCCTTCAACAAGAAAACAGTATGGAGGTTTTACAAAAAATTAAAATAGAACTACCCTATGATTCAACATTTGCACTACTGGTTATTTACCCAAAGGATACAAAAATAATAATTCAAAGGTTTGAATACACCCCAATGTTTATAGCAGCATTATCTAAAAACAGTAGTCAAAATGTGGAAATAGCCCAAACATCTATTGACTGATGAATGAATAAAGAAAATGAATTATATACATACAATGAAATATTACACAGCCCTAAAAAATTAAATCTTACCATTTGCAATGATGTGGATGGAGCTAGAGAAAATTATGCTAAGTGAAAGAAGTCAATCAGAAAAAAACTAATACCATAAGATTTCACTCACATGTGGAATTTAATTTAAAAAAATGATCAGAGGGAAAAGAGAGAGAGGCAAAACAGGAAACAGACTCTTAACTATAGAGAACAAACTGCTACCAAAGGGGAGGTGGGTGTAAGAGTGTGTTAAATGGGTGATGGAGATTAAGGAATGCACTTTTGATGCACACCAGATGTTGTATGGAAGCTTTGAATAACTAAATTGTACACCTGAAACGATTACACTGTATATTAAATAAATTAAATTTAAGTAAAATTAAAATTAAAATTTACATTAAATTTAAATAAAAGCTTTAAAAATATAAACATATTTCTTCCAAAAGAACTCTTAAATAAATGTGTTAATGTTTATTTTCTTTGTTTTTATTTTTTATAATTTTCTTTTCATCTTTAGTATTCTAGAAAACTTCCTGATTCTGATGCATTGCCTTACAAGCTTGGACTGGCTGCATACTCTTGGTGTCTCCCCACTTTGCTCAGGCTGATCTAAGAAACAACCACATTCCAGTAAAATATATGTAAAGGCACTGGGAGTGCCAGGAGCCCCCAGAAGACTCTGTTTGTTATGTGTGCGTAAAGTTGATTATGCCTAAAAGACTACTATTATTATTTTGTTGCCAAATGCCCTGCAATTTAACTAAGTGTGGATATGAAGAATGTATGGATGTATATATTTTTCTGCAAAGACCATACAATACTAGGCAACTTGGTTGCAAAGATGACCAAATGGTCTTATATATAAAAGAACAGTTCAGGAACTGACTTTTTAGCAACTATTTTTCTTCCTTAGTTTAAATAAAAAGAATTGCCATATTTCTGGTAAAGATTGAAACAAGAAAATATCTTGTGCCCAATAATTTTTTTAAGGGAACTCATTAAGAATAAAAAATGAGGGACGTGTGGGTGGCTCAGTGAGTTAAGCGTCCGACTTCAGCTCAGTTCATGGTCTCATGACTCGTGAGTTTGAGCCTCGCATCAGGCTTTGTGCTGACAGCTCAGAGCCTGCTGCTTCAGATTCTCTCTCTCTCTCTCTCTCTCTCTCTCTCTCCCTTTCTGTCCCTCCCCCTCTTGTGTTCTCTCTCTGTCTCTCAAAAGTAAATAAATAAACATTAAAAGTTTTTTTTAAGGAAGAAAAAATGAGTTGTTTTTTGAAGACACATTAGTAATATGTCAAACGCAAAATAATATGGGCATTAAAAGAAATATATTTTCTTAGCAAGTGAAAAATGGTGAAAAATTATACCACCTGCAAATTAAAATAACAAAAAGTGAGCGGACAAGTTGATATTTTTAATGAAGTTTATTTTTAAATAAGTTCTTTTGTGTAAGTTGTATCATTATGAAACTTCCTTTTTGATTTCCAATTTAAAGCAGGAATATTAGTATAAGGTTCAACAAATATTTCATGTAATTGTCAAGATAGTAAATATTTTTGGCTTTGTGGGCCATGCAGTCTCTCTCACAACAAAATTCTGACATTGTCGTGCAAAAACACTATAGACAATGTGTAAACACGTGGTTGTGTTTGTTTTAACAAAACATTATTTACAAGTACAGGAAACTATGACCCACAGGCTGTAGTTTGTGGGAAGAAATGGATGACTTAATAGGTTGTAAGAACATTTTAAACTTGGGAAGATACGATAGTTCAATTGTCTCTTTGAAATGTTATCCTAAATTTAATAATAGGTATACCATTACCCATATCAGTGTTACATATCCTTTTCAATGTTGATTAAATCCAGTCTTATGTGTAAAAACTACACAGCTTAATTTTATAGAAAAAAAATTATAAGAGTATGTACCAAAGATCAAGTATTTTTTTTTATCAGTTCAGCCCAAAGAAGTAGATTTTATTCTATAAACGTTAATGATAAACTAAAAGGCTGATTTACTGATGGTATATTATACTTGAAGCTAAATTATTAAGCAACAATACAGGTATCCTTTTAAAAATCATTATAGATATATAATGAGAGTAAAAATACATGATAATCACAAATATCTTCCTAATTCATTGAGGGGCAATAACTTTGAGAGAAAGTAAAGTAAAATAGAACTTTCCTTTATTGTTATGTAAAGAATACTGTTTGTGTGGGTGTGGACCAAGCCATGTGGAAAAGGTAGAAGGCAACTGTCAGAGACAGAAAGCTTTGTCATACAAAGATCTCTAGTGTGTGGTTGAAGGATCGATTGTTGAATATCACTCTGACAGAACATTCTCACTGATGACATTGCAGGTAAGCCTATGAAGGAGCTAGGAAATATACAGCAGGGATTAATAATGTGAAAGTAAGGAGAAGATATACAACTGATTAATAATGCAAAGGTAAGGGAACTGAGCAGAAAATTCAATAGATCTTTTCTTCTGGAATGTATTTATCATTATCTCTGTGTATATATTTTTTTATTCAAAGAAACTTAAGACACAATTCATTTCTCTTTCATTATAAAAGGAATTATGGGGCAAGTATGTAAGGGAAAAACATAATTTGCGCACTCCTGACTAGTGATAATATGCAAGACCAAATACAGTCTTCACATGATATGTAAGCAAATATTTCCTGGAAGTCTTTATAATAAAAGAACTAGAATGGTCTTCTTATAGGGAACATGGGAAATATTAACTCCAGAGAAGAGCAAAGATGACCCATTAGACTTTAAGTCTTTTTTTTCAAGTGAACTCCATGTTTTCTCCACCTGCCAGTCTACTTCTGGAGTAATTACAATATCTACTGTCATGAGCAGAAATTCTATGTAAATTATAATCATTTTTAGAAAAAAAAATATTGACTTAAATTTCATCCATTGCCTCTTTATTTATTATCTGTGAAACACTTCAATTGGTTGAATTTAAACTTTTGAATGAGTTCATAATGTACACGGGTAATTCTTTAAGATAAGAGTGTAATAAAATTTGCTCCTGTATCTAGGGCTATATTATAAAGACAATTTGAAATTATCCATGATTTGTCCAAGCCTTAAGATCATACTTCATGTTTTTACTACAGTTGCTTTTTACTGACAGAATTCAGAGTACAGTCCTCCTTTCTTTCCTTTAAGTGTCCCTCATTAGATAATATTGAGAAGAAAAAAATATATTTTAGTACATGGTCTCAGGGGTTAAATAAAAAAGGATAAAGATCTTTTCAAATAAGTCTACTGTCCATAAGATATGCACAAAATGCAATAATTTGATACTAAAGCAGTTGAAAAAATTTATTTCTTTTTATGTTTTGATAAAAATATGAAAAAGATTAATATCTCTGACATGTTCATACAAGTCTCAATCTATATGTCAAGTGGTTTACGTAATATACAAGTATATTGTAGGTGGAAGATTAACTGCTATAGCCTACAAATATTCATTTTGATATATAAGAATCTAATAAAGAATTTTATGTATCATGCTATTCATCCACATATTAACATCTATGTGATATTTAGCAAAATAATGAAGCACTAGAGATTCTTTCATTTACCTTGTTATTCTTTTTAGCCAATACAAGAACATACATATTATAATATTCATTTGGAACACGAATATTTATGCTTGAGACATGCATCAAGCAAGAAGAATAAAAATTACTGATGTAGATGAAAGGTACAAAAATGTTGACTCTAGCTTTAAATAAGATTTCTCTAATTTCTTTTTCTTTGTGAAAGTGGCAACAGCTTAAGCACCTCCGCTGCCTTGTTGTTCAATATCCACTATTGCCCATCTGCCTTTTTGGTTAGTATGATACTCCAAGTGGGAATTTTATCTCATTAATCATGTTATATCACAGGGATTCGCACGCGTGCGTGCGCACATACACACACACACAAAATCTTCATGCTTCACAGCAGACATCTACTGCCCAGTAAGACAAGTGAATAAATATAATAGGATATAATATCTTAACAATAATTAAAGGTCATCTGGTATAAAGCTGTGTGAAAAAATTGCTTAGATTGTTTTAACCAATTTGCACTCTATCTGCATAATGAGAAATATGAAACGCTCTAGCCATTCAATTTGCTATTATTTTGTCACAGCCCAGAAATGTGATTATTCAAAACTCATGCAAAAATTGTGTTTTAAATAGCACATAATCACATTTAATTGTACATACAACATAGTTAATGAAATAAAACTATGAAATTGCAATACTTTCTTTTTGTATTTACTTTTGCATGCATTTTTCTATAAGACAATCATAAACTTAGAAGAAAAAAACAAATTCAACTGTACCAAAACCAAAGTTATGATAATATATTTATATCTTGACAAATGACACTTAGCATCTTTTTCATGTGAAGTTCAATAATTTATAGACTACAGTCCAAATTGAAACCATAAGAAGACTTATTAACTTAGTATTAATCATCTTGGATACTGGAGGCCACCAGGAATGAGAACAGAGATCCCATGATTTTTCTATTGGTGTTTCACAGATATTGCATCTATGAGATATAGTTAGTGATTTTTAACTCTAGTAACGGTAGAGTAATTCACAGCTGACTAGCAACTGCCTTCATTTTCTCTTATACATTTCATGTCTTATTAAACCTGACTGTGGCCATGAGTCATTGAATGTTCTCACTATATTCAAGTGCTAACATTATCAACCAAATCCAGACATAAGTGTAAGTATAAAGACTTATATACAAAGTATTCAAAGTATAATTTATGCCCTATTAATTAGCACTTTCTGGAAATTGGAGTAATATGAGGCATACTATGGTATTTTTTTATGTGATATAGTAAGTTGCATATGTGCTGATTCAAAAGTATTATGGGAGGAAAAATGACTATGCATTGGTCTTAAAAATGTTCAAAATATCTGACAAAACCTGTAACACCTGTACAAGTAATGTAAATATACCCTATAGTGTGGTCAGTTCCCAGTCCCAAATGAGCATGCATACATACACATGCATGTGTGTGAGCACACACACACACACACACACACACTGTAGTAGGCAGAATTTTAAGATAACCCCAAGATACCCACTCTCCAGTTATACACAACATGTGCAATATACTCCCCTTGAGTGTGGGTGGGAACAGGAAGTCATGGGGTATCATTCCAATGATTGTGTTATATACTCGTATTGAAAGAGATTTTTGAGCATGTCATTATTGATTCTAATCAGTTGACTTTGAATTAGTCAGAAGCAAATTACCTTGGGTGTGTTAAACCTAATCAGGTGAACTCACGAAAGAGAGAAGAAGCAGATGCTTTCTAGTTGGTCTTGTAGAAGACTGCCACTTTGTTGTGAAGGTCATGTGTCAGGGAGCAACATGAATCTTATAGAAGCTAAGGGCCCTAGTCCTACAACCAGAAAGAAAGAAATTCTGCCAACAACCAGTGGACTCAGAAGATGATTCCAAGCCTCAGATGAGATAACGGCCTCAGTCAACACTTGGATGCAGCATAATGAGATCCTGACAGAGGACCCAGCCAAACAATTCCCAGACAACTGACCTACAGAAAGTAACAAAGTTGTGCTGTATTAGTGTCCTGATATTATAGTTTTCTATTATGCAGCAATATAAAACTAACACACATATGCACACACAGACTTTTATGATGAGGTTTTTGTACTTATACCTAATATACTACTGGGTATCTCTGTTTGTTAGCTATCTTAATCTTTAAATAGTTATGGCTGAAGAGCATTGGCACATTGTAAATGCTGCTTATTCTTATACATCTCTAGAATTCTTCCCCTGGTCAACACAATTTAGTTTGAATCCAAGAAAGGCAAGACCAAAAAGGAAAGCCAATAAACTAATAGTTTTTGTCTGGTTTGGTTTGTTTATATTACGCGGTTTTTTGTTTTTTTTTTTTTGTGAATTGGGGGGTAAATCATATACAGGAATCACTAGAATACAATATCACTTTGATTTTTACAAAATTATACATTAATGTCATTTTATGGGCCTTTATTATCTCAAAGAATTTATTGTACATTTTACTAGCACACATGAAAGATGTCTAAAATATCTGTCAGGTACTTTGCACATTTTTATTCAGATGATATATGGCTTTTTTGTTTTTGAATTGTATGAGTTTCTTATATATTTTGGATATTAACTGCTTATTTGATTTTGGCGTGCAAATATCTTCTCCCATTAGGAGGCTGTCTTTTCATTTTGTTGATTTTCCCATTTACCATGGAAAGCTTCTAATATGATGTAGTTCCGTTGTATATTTTCGTTTTTGTTGCCTGAGATTTTGATGTCATATCCAAAAATCCTGGCAAAGACCAATGTCAAAGAGAATTTTCCTTATGCTTTTTTCCAGGAGTTTCACAATCCCGGGTCTTACATTTAAGCCTTTAATTTTGAGCTGATTTTAATTTATAATGTAAGATAAGGACACAATCATCCTTTTGAATGCAAATATTCAGATTTAAAACAGCTTTTTTTTTCGTTGTTATTACCATTAGGTTTTTCTAAACCATATTACAGTTATAGCAGTCTATTTTAATCAGATTATAACTTAATTTTCAATGCATACAAAAGTGTACACTTTTACTTCTCCAAATACATAAACACATAAAACAAATAATGTGACTCTACATCTGTTTATATGGTGTATCTATTAACAAATTAATATAGATATAGCTATATTAATGTTTTTGTCTTTTAGCTTCAATTTTTTTAATTTTTTTAACGTTTATTCATTTTTGAGAGACAGAGAGAGACAGAGCATGAGCGGGGAAGGGTCAGAGAGAGGGAAACACAGAATCTGAAGGAGGCTCCAGGCTCTGAGCTGTCAGCACAGAGCCCCATGCGGGGCTCGAACTCACGAACTGTGAGATCATGACCTGAGCCGAAGTCGGACGCTCAACCGACTGAGCCACCCCAGCGCCCCTGTCTTTTAACTTTTAAATTAGCATTAAAAGTGACACATTCACCATCAGTTCAGTTCTAGAAAAGTCTGAATTTCACTGAATACTTATCTTTACTGGTGAGTTTTAGAGGGGCAGAGAGAATTCCACTGGGAGTGCAGAGCCTGACATGGGGCTCAAACTTACAAACCGTGAAATCAATCTGAGCCAAAATCAAGAGTCGGACACTTAACCAACTGCGCCACCCAGGTGCCATCCATCCCTTAAGCATTTCTTGTAAAACAGGCAAGTGGTGACAAATTCCCTCAGTTTTTGTTTGTTTGTTTGTTTTTTTCTGGGAAAGTCTATCTTTCTTTAATTTCCAAAGGACATATTTTCTGGGTGTAGTATTTTTGGTTAGCAGATTTTTTTTCTGGCTCTTTGAAAGAATAATTACCCCACTCTCTCCTGACTTACAAGGTTTCTCCTGAGATCTTCACTGATAGTCTGTGACAAGTTACTTTGCTCTTGCTGCTTTCAAAACTCTGTTTTTGTCTGAAAATTTGATTAAAATGTGTTTTGGTAAAGATCTCTTTGATCAGCACTTTTGGAGTTCTTTAGGATTCATGGATTTCTATCTTCATTTTCCTCTCCAGATTTGCAAAGTCATTATTTATTTAAATAAGTTTTCTTCCCATTTCTCTTTTTCAGCTCCTTCTGCAACTTTCATAATGTCCCATAGGCTTTCTTCACTTTTTACTTTTTGGGGTGTGTGTGTGTGTGTGTGTGGTTGTACCAAGCATTGCCACATTTTATGACCTCCATGTACAAACTAGGCAAATGAAATTCCCATTTAAAACAAATTGTGCATGGCAGCAGTTAAGAAGCAGTGGATCCAGTCAGTCTTGTTCTAAAGCTGCTTTCTATTTCACCATTCTGCCTTTGTAGAAGTTTATAATCTATAAATACTAATCAAAGATTTCTTTTTTCTTTTATTTTTTGGTATTGAGGTATACTTGACATACATTATACTTTATGCTTTAGTCACTACAAGTATACCTACCATCTGTCACAATACAATTCCACTAAGATACCATTGATTATATCCCTATGCTGTAATTTTCATCCCTGTGACTTATTCATTCCATAAATGAGAGCCTGTATCGCCCACTCCCTTTCACTCATTTTGCCCATTCTCTTACCAACCTCTCCTCTGGCAACTATCAGATTGTTCTCTGTAACTATGTGCCTGTTTCTTTTTTGTTTGTATGTTTGTTTATTGAGTTGTTTTGTTTTTTAAGATTCCATATACAAATGGGATCATACAGTATTTACCCTTCTGTATCTGACTTATTTTACTTAGTATAGTACCCTATATGTCTACCAATATTTTCACAAATAACAAGATTTCATTATTTTATTTTATTTTATTTTATTTTATTTATTTTTTAATATATGAAATTTATTGTCAAATTGGTTTCCATACAACACCCAGTGCTCATCCCAAAAGGTGCCCTCCTCAATACCCATCACCCACCCTCCCCTCCCTCCCACCCCCCATCAACCCTCAGTTTGTTCTCAGTTTTTAAGAGTCTCTTATGCTTTGGCTCTCTTCCACTCTAACCTCTTTTTTTTTTTTCCTTCCCCTCCCCCATGGGTTTCTGTTAAGTTTCTCAGGATCCACATAAGAGTGAAACCATATGGTATCTGTCTTTCTCTGTATGGCTTATTTCACTTAGCATCACACTCTCCAGTTCCATCCACGTTGCTACAAAAGGCCATATTTCATTTTTTCTCATTGCCACGTAGTATTCCATTGTGTATATAAACCACAATTTCTTTATCCATTCATCCGTTGATGGACATTTAGGCTCTTTCCATAATTTGGCTATTGTTGACAGTGCTGCTATAAACATTGGGGTACAAGTGCCCCTATGCATCAGTACTCCTGTATCCCTTGGATAAATTCCTAGCAGTGCTATTGCTGGGTCATAGGGTAGGTCTATTTTTAATTTTCTGAGGAACCTCCACACTGCTTTCCAGAGCGGCTGCACCAATTTGCATTCCCACCAACAGTGCAAGAGCGTTCCCGTTTCTCCACATCCTCTCCAGCATCTATAGTCTCCTGATTTGTTCATTTTGGCCACTCTGACTGGCGTGAGGTGATATCTGAGTGTGCTTTTGATTTGTATTTCCCTGATAAGGAGCGACGTTGAACACCTTTTCATGTGCCTGTTGGCCATCCGGATGTCTTCTTTAGAGAAGTGTCTATTCATGTTTTCTGCCCATTTCTTCACTGGGTTATTTGTTTTTCGGGTGTGGAGTTTGATGAGCTCTTTATAGATTTTGGATACTAGCCCTTTGTCCGATATGTCATTTGCAAATATCTTTTCCCATTCCGTTGGTTGCCTTTTAGTTTTGTTGGTTGTTTCCTTTGCTGTGCAGAAGCTTTTTATCTTCATAAGGTCCCAGTAATTCACTTTTTCTTTTAATTCCCTTGCCTTTGGGGATGTGTTAAGTAAGAGATTGCTACGGCTGAGGTCAGAGAGGTCTTTTCCTGCTTTCTCCTCTAAGGTTTTGATGGTTTCCTGTCTCACCTTCAGGTCCTTTATCCATTTTGAGTTTATTTTTGTGAATGGTGTGAGAAAGTGGTCTAGTTTCAACCTTCTGCATGTTGCTGTCCAGTTCTCCCAGCACCATTTGTTAAAGAGACTGTCTTTTTTCCATTGAATGTTCTTTCCTGCTTTGTCAAAGATGAGTTGGCCATACGTTTGTGGGTCTAGTTCTGGGGTTTCTATTCTATTCCATTGGTCTGTGTGTCTGTTTTTGTGCCAATACCATGCTGTCTTGATGATGACAGCTTTGTTGTAGAGGCTAAAGTCTGGGATTGTGATGCCTCCTGCTTTGGTCTTCTTCTTCAAAATTACTTTGGCTATTCGGGGCCTTTTGTGGTTCCATATGAATTTTAGGATGGCTTGTTCTAGTTTCGAGAAGATTGCTGGTGCCATTTTGATTGGGATTGCATTGAATGTGTAGATAGCTTTGGGTAGTCTTGACATTTTGACAATATTTATTCTTCCAATCCATGAGCAGGGAATGTCTTTCCATTTCTTTAAATCTTCTTCAATTACCTTCATAACCTTCCTATAGTTTTCAGCATACAGATCTTTTACATCTTTGGTTAGATTTATTCCTAGGTATTTTATGCTTCTTGGTGCAATTGTGAATGGGATCAGTTTCTTTATTTGTCTTTCTGTTGCTTCATTGTTAATGTATAAGAATGCAACTGATTTCTGTACATTGATTTTGTATCCTGCAACGTTGCTGAATTCATGTATCAGTTCTAGCAGACTTTTGGTGGAGTCTATCGGATTTTCCATGTATAATATCATGTCATCTGCAAAAAGCGAAAGCTTGACTTCATCTTTGCCAATTTGGATGCCTTTGATTTCCTTTTGTTGTCTGATTGCTGATGCTAGAACTTCCAACACTATGGTAAACAACAGCGGTGAGAGTGGGCATCCCTGTCGTGTTCCTGATCTCAGGGAAAAAGCTCTCAGTTTTTCCCCGTTGAGGATGATGTTAGCTGTGGGCTTTTCATAAATGGCTTTTATGATGTTTAAGTATGTTCCTTCTATCCCGACTTTCTCAAGGGTTTTTATTAAGAAAGGGTGATGGATTTTGTCAAAGGCCTTTTCTGCATCGATTGACAGGATCGTATGGTTCTTATCTTTTTTTTTTTTTGTTAATGTGATGTATCACGTTGATTGATTTGTGAATGTTGAACCAGCCCTGCATCCCAGGAATGAATCCCGCTTGATCATGGTGAATCATTCTTTTTATATGCTCTTGAATTCGATTTGCTAGTATCTTATTGAGAATTTTTGCATCCATATTCATCAGGGATATTGGCCTGTAGTTCTCTTTTTTTACTGGGTCTCTGTCTGGTTTAGGAATCAAAGTAATACTGGCTTCATAGAATGAGTCTGGAAGTTTTCCTTCCCTTTCTATTTCTTGGAATAGCTTGAAAAGGATAGGTATTATCTCTGCTTTAAACGTCTGGTAGAACTCCCCTGGGAAGCCATCTGGTCATAGACTCTTATTTGTTAGGAGATTTTTGATAACCAATTCAATTTCTTCTCTGGTTATGGGTCTGTTCAAGCTTTCTATTTCCTCCTGAGTGAGTTTTGGAAGAGTGTGGGCGTTTAGGAATTTGTCCATTTCTTCCAGGTTGTCCAATTTGTTGGCATATAATTTTTCATAGTATTCCCTGATAATTATTTGTATCTCTGAGGAATTGGTTGTAATAATCCCATTTTCATTCATGATTTTATCTATTTGGGTCATCTCCCTTTTCTTTTTGAGAAGCCTGGCTAGAGGTTTGTCAATTTTGTTTATTTTTTCAAAAAACCGACTCTTGGTTTCGTTGATCTGCTCTACAGTTTTTTTAGATTCTATATTGTTTATTTCTGCTCTGATCTTTATTATTTCTCTTCTTCTGCTGGGTTTGGGGTGTCTTTGCTGTTCTTCTTCTATTTCCTCTAGGTGTGCTGTTAGATTTTGTATTTGGGATTTTTCTTGTTTCTTGAGATAGGCCAGGATTGCAATGTATTTTCCTCTCAGGACTGCCTTCGCTGAATCCCAAAGCGTTTGAATTGTTGTATTTTCATTTTCGTTTGTTTCCATATATTTTTTAATTTCTTCTCTAATTGCCTGGTTGACCCACTCATTTGTTAGTAGGGTGTTCTTTAACCTCCATGCTTTTGGAGGTTTTCCAGACTTTTTCCTGTGGTTGATTTCAAGCTTCATCGCATTGTGGTCTGAAAGTATGCATGGTATGATTTCAATTCTTGTAAACTTATGAAGGGCTGTTTTGTGACCCAGTATATGATCTATCTTGGAGAATGTTCCATGTGTACTCGAGAAGAAAGTATATTCTGTTGCTTTGGGATGCAGAGTTCTAAATATATCTGTCAAGTCCATCTGATCCAATGTATCATTCAGGGCCCTTGTTCCTTTATTGACCGTGTGTCTAGATGATCTATCCATTTCTGTAAGTGGAGTGTTAAAGTCCCCTGCAATTACCACATTCTTATCAATAAGGTTGCTTATGTTTGTGAGTAATCGTTTTATATATTTGGGGGCTCCGGTATTCGGCGCATAGACATTTATAATTGTTAGCTCTTCCTGATGGATAGACCCTGTAATTATTATATAATGCCCTTCTTCATCTCTTGTTACAGCCTTTAATTTAAAGTCTAGTTTGTCTGATATAAGTATGGCTACTCCAGCTTTCTTTTGGCTTCCAGTAGCATGATAAACAGTTCACCCCCTCACTCTCAATCTAAATGTGTCCTCAGATCTAAAATGAGTCTCTTGTAGACAGCAAATAGATGGGTCTTGTTTTTTGATCCATTCTGATAGTCTATGTCTTCTGGTTGGCGCATTTAATCCTTTTACATTCAGTGTTATTATAGAAAGATACGGGTTTAGAGTCATTGTGATGTCTGTATGTTTTATGCTTGTAGTGATGTCTCTGGTACTTTGTCTCACAGGATCCCCCTTAGGATCTCTTGTAGGGCTGGTTTCGTGGTGACAAATTCCTTCAGTTTTTGTTTGTTTGGGAAGACCTTTATCTCTCCTTCTATTCTAAATGACAGACTTGCTGGATAAAGGATTCTCGGCTGCATATTTTTTCTGTTTAGCACACTGAAGATATCGTGCCAAGCCTTTCTGGCCTGCCAAGTTTCAAAAGAGAGATCAGTCACGAGTCTTATAGGTCTCCCTTTATATGTGAGGGCACGTTTACTCCTTGCTGCTTTCAGAATTTTCTCTTTATCCTTGTATTTTGCCAGTTTCACTATGATATGTCGTGCAGAAGATCGATTCAAGTTACGTCTGAAGGGAGTTCTCTGTGCCTCTTGGATTTCAATGCCTTTTTCCTTCCCCAGTTCAGGGATGTTCTCAGCTATAATTTCTTCAAGTATCCCTTCAGCACCTTTCCCTCTCTCTTCCTCCTCTGGGATACCAATTATGCGTATATTATTTCTTTTTAGTGTATCACTTAGTTCTCTAATTTTCCCCTCATACTCCTGGATTTTTTTTATCTCTCTTTCTCTCAGCTTCCTCTTTTTCCATAACTTTATCTTCTAGTTCACCTATTCTCTCTTCTGCCTCTTCAATCCGAGCTGTCGTTGTTTCCATTTTGTTTTGCATTTCGTTTAAAGCGCTTTTCAGCTCCTCGTGACTGTTTCTTAGTCCCTTGATCTCTGTAGCAAGAGATTCTCTGCTGTCCTGTATACTGTTTTCAAGCCCAGCGATTAATTTTATGACTATTATTCTAAATTCACTTTCTGTTATATTATTTAAATCCTTTTTGATCAGTTCATTAGCTGTTGTTATTTCCTGGAGATTCTTCTGAGGGGAATTCTTCCTTTTGGTCATTTTGGATAGTCCCTGGAGTGGTGAGGACCTACAGTGCACTTCCCCTGTGCTGTGGTGTATAACTGGAGTTGGTGGGTGGGGCCGCAGTCAGACCTGATGTCTGCCCCCAGCCCACCGCTGGGGCCACAGTCAGACTGGTGTGTGCCTTCTCTTCCCCTCTCCTAGGGGCGGGATTCCCTGTGGTTTGGCGTGGCCCATCTGGGCTACTTGCACACTGCCAGGCTTGTGGTGCTGGGGATCTGGCTATTAGCTGTGGTGGGTAGGCAAGGTGCATGGGGGCAGGAGGGGCAGGCTTAGCTGGTTTCTCCTTAGATGATAGACTTCAGGAGGGGCCCTGTGGCAGCGGGAGGGAGTCAGATCCACTGCAGGAGGTTTGGCTCGGCAGGAACACAGAGTTGGGTGTTTGCGCAGAGCGAGCAAGTTCCCTGGCAGGAACTGGTTCCCTTTGGGATTTTGGCTGGGGGATGTGCGGGGGAGATGGCGCTGGCGAGCGCCTTTGTTCCCCACCAAACTGAGCTCTGTCTTCCAGGGGCTCAGCAGCTCTCCCTCCCTTTGTCCTACAGCCTTCCCGCTTTCTGAGCAGAGCTGTTAACTTATGACCTCCCAGATGCTAAGTCGCGCTTGCTGTCGGAACACAGTCCATCAGGCCCCTCTGCTTTTGCCAGCCAGACTCCGGGGCTCTGCTTGGCCGGCGAGCCGCCCCTCCGCCCCGGCTCCCTCCCGCCAGTTCGTGGAGCGCGCACCGCCTAACCGCCCTTCCTACCCTCTTCCGAGGGCCTCTAGTCTGCGCTTGGCTCCGGAGACTCCGTTCTGCTAATCCTCTGGTGGTTTTCTGGGTTCTTTAGGCAGGTGTAGGTGGAATCTAAGTGATCAGCAGGACGCGCGGTGAGCCCAGCGTCCTCCTACGCCGCCATCTTCCTAGCTTCAAGATTTCATTATTTTAAATGGCTGAGTAATATCGTAACACACACACACACACACACACACACACCACTTCTTATCCATTCATCTATAAATGGACATTAAGGCTGCTTCCATAACTTGGCTATTGTATATAATGCTGTAATAAAAATAGGTGTAGATGTATCTTTTCAATTCATTTTTTTCTCTTTCTTTGGGTAAATTCTTAGTATTGCAAATATTGGATCATATGATATTTCTATTTTAATTTTTTGAACACCCTTCATACTCTTTTCCACAGTGGCTATATCAGTTTACATTCCCAGCAACAGTGCAGGAGATTTCCTTTTTTCTGCAATTCTTATCAACAATTGTTATTTTTTTTCAATAGAAAGCAGCCTTTCTGCTTTTATTTATTTATTTTTAGAGTGCATAATTTATTTATTTAAATTCAAGTTATTTAACATACAGTGTAGTATTGGTTTCAGTAGAACCCAGTGATTCATCACTTACATACAACACCCAGTACTCATCCCAAAAAGTGCCCTCCTTAATGCCCATCACCCATTTAGCCCATCTCCCCACCCACTTCCCCTCCAGAAACACTCAGCTTGTTCACTGTATTTAAAAGTGTCTTATGGTTTGCTTACCTTTCTGTTTTTATCTTATTTTTCCTTCCCTCCCCCTATGTTTATCTGTTGTATTTCTTAAATTGCACATATGAGTGAAATCATGTATTTGTTATTCTCTGAATGACTTATTTTGCTTAGCATAATACACTCTAGTTCCATCCACATTGTTGCAAAAAGCAACATTTCATCTTTTGGATCACTGAGTAATATTCCACTGTATGTATGTATATGTGTGTGTGTGTGTGTGTGTATCACACCTTCCTTATCCATTCATCATTTGATGGACTCTTTCCATAATTTGGCTATTGTTGATAGTGCTGCTATAAACATTGGGGTGCATGTGACCCTTTGAATCAGCATTTTTTAACCTTTTGGATAAATACCTAATAGTGCAATTGCTGGGTTGTAGGGGAGTTCTATTTTGAATTTTTTGAGGAAACTCCATACTGTTTTCCCAAGTGGCTGCACCAGTTTGCATTCCCTCCAACAGTGCAGAAGGGTTCCTCTTTCTCTGCATCCTTGCCAACATCTGTTGTTGCATGAGTTGTTAATTTTAGCCATTCTGACTGGTATGAGGTGGTATCTCATTGTGTTTTGATTTGTGTTTCTCAGATGATGAGTGATGTTGAGTATCTTTTTATGTGTCTGTTAGCCATCTGGACATCTTTCAAAAAGTGTGTGTTCATGTTTTTTTCCCATTTCTACACTGGATTATTTGTTTTTTGGCTGTTGAGATTGAAGAGTTCTTTAGAGATTTTGGGAATTAATCCTTTATACAATATACCATTCTTAAATATCTTTTCTTATTTTGTTGGTTGGCTTTTAGTTTGTTGATTGTTTCCTTAACTGTGCAGAGGCTTTTTATCTTGATAATTTTATTTCCTTTGCTTCTGGAGACACGTCTAGCAAGAAGTTGCTGTGGCTCACAGCTGGCATTAAAAACCCAAAATCTTAAGGGACCTGGCATCACTTGGATCCACTCCCCTCTTCTAGAGTACAACCTCTCCACTTTGTGAGAAGTCCTCTGTACCTGAGAGACAGTCCCATAACTTCACAGTGCTCAGAATCTATGGTGTAGCACTGTTAAAGCAGCAAAGATTATATTCGCTCTGGGTGCACCTCTGTCCCCTGCTGATGAAAGACTTTTGGTTGGCACCTACAGGGTCTTTTGTTCTTGGGAGACAATAAACATTCCTTCCAAAAGTAATCCAGGAAGGGGAATATTCTCTTCCACTGTGTCACAGAGATCCCTACACCACACTATGCACTCTGGGGCCAGCTCCTCCCTCCCCAGGATGGCAGACAGCAGCTCCACTCCAGAGAATGTCTTGCACTTCCAAAAGTTCAGAATTTGAGTTCCAAACGGTGTTTTCAAAAAGCCAAACAAAATAAAACAAAACAAATCCTGGGACACTCCATACTTCTCGCTCCAGAGTCTGTGGTCCAAAGAGCTTTTCCTCTGTGCAAACTCTATGCCACACTTTCTCAATCCCTTTATCTTCCCCCCCCCCCCCAACCATTTGTCTCTTCATGGAAAGGGTGCTCTTCCCTCTGTGACAATGCCATTTTTCTCTCCCCCAATTCACTACCACGCACGTCGCACCTGCCAAGCTGTCTCTGTCCAACTGTGGAGATCCTTCTGCCACTCCACAGATCAATTTCCTGGGTGTTTCAAGTAATTTGACTTCAATACAGCTATGTTTGAGGGCCAAGGAAAGCCTAAGGTCCCTCTACTTCTCTACCATCTTAACTTCAAAAAACCAACACTTGTTATTTATTTATTTATTTATTTATTTATTTACTTTTTATTTTAGCCATTCTGACACTGACAGGTATAAGGTGATATCTCATTGTGGTTTTGATTTTTCATTTCCCTGATAATTGGCAATGTTGAACATATTTCATGAGCCTGTTGGCCATCTTTATATTTTCTTTGGAAAAATGTCTATTCAGTGCATCTTCCCTCTTTTTAATTAGATTGTTTGTTTTTATGCCATGGAGTTGTGTAAGTTCTTTACATATGTTGGATATTAATCTCTTATCTGATATATCATTTACAAATATATTTTCCAATCCAGTATGTTGTATTTCTGTTCTGTTGATGGTATCCTTCGCTGTATAAAAGCTTTTTATTTTTATGTTATCCCAGTAGTTTTGTCGTTGTTGTTGTTTTGCTGTTTTTTTTTTCTCTCCCTCGCCTGAGAGGACATATCTAGAAATCACAACCTGAATTCTCTTCTAGGATTTTTATGGTTTCAAGTCTAACACTTATGTCTTTAATTAATTTGAGTTTATTTCTGTGTACAGTGTTAAAAAATAGTCTAATTTTACTTTTTGCATAAAGCAGTCCAGTTCTCCCAGAATGATTTATTGAAGAGAATATCCTCTCCTCACTGTATATTCTTGTCTTATTTTTAATAAATTGAGTACATAAGTGTGAGTTTATTTCTTGCCTCTCTTTTCTGTTCAATTGATCTAAGTGTATATTGTTGTCAGTAACATACTGTTTTCATTACTACAGTGTTTGTGTGTGTCTTAAAATGTGGAATTGTGATACTATCAGCTTTTTTCTTTTCCAAGATTGTTTTGGCTATTCAGGGTGTTTTATGGTTTCATACTACTGTTTATCTTTTGCTGTTTTTGTTGTTCCTCTGGGTAATATTAAATGGCTTGTCTTGGTGGTCACTAATTCTTTCATCTGCTAGGTCAAGCCTGTTGACATAGCGCTCTCTCTCTCTCTCTCTCTTAGGTTAGACATTCTATTCCTTAGCTCAAGAAAACCTCTTTTGTTCTCACTTATGATTTCTATTTCTTTACTGAACTTCTCATTTTGTTTATGTATTGTTTTCTTAATTTTATTTGTCTATTTTCTTACAGCTTTCTGATCTTCTTTCAAAATAGTTATTTAAATTGTTTGTCAAGCAATCTTTAGATCGCCATTTCTTTTAAGTTAACCAGTAGATTTTTTGTTTTGTTGCTTTCATGGAAACTTCTTTCTCTGATTTAATGTTTCTTGAAACCCTGCCTTTCTGTTTTTGCATTCCAAGAAGCAGTCACCTCCTTTGGTTTTTACTGACTGGCTTTGGGAGAAAAGACCTTCATGAATGAGCCTGTTAGAGATTCTTGGGGTCTTTCAGACCCTTTCAGTGAATGCACCCGTTCCACTCCCTGGAAAGAGAAAGACCCTTTCTCTCATAGGGAGAAAGTCTTAAGATGTTGTTGTCTTCTCTCAATCCCACAAATGCAGCCATGTTTCTGAGATCCTCCCGCTTGCTTTCCCAAGAAAGTTATTTGAAATAGTCAGAGTTGTGAGCCTTCTGCTAAACCAGAAAAATTGAGTTATCTGCTAAGATTAACAACTGCTGTTGAGGTCCATGTGCTGTCTGTAGGAACTCATGCAATGCATGCACTGGAATGTGTGGGATACCATCTGTTAAGGTGGAGACATACAAAATGCTAAAGACATATATTGGATGGTATTGAAGTGCTCAGGAATTTTATCCTGGAGGTCTTTTAGTACAGTCCACAAGCCAGTCAGCACAATCGGCAACTGACTATTGAGAATCACACTCCAGTTCTTGTGAGTCCTTGCCCTTTCTCCGGGCTTTTAGTTGCCCACAGACAATTTAGCCATATTCATACCCTCAGGGCTCTGAGTGGGGTGGGACAGAAGTGAAACTTCTGGGCAGCATCCCATAAGACTGGGAAAGCTAAATACTTGTTTCACTTTCACTTTCCTCCATGGGAGAAATCAGTTCCTTGAGGAATGGCCAATGCAGTTAAAGTGGAACTACTCTTCTTATGCTCTTCAATGCATCCCTCTCAGATTCTTATTCCATCAGGGTTCTAGAACCATAACTAGGCCGCAGTGCTCCACAATATATTTTTCTGACCATGGGTGGTTGTAAATATTGGGTTTCTCTTGGGGAATTACAAGTGTAACCACTTATTATGTCATTTTGCTGATGCCACTTGATCAACTATTAAGCATTAGAATTATTTGTATTTCCTTTCTGGAAACTGTGTTTAAATTCTTTATCTTTTTTCTAATATGTGATTTTTTTCTGGTTTTGATTTTTTGAGCTATTTATGTATTATATTAGTTTTTATCCTAAGAGTTGCAAATGTTTTTCCATCTAGGAAAATGTATTTTAATTTGTATATAGCTTTTTTACCCATGACTACATTTTTTAAAAACATAATTTTATTATTTTTCCTTTCACAGATCATGGATTTTGAGTCATAAATTGGAAGACTATTTAATCCACAATTTTAATTAAATTCTCCCATTTTTTATAGTACATTTATGGTGTCCATATAGAGAACATGTTAGTTTCCAGTTTTACACTCCTCAGTTCCATCCCTGCTTCTCCATTCATCAAAAGTGTTTCTGGAATACTGATAATTGTGCCATTAAAAAAAGAAAAACTTCTCTAACATACTGTTTCTATGTCTTTGCTTTAAAAACCATCTTTTTAAATTCTATCTTTATCCCTTGATCCATAAGTATCTGTGAGGACTTTAAAGTCCATTTAACCCTCAAACTTTCCAGGAGCTATAACTCTAACAGCCTAATCCCTCCCTTTGCTATTTTCATTAATTTATTTGCACTTCCATTAGAATACTTATCAAACCTGCCTTTAAGAATGTGTTGCTTTGGGGCCTGGGTTGCTCAGTCAGGTGAGTGTCCAGCTCATGATTTGGGGTTAGGTCATGATGACAAAGTCGTGAGATTGAGTCCCACATCAGTCTCTGCACTGAGCATGGAGCTTGCTTAGGATTCTCTCTCTCTCTCTCTCTCTGTCTCTCTCTCCCTTTGCCCCTCTCCCTAGTTCATGCTTTTTCACTCTAAAAAAAAAAAAGAAAAAAGAGTGTGTTGTGTTTTTGTCTCCTGCAATATAAAGGAAGGCCGGGATTGTGACTTTTGCATTTTTTAATTATCTGTACACCTAACATATTGTTTTCCGAATAGTATGTACTCACACATAAAATTTAATTTGATTTTCTCATCTTTTCTTTCTTACCATCTCCTTGTCATATTTCTCTTATTAATTTTCTTATTTTCGCCATATCATTTCCCCACTATTCTTTCTATTTCATTTTCTCACAATAAAGGTTTCAAAATCAATTTTTATAACACTATTTCCACTAGCAAAAATAACACTCCCCACACCTCAACATAATAGTTTTCTTCAAATTATTACTAATTTCCTTGGCCTCCTTTCACAGATGACCCACTTTGAGTCATAGTTAGAAATAGAAATTATTTGCCTATATCTAATTTGTAGAAGAAATCACACATGTTTTCCCCCAGTACTTGGTTTTATATTTCTGATGTGAATTTGTCATCCATTTAGAGATTTTTCTTGTATCTAGTATAACAGAATAAATTGGTATATCTTTTTTTTTAAAGATTTTGTTTAAATTCCAGTTAGCTAACATAAACTGCAATAATAGTTTCAGGTGCACAATAGAATGATTCAATATACAACAGACAACAGACAACATCTGGTACTCATTACAACAAGTGTGATCCTTAATCCCCATCATTTATTTAACCCATTCCACACCCACCTCCCTTCTGGAAAGCATCAGTTTGTTCTCTATAGTCAAGAGTCTGTTTCTTGTTTCACCTCTCTCTCTATTTCCCCTTTGCTTGTGTGTTTTATTTCTTAAATTCCACATATGAGAGAAATCATGTGATATTTGTCTTCCTGTGACTGACTTATTTCACTTAGCGTAATATTTTCCAGCTCCATCCATGTTGTTGCAAATACCAAGATTTTATTCTTTTTTATAGCTAATACTCCATTGTGTGTATATCTATGTACATATATATATATATATATGTTTATTTCTATATCTATATAAACAACCTTTCATAATCCATTCACCACTCAATGGACACAGGCTGTTTGTATAACTTGGCTATTGTAGACAATGAAACTATAAACATTAGGGTGCATGTATATCCTTGAATTAGTGTTTTTGTATTCATTGATTAAACACTTAGGAATACAATTGATGGAACATAACATAACATAGTTCTATTTTCCACTCTTTGAGGATGTGCCATACTGTTTTCCACAGTGGCTGCACCAGTTTGCATTCCCACCAATAGAGCAAGAAGATTACCCTTTTGCCATATCTGTTTCAACATCTATTGTTTCTTGCATTATTGATTTTAGCTTTTTTGACAGGTGTGAGGTGATATCTCATTGTATTTTTGATTAACATTTCCCTGATTATCAATTGTGTTGACTATCTTATCATGTGCATTGGACATTTAGATTTGTTCTTTGGAAAAAATATCTATTCATGCCTTCTTCCCATTTTAAATTGGATTATTTGTTTTGGGGGTGTTGATGTGTATAAGTTCTTTAGGGATTTTGGATACCAACCCTTTATCACATATGTCATTTGCAAATATCTTCTCCCATTCCATAGGTTCTCTTTTAGTTTTGTTGATTATTGCTTTTGATGTGCACAAGCATTTTATTTTGATGTACTCTCAATGGTTTATTTTCGCTTTTCTTTCCTTTGTTTCAGGAGACATATTGAGAAAGAAGTTGCTATTACCAATGCCAAAGAAGTCACTGTTTGTGTTCTCTTCTGGGATTTTTATAATTGCAGGATTCATGTTTAGGTCTTTAATCCAGTTTGAATTCACTTTCGTGTATGTTGTAAGAAAGGGCTCCATTTCATTCTTTTGCATGTGGCTGTCCAGTTTTTTCAACACCAACTGTTGAAAAGACATTCTTTTTCCCATTGGATATTGTTTCCTGCTCTGCCTGTGGGTCTGACCCACAGATATATGTCTGACCATATACTGTGGGTTCATTTCTCACTTTTCTATTCTGTTCTTTTGATATATGTGTCTATTTTTGTGCCAGTAGCATACTATTTTGATTACTGCAGCTTTGTAATATAATTTGAAGTCCAGAATTGCCATGCCTCTAGCTATGCTTTTGTTTTTCAAAGATTGTTTTGGCTATTTGGGTTTTTGTTGTTGTTGTTGTTCTTGTTCTTGTTCTTATTCTTGTTCCAAACAAATTTTAGGACTGTTTGTTCTAGTTCTGTGAAATATATTGTTGGTATTTTGATAGGGATTGTATTAAATTTGTAGATTGTTTTGGGTAGTATAAACACTTTAACAATATTGGTTCTTCCAATTCGTGAGCATGGAATGTGTTTCCATTTCTTAGTCTCTTCTTCTATTTATTTTGTAAGTGTTTTATAGTTTTCAGAATACTGCTCTTTTATCTCTTTGGTTAGGTTTGTTCCTAGGTATCATTGTTTTTGGTGCAATTGCAAATGAAATTGATTACTTCATTTTTCTCTCTGGTACTTCATTATTGGTGAATATAAATGCAACAGATTTCTGTACCTTGATTTTGTATCATGTGATTTTACTGAATTCATGTATCACTTATAGTAGTTTTATGGTGGAAATTTTTGAGTTTTCTATATAGAGTAAAATGTCATCTCCAAAAGTAGAAGTTTGACTTCTTCCTTGCTGATTTGGACGCCTTTATTTCTTTTTGTTGTCTTGTTGCTATGGCTAGGACTTCTGGTACTATGTTGAGTAAGGGTAGTAAAAATGGTTATCCCTGTCTTGTTCCTGACTGTGAGGAAAAGCCTCAGGTTTTCCCCATTGGGGATGATAATTGCCTTTATTATACTGAGGCATGTTCCCTCTAAACCTAATTTTCTGAGGAGTTTTACCCTGAATGGATGTTGTACTTTTTTGCAAGGGTGTTTCAATATTCTCAAATCAATTAATGTGATACACAAAATTAGTAAAAGAAAGAACATAAACTTATCATATTTTTAAGATTATTTTCTTTTGTGTGATTTAGCTGGAGTGCTATCTATTATTTTGTCTTCTAGATCACTTATCAATTTTTTTTTGCATTTGATATTCTACAGTTAATTTTCACCACTGTAATTTTATTACAGTTATTGTATTCTTCGAGTCTGAATCATTATTTTCAATATTTTCTATCTTTTTACTGAATGTCTCCAGAGCTCTTCAACTCTTCTCTCCAGCTTAATGAGCATTTTCACACTATTTGCTTTAAATTCTTTCTTAGGTATATTGCTTCCTCCATGTCATTTAGTTATTTTTCTAAGGTTTTTTGTTTGTTTGTTTTTTCTCTTGGAACATATTCTTCTGTCACCCAATTTTGCTTGAAATTGTGCTTGCTTTATGAAATAGATCGACATCTAGTTCTCCTTAACTTGAAGAAATGGTCTTCTGTGTGGTCATCTGCCATGTTAAACTGCGTGTGCTTGATGACTTTTGCTGGAGTTGTGGCTGGCATGGGCTTAATGTCCTAGGGTTCTTCCTGAAGTGCAAACTCTGACAGGACATCTAAAACTCATTTCAGTGGATGTTGATGTAGTCTCTATGCTCTCCACATAGTGGCTGCTTTGGCAGTACAGCTAAAGCTAAAGTGGGGCAAACCAGTGCGTCCTTATGCCCTACCTGCAAAGGTCAACTTAGCAAGATATCTGAGGTTGAATTTAATATTATCTAGGGTGTTCAAGGGCTCTCTGTTCAAAGTAGCTCTCAAACAACAGGTGAAACTGAGGTAGGTTAGGTTGGGGGATATCAGGGCTTTCTTTGCAACAGGTGTTCTTGTGTCCATTTGTTTTGCTCTTCTCTTTTGCTATCCTCTTTATCTTTTTCTATGCAGAAGCTGCTCAGTCTACCCTTAGTTCTCCCTGTAGAAGAATTATGCTATAAGGAGGTGTAATTTGATTTTTCTGTAAGGATGTGAAATCAGGATCCTTTTCCTTCTTTACCACAACTCCGCATCTTTTTTCAAAATTATTAGTGGTTATTTGCTGTTTTTTGAGATTCCATATAAGTTCAAGGATTTATTTTTCTGGTTTTGACAAGATAACATTGCAATTTAGAGAGGGATTTTATTGAATCTGTATATCAGTTTAGGTGTACAGACATTACTCCAGAGATAATGTACACATGATCAACAGGCATATGAAAAATGGTTGACATCATTAGTCATTAGGGAAATACAAATAATAAAACACAAGGATATATCACTCACATATATTAGTAAGACTACTATTAAAAATAACATATTTTGGCAAGTTGTGAAGAAATTGAAACACTTGTCCATGTTGAAGGGTATAATAACAATTCTTCAAAAAGCTAAAAATAGAGATTACATATCTCTAATCTAGAGATTACATATCTCATACCTGTCATCCCATATCTGGGTATATATCAAAAATAATTTCAGCCAGGAATCAAAGAGATTTTTGCACTCCCATGTTTAAAACAACATTATTCATAGTACCAAAGAGGTGGAAGCAATACAAGTTTCCACCGTGAATGAATGGGTAAGCAAAATATGTTATATACATGCCATATGATATTATTATTCATCTTTGAAAAAGAATGAAGTCTTGTCACATACTAAAACATGGAAGAATTTTACGTAAATTTTGTTAAGTGAAATAAATCACTCGCAAACTGAAAAATATTATGTGATTGAATTGACAAACTCTTAGAACCATAAAGTAAAGTGGTTATTTTTAGGGGCTCAGGTAGAGTGAAATTAGGAGACACTTTTAAGGAAGATATAGTTCCAGTTTTTCAAGATGAAATATTTATGGAGATTGAAAAACAATATGAATATACTTAACATTACTTAACTGTACACTTGAGATGGTTAAAACAGATAAATTTTATATTTATTACCACAATTTAAAAAATAATAGATATCACACAAAGTACATTTTTATATCACAATGAAATAACATTAGCTATTGATAATAGATAGCTTCAAAATTCCACAAATGTTTGGAAATTAAACACTGTTAAATAGGCCAGGGTTAAGAAGACACAAGCAGAGAAAAATATTTTGAGCTTCAATTAAAGCAAAAATTCAACTTATCAAAATTTAGAAGACACAACAAGAACAGTCTTTAGAGGAAAACTTATAAAATTAAACACATATATTAGAAGAAAAGATAGGTCTAAATTGACATAAGCTTAAACAATATTAAACTATAAAATAAATAGCAATTTAAACATAAAATGAACAGATGGATAGAAATATTTAAAATTAGTGAAAGCTGTACACCACCCTCTGTGCACAACACCTTCCCCGCAACTTGACTAGGCAAACACCATGAGCTCAATGCAATCTTCACTGCAGCTGCACTGCACCAATGCTGGGTAAGGACATCAAACACCACATACTCTGTGCAGCAGCTGCACCACAGCCAGGCTGGGCAAGTGTCATGAGCCTCATATATGACACACCACAGCCACAGCTCTTACACAGCTGATGGGAACATGCAATTCACATAAAATCTGCCCCTGGAGCTTGGCTTTGGTGGTCAGGGTGTATTGTATTTCTGGTCCCCACAGATCATATCCTACACAAGACCACTTCTTCAAGACTGGAAGAAGTAACTCTTTAACCTAATTCATAAAAATACGGAGTCAGACAAAATGAGGAGATAGAAGAATATGTTCCTAACAAAAAAAAAAAAAAAAAAAAAAAACAAAAACAAAAACAAAAAAAACCCAAAAACCAAAAAACAAAAAACAAGACAAATCTCCAGAACAATGTTTTAAAGAAACAGATATAAGCAACCTATCCAATAAAGAAGTCAAAGGAATGGTCATAAAGATGCTCACCGAATTTGAGAGAAAAATGGACACAGTGAAAACTTTAACAATGAGATAGAGAATGTAAGAAAATACTAAAAAGAAGTCATAACTGGAAAAAAAAACACAAGAGAGTTTAGATAGGACAATGCATTAAGTCAAAAAATGCAAAAACTGATGAAAAAGAAAAGCAGTGATTCTCACACAAAGTAGCAAAATGAAAAAAAAATACAATAAAAAAACTGACTCTATATTAAGGAATCTGTGGAAGAACATGTAGCAGGATAAAATGAGCATTGCAGGGGTTCCAGAAAGAGGAAAGAAAGGGCCAGAAAAATTATTTGAAAAAATAATTGCCAAAAACTCCCAGGAATCACAAAGAGTTCTAAATAAGTTGAAAAACAACAACAAAAACACCACACATGCAACAATACACAGTATATTTAAAATGGCATAATTGAAGAAAAAAATCTTAACAAAGACTACAGGAAAACAATTTAATACATACAAGAGAAGACACATAAGAGTATTAGCTGCTTTTCAGCAGAAACATTACAGGCCATACGTGAGTGGCTTGATATGTTAAAATTGTTAAAGAGAAAAAAATCCAACAAATAATTCTCCTTCCAGGAAATTTATCATTTAGAATTGAAGAAGTTATTAGGAATTTTCCAGATAAGGAAAAGATAAAGGAATTTGTCACCAGTAAATCACTCTTACAAGAAATGTTAAAGCAAATTCTCTAAGCTGAAAAGCAAAGACACTGATTGTAATCAAAACAAAAGCAAATTCTTTAAGCTGAAAAGCAAAGACACTGATTGTAATCAAAACAGCATGGTAATGGCATACAAATATACACATAGATCAATGGAAAAGAATGGAAAACCCAGACATAATCCTACAAGTATATGGTCAATTAATCTTCAACAAAGCATTAAAGAATATCCAGTGGGAAAATGCTTTTTATCAAATGGTATAGAGAAAACTGGACAGCAATATTCAAAAGAATGAACCTGGAACAGTTTCTTACACCATACACAAAAATGGATTAAACTCAAAATGGATTAAATACCCAAATGCAAGATCGTGAAACCATAAAAATCCTTGAAGAGAACATAGGCAATAACTCCTCTGACATCAGATGTAGTAACAGTATTCTAGTTATGTCTCCTGAGGCAAAGGAAATAAAAGCAAATGTAAACTATTTAGAATACATCAAAATAAAATGCTTCTGCACAGGAAAGGAAACAATGAACAGAACTAAACAGCAGCCAAGGAATGGGAGAGGATATTTTCAAATGACTTATCTGATAAAGGGTTAATATCCATACTACATAAAGAACTTACAAAACCCAAAACCCAAAAAACAAATAATCAAATTTAAAAATGGCCAGAAGACATGAACAGACATCTCTCCAAAGAAGAAATACAGATGTCCAACAGATACATAAGAAGATGCTCAACATCACTTACCATTTAAATGCAAATCAAAACTACTATGACATTCAACTCACACCTGCTAAGAATGGCTAAAATCACAAAGGAAACAAGTGTTGACAAGGATGTGGAGAAAAAGAAACTCTCATGAACTGTTTGTGGGAATGCATACTGGTGCAGCTACTCTGGAAAACAGTATGGAAGTTCCTCAAAAAGTTAAAAATAGAACTACCTTGTGATGCAATAATCATACTACTGGTTATTTATCCAAATAATACAAAAACACTAATTCAAAGGTATACATGCACCTTTCTGTTTATAGCAGCAATATTTACAATAGACTAATTTTGGAAATAGCCCAAATGTTCATCAATAAATAAATAGATAAAGAATATTTGGTATATATAATGGACTATTACTCCACCATAAAATAATTAAATCTTGCCATTTGCAAGCATATGGATGGAGGTAGAAAGTACAATGCTATGTGAAATAAGTTAGTCAGAGTAAGAAAAATGGTACATGATTTCACTCACATGTGGAATTTAAGAAGCAGATCAAATAAGCAAAGGAAAGAAAAGACAGAGAAGCCAAGTTCCAAGAGAGATCATATATTGGGGCCACAAAAATCTCAAAAAATTCAGGAAGATTGATATCACATCAAGCATCATCTCTGACAGCAATTATATTAAACAAGATATAAATTGCAATTAGAATACTGGAGAAAATCATAGAAAAAAACAGTATACTACTGAACAACAAATGGGTCATTGGTGAAATCAAAACAAAAATTTAAAAATACCTATAGATAAATTAAAGCAAATATATGATTAAACAAAATCTGTTGGATGCAACAAAAGTAGTTCTATGAGGTTTGTGCTAGGCAATACAATCCTACCTCAAGAAATAAGAAAAATCTCAAATGAACAATCTAACTTTATACTTAAAAGAGCTAGAAAATAAAGAAAAAACAAACCCAAAATAAGTATAAAGAAGGAAATAACAAGATTACAGAGGAAATAAATTAGAGACCAATAGATAATATGAAAGATCAATGAAACTAAGACCTGGTTCTTTGAATAGATAAACAAAATCAACAAATCTCTAGTAGACTCACAAAAAAACAAAAGAGGGAGCTCAAATGAATAAAATCAGAAATGAAAGAGATTTACAACTAATAATACAGAAAGCACTGTTTTCTACTATTGTCCAAAAAAATTGGACAACCTATGAGAAATGGATTTTTGTTTTGAAATAGACAAGCTTCTAGGCCTGAATCAGAAAGAACAAGAAAATCTAAATAGACTGATTATTATAAGGAGAACAAATCAGTAATCAAAAACCTCCCAAGATGGGGCGCCTGGGTGGCTCAGTCAGTTGAGTGTCTAACTTCAACTCAGGTCATGATCTCACAGTTCTTGAGTTCGAGCCACGTGTCAGGCTCTGTGCTGACAACTCAGAGCCTGGAGCCTGCTTCAAATTCTGTGTCTCCCTCTGTCCCTGCTCCTCCCCCATTCATGCTTTCTGCCTCTCAAAAAATAAATAAATGTTAAAAAAATAAAAATAACCTCCCAAGAAACAAAAGACCAGGACCAGATGACTTTACTGTTGAATGCTTCCAAATATTCAAAGAAGAAATTATTTTGGAATTTGGAAGCATTCACCTGTAAAGCCATCTAGTCTTGAACTTTTTGTTTGACGACTTAACCTTTACCTTCTTAAACGCATACCTTCTTAAACCCACTACAAAAAAATTGAAGAGGAAGGAACACTTCCAAACACACTTTAAGTAACAGTATGACCTGATACCACAATTGGAAAAAGGCACACACACACACACACACACACACACACACACACACAACTACAAGCCAATATTAAAACCATGAGACATCCCCTCATACGTGTTAAAATTGCTATTATCAAAAAGGCAAAAAACAAATGTTAGAGAGTATGTGGAGACAAGACAACCCTCATAAAGTGTTGGTGAGATTTTCAATTGGGGGAGCCACTATGGAAAACAGTATGGAGATTTTTCAAAAAAAATAAAAATAGAACTATCAAAGATCCAAATATTCCCCTACTGGGTTTTATCAGAAGAATACAAAAACATTTATTTAAAAAAGATATATGAACCCTTATGTTCACTGCTGCATTATTTACCATAGCCAAAATATGGAAACAATATAACCTCAATTAATAGGTGAATGTATAAAGAAGATGTGGTATTTAGACATTTAGGTCTTTCATCCATTTTGAGTTTATTTTTGTGTATGGTGTAAGAAAGTGGTCCAGGTTCATTTTTCTGCATGTCGCTGTCCAGTTTTTTCAGCACCACTTGCTGAAGAGACTGTCTTTATTCCATTATGTATTCTTTCCTGCTTTGTCAAAGATTAGTTGGCCATACGTTTGTGGGTCCATTTCTGGGTTCTCTATTCTGTTCCATTGATCTGAGTGTCTGTTCTTGTGCCAGTACAATGCTGTCTTGAGGATTACAGCTTTGTAAAACTGCTTGAAGTCCGAAACTGTGATGCTTCCTGCCTTGGTTTTCTTTTTCAAGATTCCTTTGGGTATTCGGGGTCTTTTCTGGTTCCATACAAATTTTAGGATTGTTTGTTCTAGCTCTGTGAAGAATGCTGGTGGTATTTTTATAGAGATTGCATTGATTATGTAGATTGCTTTGGGTAGTATTGACATTTTAACAATATTTGTTCTTCCAATCCAGGAGCATGGAATCTTTTTCCATTTTTTTGTCTTCTTCAATTTCTTTCATAAGCTTTCTATTGTTTTCAGTGTATAGATTTTTCACCTCTTTGGTTAGATTTATTCCTAGGTATTTGACGTTTTTTGGTGCAATTTTCAATGGGATCAATTCCTTGATTTCTCTTTCTGTTGCTTCATTGTTGGTGTATAGGAATGCATCCGATATCTGTACACTGATTTTATATCCTGCGACTTTGCTGAATTCATGGGTCAGTTCTAGCAGTTTTTCAGCGGAATCTTTTGAGTTTTCCATATAGAGCATCATATAATCTGTGAAGAGTGAAAGTTTGACCTCCTCCTCGCTGATTTGGATGCTTTTTATTTCTTTGTGTTGTCTGATTGCAGAGGCTAAGACTTCCAATACTATATAGAATAACAGTGGCGAGAGTGGACATCCCTGTCTTGTTCCTGACCTGAGGGGGAAAGCTCTTGGTCTTTCCCCATGGAGGATGATAATAGTATTGGGTCTTTTGTATATGGCTTTTATGATCTCGAGGTATGATGCTTCTATCCCTACTTTCTTGAGGGTTTTATCAAGAAAGGGTATTGTATTTTGTCAAATGCTTTCTTTGCATCTATTGAGAGGATCATGTGGTTCTTGTCCTTTCTTTTATTCATGTGATGAATCACATTTATTGTTTTGCGGATATTGAACCGGCCCTGCATCCAGGTATAAATCCCACTTGGTCGTGGTGAATAATTTTCTTTTAATGTATTGTTGGATCCGGTTGGCTAATATCTTAATGAGGATTTTTGTATCCATGGTCAGCAGGGAAATTAGTCTCTTGTTCTCCTTTTTAGTGAGGTCTTTGGTTTTGGAATCAATGTAATGCTGGCTTCATAGAAAGAGTTTGGAAGTTTTCCTTCCATTTCTATTTTTTGGAACAGCTTCAAGAGAAGAGGTGTTAACTCTTCCTTAAATGTTTGGTAGAATTCCCCTGGAAAGCCATCTGGCCCTGGACTCTTGTTTTTTGGCAGATTTTTGATTACTAATTTGATTTCTTTACTGGTTATGGGTCTGTTAAAAATTTCTATTTCTTCCTGTTTCAGTTTTGGTAGTGTATGTGTTTCTAGGAATTCATCCATTTCTTCCAGATTGCCCATTTTATTGACGTATCATTGCTCATAATATTATCTTATTATTGTTTTTATTTCTGCTGTGTTGGTTGTGATATATCCTCTTTCATTCTTGATTTTATTTCTTTGGGTCCTTTCCTTTTTCTTTTTGATCAAACTGGCCAGAAGTTTACCAATTTTGTTAATTCTTTGAACCAGCTTCTAGTTTCATTGATATGTTTTATTGTGTTTTTTTTTATTTTGATAGCATTAATTTCTACTCTTTTTTTATTTTTTAATGTTTATTTATTTTTGAGAAAGCGAGCATGAACAAGGGTGGGGCAGAGAAAGAGAAGGACAGAAGATCCAAAGTGGGCTCTGCGCTGACAGCAGTGAGCTTAATGTGGGACTAAAATTCACGAACCATGAGATCATGACCTGAGCTGAAGTAGGACACTCAGCTGACAGCCACCCAGGAGTCCTATGTAGTTCTCTTTTTAATGGAGTCTTTTTTTCCTGGTTTTGGCATCAGGGTAATGCTGGTCACATATAATCAGTTTGGGTGTTTTTCTTCCATTTTATTGTTTGGAATTATTTGAGAAGAATAGGCATTGATTCTTCTTAAATGTTTGGTAGAATTTGCCTGTGACATCATCTGGCCCATGACTTTTGTTTGTTGGAAGTTTCTGATTACTCATTCAGTTTCTTACCTGGTTATTGTCTGTTCAACTTTTCTATTTCCTCCTGTTCCAGTTCTTGTAGTTTCTATGTTTCTAGGAATTTATCCATTTCTTCCCGGTTGTCCAATTTTCTGGTATATATTTTTTCATAATATTCTCTTATAATTGCATTTCTGTATTGTTGGTTGGTCATCTATCACTTGTGATTTTATTTATTTGGGTTCATTCTTTTTTCTTTTTGATAAGTCTGACTAGGGGTTTATCAATTTTATTATTTTTTTTCAAAGAAACACTTTCTGATTTCATCAATTTGTTCTATTGTGTTTTTTTAAATTTATGTATAATTTATTTCTGTTCCAACCTTTATTATTTGCTTCTTTCTGCTAGTTTTAGGCTTCATATGTTCTTTTTTCTAGATCCTTTAGGTGTAAGGATTGGCTGTATTTTTGAGATTTTTCTTCCTTCTTAAGGTAGGCCTGTATTGCTATATACTTCCCACTTAGGACCACATTTGCTGCAACCAAAATGTTTTGGACTATTGTGTTTCCATTTTCATTTTTTTCCATTTATTTATTTTTTAACTTCCTCTTTGATTTCCTGGTGGACCTGTCCATTGTTTACTAGCATGCTGTTTAGCCTGCATGCATTTGTGGCTGTTCCAAATTTTTTCATGTGCTTAAGTTCACATTTCATACCGTTATGGTCAGAAAAAGATGCATGGTATGATTACAATCTTTTTTGCATTTGTTGATGCCAGATTTCTAACCTAAAAAGTGATATATTCTGTAGGATATTCCTTGCACACTTGAACAAAATTTGTATCCTGCTTTTTTAGAACGGACTATTCTGAACCTATCTGTTAAGTCCATCTGGTCCAATGTGTCATTCACAACCACTGTTTCCTTGAATATATTCTATTTAGATAATCTGTTTATTGATGTAAGTGGGATGTTAATGTCCCCTACTATTATGGTGCTATTATCAACTAGTACATTTATGTTTGTTATTAACTCTTTTATGTATTTATGTGCTTCCATGTTACGTGTATAAATATTTACAATTGTGATAACTTGTTGGATTGTCCTTCTATTATGATATAGTGTCCTTTTTATCTCTTGTTACAGTCTTTGTTTTAAAGTCTAGTTTTTCTGATATAAGTAGAGCTACTCCAGCATTCTTTTGACATCCGTTTGTGTGATAAATGTTTCCCCAACTCCTCCTTTCAATCTTCAGGTTTCTTTTGGTCTAAAATGAGTCTTTTGTAGGCAGCATATATGGGCTCTTGGTTTTCTTTATCCATTCTGACGCCTTATGTCTTTTGATTAGAGTGCTTACTCCATTTACTTTCAGAGTAATTATTATTTTTCCTTAATTTTTTAAGTTTTATTTATTTATTTTTGAGACAGAGAGAGTGAGAGGGGGAGAGGCAGAGAGAGAGAGAGAGAAAGAGAGAGAATCCCAAGCAGGCTCTGCACTGTCAGCACAGAGCCCGATGTGGGGCTCAAACCCACAAACCATGAGATCATGACCTGAGCTGAAACTAAGAGTTGGACGCTTAACTGACAGAGCCACCCAGGCGCCCCTCAGAGTAATTATTGATAGATATGAGTATATAGTGCAATTTTATTACTTGTTTTGTCATTGCTTCTAGAGATTTTTTCTAATCCTTTATTGTCTCTATCTCTTTTGGTCTTTCCTTTCCACTCAATGTTCTACTTTAATATTTCTTTCAGGGCTAGTATAGTGGTAATGAACTTCTTTAGTTTCTGTTTATCTGGGAAATTTATCTCTCCTTCTATTCTGAGTGATAGTCTAACTGGATAGAGTATTCCTGGCTGCAAAGTTTTCCCAATAACTACTTGGAACATATCACACCACTCTCTTCTGGATTCCCAAGTTTTTGTTGTGAAATCTTTAGTTTCCCCTTGTAAGCTAAGGATTTCTTTTGCCTTTCTGATTTTAAGATTTTTTTCTTTACCACTATATTTTGCAAATGTAATTACAACATGTCTTGATGTCGGCCTGCTTTTGTTGATTTTTATGGGAGTTCTATATGCCTCCTTGATAGGGATGTCTGTTTATCTACCCAGATTAGGGAAGTTTTCACCTATTATTTCTTATAATAAATTTTCTGCCCGTTTTCTCTGTCTTATTCTTCTGGGACTCCTGTAATACAAATTTTATTATGTTTGAAGGAATCAGAGTTCCCTGAGACTCTTCTTGTGTTCCATAATTCTTCTTTCTCTCTTTTGTTCACCTTTATGTTTTCCACTATTTTTTCTTCAAAATCACTATTTTTTCCTTTGCCTCTTCCCCAGCCTGCAGTTCATTGCGTTGAGACTGTTTGCAATATCATTTATTGCTTTCTTCATCTCTGGCTGATTGTTTTTTAACTGTTTTATGTCTGTGGTGAGGGTGTCACAGATGTTTTCTATTCTTTTCTCAAGTTAAATGAACATCCTTATGATTTTTGTTTAAATTTTCCATCAGGCATGTTTCTTATATATTTTTTTTTTCACTTAGATATGCCTGTGGCCTTATCTTATTCTTTCATTTAGGATAGCTTCCTCCATCCTGGCATTTTGTTTAAGCCTCTTACCTCTTTGGTGTTTTAGAAACCCAGTTACAGGATGCCTGGCTGGTTCAGTCAGCTAAGTGTCAGACTCGTGGTTTAAGCTCAGGTCATGATTTTGATGTTCTTGGGATTGAGCCCTGTGTCAGTCTCCTCACTGTCAGTGCAGAGCCTGCTTGGGATTCTCTCTCCCTCTCTATCTGCCCCTCTCCCCTCTATCTCTCTCAAAATAAATTAATAAACTTTTTTTTTAAGAAAACCAGTTATGTTTCCTGCTCCTGAAAATATTGGCCTTATGAGGAAGAGTTCATGTAGTATCCAAGACCTGGCACTTTAAGTAGTATCGCTGATGTGTTCTCTGTGCACTCTGGTTTTGTTTTTTTGCTGCTCTACTCTTCAGGTCAGTTGCTTGCAGAGGTTCTCCTTGACTGCTGTGGACAGTTTGGTTCCTTACCTAAATATGGTAACTATTAATAGATGTGCTCTGGTCTGTCTGTGAAATGAAACCTGACACCACTTCTACCATAACAGAAGCCCTGCAGAAGTCTTTGGTTGTGAGATGTGTTGTGGTCAGGAGTTTGTGCTCATCTTCTTGGAGAGTGACCTGCCATGCTGGGACTGAGATAATCTTGAATAAGGTTAGTGCCACTATAGCACAGGGTAGTGGGTCTTGGTGCAAGCAAGTTAGGCAGCCAGTGTTGGCACTGAGCTGATTCCATCAAGTGACTCTGTGTTATGCTGGGAGTTGAGGGGAAGGAAAAGGCACCAGGCAGGTCCTTTGCTCTCAGTTCCCGGAAAGCACCTCCATGAATGCCACTTCTCAGGGACATTCTCTGAGAAGATCAAATAACCTCTCCCCTGTGTGTCCCAGGCTTTCTTCTTATTGCTGTTTCCACACTATTTGTTCCCAGATTTTTTTGCCTGCCTTCTCTCCAAGAGTAGGACAGTGCAGAGTGCTCTCCAGGATCTATACCCGGTTACTGGTTTGTGTCATATATGTTCATTCTCCTGCAAACGTGACTTTCAAAATCTTCTCTTTCTTAGTGTGTGTGTGTGTGGGTGTGTGTGTGTGTATTCATATATGGTAAATTTGAAGTAGCCATGTGAAGTGGCATTAATTGCATTTATACTATGGCTGTCACCATTATTTCTTTTTCATTAGCCCAAAAAGAAACTCTCTAGCCATTAAAAAATAACTCTCCATTTTCCTACTCTCATCACATCTAGTAGTCTTTAATCTACTTTCTGTCTTTATTAATGTCTGTTCTACATAGCTCATATAAGTGAAATCATAATGGATTTGTTTATTTGTGTCTGGCTTCTTTCTCTTAATATAACATTTTCAAGGTCCATCCTTGTGATACTATGTATCAGAATTTTTTTCCTTTTTTTTTTTGGTGGCAGAATAATATTACATTATATATGTGTCCCACATTTTGTTCATCCAGTAATTTGTTAATGGATACTTGGGTTGTTTATACTCTCAGTTATTGTGAATAATCCTTCAATAAATATTAAAGCAAACATTTGAGTCTCTGTTTTCAATTTTTTTTGTTGTAAGTTAATCATTGAAATGCTTGGCCCATATAGTGATTTTCTACTTAGCTTTTTGAGGCTTTGCCAAGCTATTTTCTACAGTGGTTGCATCAATTTATATTCCCAACAGCAATGTACAAATGTTTCAATGTTTTGCATATGCTCACTAACAGTTGTTCTATTCCGTTTTCTAGATACCGCCATCCTAGTACATGTGATTTTGTGGGTTTTTTTTTTTTTAATTTTAACGTTTATTTATTTTTGAGAGAAAGAGACAGAGCATGAGTGGGAGAGGGGCAGAGAGAGAGGGAGACAGAACTGGAAGCAGGCTCCAGGCTCTGAGATTTCATCACAGAGCCCAACGCGGGCTCGAACTCATGAGTGGTGAGATCATGACCTGAGCTGAAGTCAGGTGCTTAACCAACTGAGCCACCCAGGCGCCCCATAGTACATGTGATTTTGTATTTCATTTGGCTTTTATTTGCATTTACCTAATAACTAATGGCATTGAACAATTTCGTATGTGATTAATGACTACTTGTATATCTTGTTTGGAAATATATATATCCAAGTCATTTATCCACTTTTAAATTGGATTGTCTTTTTCTTGTGGAGTTTTAGGAGTTCTTTATACACACACACACACACACACACACACATATATATAATTATCAGATAAGTGATATATAAATATTTTCCCCAATCTTTAACTTAAGTTTTTAATTTCTTGATGACTTTTGATGCACTAGAAGCTTTCTTTTAAATTTTGATGAAATTCAATTTATATAAATGCTTTTGTTGTTGTTTTGTTATCATATCTAATAACCCATTGCCAAATAAAAACTCATCAACATTTACCAGTTGTATCCTAAGGAATTTTGTGGTTTAGCTCCCATATTTACATCTCTGATCCATTTTTGTATATGTCTGCACTCCAATTTAATTATTTTACTGGTATAAATTTAGTTGTCCCAGAACAATTTATTAAACAGACTGTTCTTTTCCCAATAAATGGATGTAGCACCCTTGTCAAAATTGATCTTGCCGTACCACAAAAATCTCTCAAAATATTTAATAAGATTGAAATCGTATCAAGCTTTCAATGGTATGACACTAGAAATGAAATACAAGGAAAAAAAAACAGAAATTAACACAGACATGTGGAAGGTAAACAACATGCTACTAAACAACCAATTAAAAGAAAAAATTTAAAAAATTACATGGAAACAAAATGAAAATTAACACGCAATGGTTCAAATTCTTTGGTATACATCAAAAAAAGTACTAAGGGAAGATTTTATACTGATATAGACTTACCTCAGGAAACAAACCAAAAAATCTAATAAACAATTTAACCTTACACTTAATGGAATTAAAAAAAGGAACAAAGCCCAAAGTGAGTAGAAGAAAGTAAATAAAGATCAGAGTGTAAAAAAAAAAAAAATAGAGACCAAAAAGAAACATAGAAAAATTAATGAAAGAGCTGGTTCTCTGAAAACAACCAAACTTGATAAATCTTAAGCCAGAGCCATGTAGAAAACAAAAAAAAAAAAAAAAAAAAAAGAAAGGACTCAAATAAAAAAAAAAAAAAAAGAAAAAAAAAAAAAAAAAGAAAGGACTCAAATAAACAAAATCAGAAATGAAAGAGGAGAAATAACTGATGCCACAGAAATACAATGTGTTGATGAGAATGTTGAGAAAAGGGAACCCCATGCACTGTTGGTGGGAATTTAATTGGTGCGACTACTGTGCAAAAACAGTATGAATGTTTTTCAAAAAATTAAAAACAGAGATACCATATCATCCGCTGATTCCACTACTGGGTATTTACCCAAACAAAATGAAAACAGTGATTTTAAAAGATACAATTCTTGTGTTTTATTTTTCAGCATTATGTTAATTATTTATGTGTTTATATTTATTGCAGCACTATTTACAATATTTCAATATTGTAATATTGTAATAATATTGCAATATTATTTATATTAGGGAAGTATGGAAAAGATTTAATATATATACATATATATACATAATTTATATACATAATATACTAATATATATATACATGTATATATATAATGGAATATTACCGAGCCATAAAAAACTATGAGATCTTGTCATTTGTGACAATGGGTGGATCTAGAGAGTATTATGCTAAGTTAAATGTCAGGCAGAGTAAGATAAATACAATCTGATATTACTTATATATGGAATGTAAAAAACAAAACAAACAAATGAAAACAGACATAATTATAAACATAGAGAACAAACTTTTGGTTGCCAAAGGGGAGGTTGATTTGATGGGTAAAGGGGATTAAAAGGTACAAACCTCCAGTTATAAAGTAAGTCACTAAATGAAAAGTAGAGTATATTAAAAGTATATTATGCAATATAAAAAAATATTGTAATAATATTATATTGTGACAGACGGTAACTACACTTATCATGATAAACATAGCATAATGTACATAACTGTTTAATCACTATGTTGTATACCTGAAACTAATATAATATTATATATAAAAAATACTTCAATAAAAATGTTTGAATTGGCTAGAGATGTGCTTTATTACTGGACTTTCAATTTTATTCTATTCATCTATATATCTATCCTTAGGCCAGTAACACATTGGTGTGTGTGTCTGTCTGTGTGTGGTGTGTTTACCATTGTTGATCAAATGTTATTATACATTTATTATTTATTTTTACTCTTCATTTGAGTATAGTATGCACAATGTTATATTAGTTTTAAGTGTAAAACTTAGCGATTTGACAAGTTTATACATTATGCTATGTTCACAAGTGTAGCTATCATCAGTCCCATTATATTACTATTACAATATCATTGACTGTATGCTCTGCTTTTTATTCCTATGACTTACTTCATAACTGGAAGCCTGTATCTTCCTCTCCCCTTCATACATTTTGACTATCTCCAAACCCTCTGTCCCCTTGGAAACCATCAGTTTGTTCTCTGTTTCTATAGGTCTGATACTGCTTTTTGTTTAGCTACTTGTTTGTTGTTTTTTTTTAAAGAGTCCATGTATAAGTGGGGGCGCTTGGGTGGCCCAGTCGGTTAAGTGTCTGACTTCAGCTCAGGTCATGATCTCACAGTTAATGGGTTCCATGATCTCACAGTTAATGGGTTCGAGCCCCACGTTGGGCTCTGTGCTGATGGCTCAGAGCCTGCAGCCTGCTTCGGATTCTGTGCCTCCCTCTTTCTCTGCTTCTCCTCCACTCATGCTTTCTCTCTCAAAAATAAATAAACATTAAAAAAAATTTTGAGTCCACTTATAAGTGGAATCACATGGTATCTTGTCTTCCTCAGTATGACTTACTTTATTTAGCAAAATACTCTCTAGGTCTATCTGTGTTATCTCAAAGGACACAATTGCATCCTTTTTCATGGCTGTGTAATATTTCATTGTTTACAAATACCACAATCTCCTTATCTATTTGTTGATTGATAGACACTTAGATTGATTTCATATCTTGGCTATTGTAAATAACGTTGCTATAAAAATAGGGGAAAACACATCTTTTTGGATTTGTGTTTTCACTTTCTTTGGGTAAATACCTAATTGTCCAAATATTGGATCATAGGTATTTCCATTTTAACTTTTTGAGGAACCTCCATACTGCTTTCCATGGTTGCTTTACATTCCCACAAACAGTGCATGAGAGTTCCTTTTTCTCCACATTCTTGCCAACACTTGTTATTTCTTGTCATTTTAATTTTAGCCATTCTAACTGGTCTCAGATGATATCTCTTTATGGTTTTGATTTCATTTCCCATATAATTAGTGATGTTGAGCATCTTTTCATCTTTCTGCAGGCCACCTGTATGTCTTCTTTTGGAAAATGTCTATTCAAGTCCTCTGCTCACTTTTTAATTGGATTGTTTGGGATGTTTTGGTTTTGAGTTGTACAATTTCTTTATATATTTTGTATATTAACATTTTACTGGATATATCATTCTGAATATCTTCTCCCATTTAGTCAGTTGCCTTTTTATTTTGGTAATGGTTTGCTTTGCTATACAAAATATTTTTATTTTGATGTAGTCCCAATAGCTTATTGCTTTTCTTTCCCTTGCCTTAGGAGACATATCTAGAAAAAAAAGAAGAAGAAGAAAGATCTAGAAAAATGTCGCTATGCCAGTGTCACATAAATTGCTGCGTATGTCCTTTTCTAGGATTTTATAGTTTCAGGGCTCACATTTAGTCCTTTAATCCATTTTGAGTTAATTTTTGTGCATGGTGTTAGAAAGTGGTCCAGTTTCATTCTTTTACATGTAGCTGTTCAGTTTTTCCAGCACCATTTCTTCCCTGCTTTCTTCCCTATTGTATACCATGCCTCCATGTCATACATTAATGGACTATATACTTATGGGTTTATTTCTGAGGTCTCTATTTTGTTCCATTGATCTATGTGTCTATTTTGTGCCAGTAATCATACTATTTTGATTACTAAAGATTTGTAATATATCTTGAAATTAGGTATTGTGATACATCCAGCTGTGTTCTTCTTTATCAGGATTGCTTTGACTATTCAGGGTCTTTTGTGGTACCATACAAATTTTAGTATCAGTTTTTCTAGTTTTGTGAAAAATGCTGTTGGTGTTTTGATAGGGATTGCATTGAATCTCTGCATTGGTGTGGGTAATATGGACATTTTAACAGTATTAAGTCCTCAAATCCAGGAGTGTGGAATATCTCTCCATTTGTTTGTATCATCTTTAGTGTCTTTCATTGGTGTTTTATAATTTTTAGAGTACCAGTGTCTCACCTCTTGGGTTAAGTTTATTCTAAGTACTTTATTCTTTTCAGTGCAATTGTAAATGTATATTTTTTAATTTATCTTTCTGCTATTTCATTTTTAGTATATAAAAATATTGCTGACTTCTGGATAATAATTTTGTATCCTGCCAATTTACTGAATTTGCTTATTAGTTCTTGTAGTCTTTCGGTGGAACCTTTTAAGATTTTCTATGTATAGTATCATGTCATCTGCAAACAGAGACAGTTTAACTTCTTCTTTACCAATATGAATGCCTCATTTCTTTTTGTTGTCTGATTGCTCTGGCTAGGACTTCCAGTACTATGATGAATAACAATAGCACACTGTATGGATTTGCATTGGTTTGTGGTAAATTTTAAAATTGAGACATTTGAGTCCTTTGGGTTTTTTTTTTTTAATTTCAACATTATTATTTTTGTTGGTTATTATTATTTCCTTGCATTTAAATATGGTTTTGAGAATCAGATTTTTTCATTTCTGCATAAAAAAAGCTGTATTTAGATAGGGATTACATTGAATCTCTGCATTACCTTGGGAATTATTGACATCTTAAGAATATTGTCTTCCTAACCTTGTACACAGAATGTCTTTATGTATATCTTTAATTTGTTTCTGCAATGTTTTGCAGTTTTCAGTGTATAAATTTCACTCTCTTGTTTAAATTTATATTTAGGTATTTTATCCTTCCTCATGCTGTTTTGAATAAAAATATTTCTTAATATACTTTTTTTTGGATTTTTCATTGCAGGTATATAGAAACACAACTGATTTTTGTGTCTTAATCTTGTAACATGCAACTTTGCTTAATTCATTTATTATTTCTAGCAATTTCTTGTGTATTTATGGTAATTTTCTATGTATAAAGTGATGTTGTCTGCAAGCAACATAGTCTTACTTCTTGATTTCCATTTTGGATGCGTTTATTTCATCTAATGTCTAATTCCTCTGGATAGAATTTCCAGCACAATGTTTATAAAACAATGGTAAAAGCGGGCATGTTTGTCTTGTTCTTAATCTTAGGTGGGCATTATCAATTTTTCACCATTGAGTGTAGTGTGAGCTGTGGGTTTTTCATAACTGTGCTTTATCATGTTAAGTAACATCTCTTCTGTTTCTAGTGTTCTGAATGTTTATATCATAAAAAGGTGTTAGATTTTGTCAAATGTCTTGTCTGTGTTTATTGCAATGATCATGTGGTGTTATTTTGTTTTTACCTTCATTCTATTACTTTGGTGTTTTACTTTGGTGTTCATTCTATTAATTTGAACTTTCAATGTTCATATGTTCAACCATTCTTACATTTCTGTGACAAATATCAATTTTTATTGGGTTTAATTCCTTTATTTTGCTGTTAGAGTCTGTTTTCTGGTATATTATTGAAGATTTTTTTTAAAAAAATTATTTATTTATTTTTGATAGAGACAGAGCACAAGTGGGTAGGGACAGAGAGAAAAGGAAACACAGAATCTGCAGCAGGCTCCAGGCTCCAAGCCATCAGCACAGAGCCTGAAACAGGGCTCAAACTCACAAACCACGAGATCATGACCTGAGACAAAGTTGGACGCCCAACCAACTGAGCCACCCAGGCGCCCCGATTATTGGTTCTTGCAACTATATTCACAAAGCATATTAGTGTGTAATTTTCTTTTCTTATAATATCTATATCAGGCTTTGGTATCAGGATAGCACAGGCCTCATAGAATAAGGAAGGAAGTGTTCCCAATTATCTTAATTTTTGGAATACTTTGAGAAAAAAATAGGGTTGATTCTTGTTTAAATGTTTAATACAATTTATGAGTGAAGGTATCTAGTCCTGGAATTTTCTTTGTTGGCAGATTTTAATTATTAAGTCTATCTCCTTACTTGTAATAGATCGGTTAAGATTTTCTAGTTCTTCTTAAGTCAGTTTAATCAACTTGCATGTCCCTATGCATTTGTACATTTAATTAATGTTTTTTTTTATTTTTTGGAGTACAAAACTATTTATTGCATTATCTTATGATACTTTTTGAATATCTGTAACTTAGGTAGTGATGTCTCCGCTTTCATTTCTGATTTTAGTTATTTGTATCTTCTCTTCTTTTTTTATTTGGCAGTCTAGACATGGTTTTTTTAAATTCTGTTGATCTTTTTGGGGTGCCTGGGTGGCTCAGTTGGTTAAGCGTCTGACTTCAACTCAGGTCATGATCTCTCAGTTTGTGAGTTCAAGCCCCATGTCAGGCTCTATGCTTACAGCTCAGAACCTGGAGCCTGATTCGGATACTGGGTCTCCTTCTCTCTCTGACCCTCCCCCATTTGTGCTCTCTCTCTCTCTCTCTGTCTCTCAAAAACAAATAAATGTAAAATAAGACAAAAAATTTTGAGATCGTGTTGATCTTTTTTAAAGAAATTATCTTTCATTTTATTGACTCTAAAGATTATCTATTCTCTATTTTATTTATCTCTGCTCTAATATTTATTATCTTTCTTCTGATGGCTTAGGGTTTAATTTCTTTTTCTTTTTCATTTCTCAAGGTGTGAAGCTAGATTATTAATTTCAAATTTTTTAATGTATCTACAGTTATAAATTTCCATCTCAGCATCTTAGCACTGCCTTCAGTGTATCCCATACTTTTTTGTGTGTTGTAATTTAGTTTCCATTTATCCAAATGTATTTTTCTAATGTCCCTTGTACTTTCCTTTTCCTTTTGACCCATTGTCTTTTTTAAGAATTTTCCAAATATTTATGAATCTTGGAGCTTTCCTATTATTGATGTTTAGTTTCATTTAATTATGGTCAGAGTGTATGCATTTTGAGTTTATTATTTTTAGGTTTATTAAGTCTTATTTATGACTTAACAATTGTATATTGTTAATAATGTTTTAGGTGTACTTTAGGAGAAAATAATAAACCTATTATTTTTAGGTTTATTAAGTCTTATTTATGACTTAACAATTGTATATTTTTAATAATGTTTTATGTGTACTTTAGGGGAAAATGTTTACTTTCTCTTGCTGCTTTCAAGATATTTTCTTTGCTTTTGGCTTTCCATAGTTCAAAACTGAACATTTGAATAACATGTGACCACTCTTGAAATCAGACTCTCCCTTTCCCCAGTTTTTCTGTTTTTTTTTTCTTCTTTTGCTTGTTTGTTTTGATTGTTAAAGGCTATAGTAGTTCATTTGTTCCAAGACTTTTCCAAGTTATTTTTTGAAGACTCTATTCCATCCTGTGTATTGTCATTGAAGTTATTGTCTTCTTGTGTTCCTTTAGTGGCTTGACAGACATAACCTTGTATATCAGGAGCTAAAAACAAAAACAAAACAAAACACTCTTTAATTCTTAGTATATTATATCTGTACTGAGCCACTCCTTCACTACTTAGCCAGCCTTGTACTGAACCTAAGATCAGCTTAAGGTATAAAGAAAGTTTAGAGTATCCTTAGTTTTTTTTTTTTTTCTCAGTATATATCTTACCATGGACCTGTGCATAACTTCATAAATTCATATACATATATGTTTGTTTTTAAATGTTTAATTTTCTAAAGAAACCCTTTACAAATTTTGCGTTCAGACTTTAGGAGGTTTATTATATCTTTCAACCTCAATATTTTACCTCAGGTGTCTGCAATTGTCAGTTTTTCCTGCAATGTTTTGTAACAGTGCTCATCACTCTTCCAGCCTAATTTTTGAGTTAAGCAAAACCAAGATTAGTATCTTGAAATAGTCCTTCAGATAACCTCCTGATAGTTTAGAGCAGATACACAATTATTTGTGAATAAGATCTGGTCTGTTTCCTGTGGAACCAGAAACTTAGATTTCATACTAGGAAAGGGAATTGTGATCTTCCTTGTATAAGAATGTTTTGTTTTTAATTTCAGTATACTAAATGTACAGTGTTATATTAGTTTCACGTATACAATATAGTAATTCAACAATTTTTTGTGTTAGTGCTCATCACAATAAATGTATTTTTTAAAATTGTTTTCCATTTCCCTCACTAAGTCTCAAACACTTTTTTCTTTGTTTTTTTTTAATTTATTTTGAGAGACAGTAAAATGGGGAGGGGCCGAAGGAGAGAGAGAGAGAGATAGAAAGAGAGAGAGAGAAAGAGAGAGAATCCCAAGCAGTCTCCATACTGCCAGCATGGAGTCCAATGCGGGGCTCAAACTCACAAGCTGTAGATCATGACGTGAGCCAAAATTTAGAGTCAGAAGTTTTAGTGACTGAACCACCAAGGCACCCCACAATAAATGTACTTTTAATTTTTGCTGGGGGTGGGACAAGGGCAAATAAAAATGCCACAAATATTTCTTACTGTTTTAAGTTGTCTTCTTATTGATTCTGTGTTTACTTGGTTGCTGTAAACCTTTGATGACTTTCCAGAGTTCTGAAGGTTTCTAGTTTTTTGTGGTTTTTTTTTTTTTGATGTTTGTTTGGGAAATAATTTGGAGTTATTCTACTATTTTGCTAATGTTGTTCTTACAGGTTCTATTTAAATATTTTATCAGAAAGTCATGTTTTTGGATTAACACATGGTTTTTGGCTTGTTTTTCTGTATAGTGTTGTTAATGACAGTTTTATTTTCAGAGCCTTTTTGGTATTATTTAAGTCTTCTTGATTTATCTTGTACTTCTGGGGCTGTGTGGGGTGGCTTCCCAATGCTGAGAAAACTGGTGTTTATTGGTGGAGGAAAGAAGACTAAGTTCCATGGGGAAAAAGAGGCATTCCATGTCGGGCTGTTTGTTGTGGCTGGGTCTCACTTGCCAGTGCAAGTCAGACACCCTAGTACCTCTCAGTGAAAAAGGAGAGTCTAAGGTCTGGCTGAGAAGGCAATCACAATTCTTAGCTACTTTTTGTTGTTGGAGTTCTCTAATGATCTCCCTTGTTGGTCCTGCCCTTCTTGCCTAATATTTTGACAGACTCCTGTAGATCTAAGAAAGGAATAAGTTTATTAAAGCCAACCCCTTTTGCTATTTTGGGGGTCAGTATATGTTGGGTCCAGGTGATCATTTTCTGTTAGGGAGTGGTACATTCTTCCATGATTTATTTCTTCAGTCCTGGGGTCTGAAATGAGTTCAGCTTCCACTTATCACCTTTCAGTGTTTTCTCTTGATCAACTCTTATGATATTTTCAATATCAGAGGTGTAGGGAGAAATGAATCTACATCACTTTTTCTGAATCAGAAGCCTATCCCACACATTTTAATCAGCTAAAATTGGAATACTTGATTCTTTTACATAACCTATTTACTTATTGGGAAAAAAAAACTAGAAAAGACCCCTGTGATGTATGACTAGGTTTGTTTATCTGAGAGTTTTATAGTGTAGTGGTTAAATAAAAAAAAAAAAATAGAGCTGGATGCCCTATAACTAAATCCTAATTGCATTACTTACTGATTGTGTGAACTTGAACAAGTTATTTAACTTCTCTAAGCAATGATTTCCTCATAAGTACACTGGATATATTAATAGTAATTACTTATGAGAGTTGTTATGAGGATTAAAATTTTAAAAATAGATATCAGACATCTGAAACATTTGAAGCATTCACTTTATTAATTAACTTGAAAAAATATTAAAGACTTCTACGTGCTAGGCACTTTCTCAGATGCTACAAGTTTGACAATGAGTGATACAGAAATTGGCACTGCTTTCATAAAGCTTATATCATAATGGTAATGGCAGTTAGTAAACCAATAAAGAAAATAACAATATAGTTATTAAGTGGACAGATTCAGTGAAGAAAGTAAAATAGGATAATATGACAGACAGTGACTTTTGGCGGGGAAATGAATTTAAGGTAGATCAACAAGTTTAGAGAATACTTTTCTTAGCAGGTGTTATTTTAGTGGATTCCTGAATATTAATAAAGAAACATAGAATGAACTTTCCAGGGGCGCCTCGTGGCTCAGTTGGTTAAGTGTTCGACTTCAACTCAGGTCATGATCTCGTAGTCCATGAGTTTGAGCCCCATGTCAGGTTCTGGGTTGACAGCTCAGAGCCTGGAGCCTGCATCAGATTCTGTGTCTCCCTGTCTCTCTGCCCCTCACCTACTTATGCTCTGTCTCTTCTTTTCTCTCTCAAAAATGAATAAAAAGATAAAAAAGTTTAATAGAAGGCAGATTCCAGGCAAAATAATAGTAAAATCAAAAAGTGCAAAGTGAGAATAAGCTGGATCACAACGAGGAAAAGAAAAAAAAAAAAGCAAATGTAACAAGGTCGTAGTAGTATATGAGGGTGTGTGTGGGTTGAGGAAGATGGGTTTATGGGGAGACTTGATTAAAATTGGTATCACAAGAGGGTAAGACCTTATTAGGAAGACATTTTAGGTCATGTTAAAAAATAATGGATTTTATTTTAGTTTAAATGTAATTAGAAAACCATGGGCTTTAGAAGAGTTATAAAATCTAATTTAAAATAATGCTGTGTAGCATTTAGACTGCAGACAAGGATGGGAAAAGCAGAAGCAGGAAGTCCATTCACAACTAATTACAACATTCTGGGTAAGAATAATTGAACTTGGATTAAGTGAGAATAATAATAATTGACAGAGAGTGAAAGAAGTAAGATTAATTTGAGATACATTTTGAAAGTAAACTTGAGATTTGCTGATGAATTTTATATGAGATAGATTTTGTTTGAGTCTGAGCAATTAGATGTATGAGACATTGTTTATTGAATTGATGATGTGTAGCAAAAAATAATTAAGGGAAATTAGGAGCTACGGTTTTCTAAGATGCTTCATCAATGTGTGTTTAATATGTAAAGCAAGTAGATATTCAAATTCAGAACACTAAAATATAACATCGTGGTATGCTAACTGCTTATCTAGTATAATGGCTAAAACACAAAAGTATTAAGAATAATTATAGCCACAATAATTTGTCTAAGTGTGCAAAATGTAAATAGATATAAATCAAAAACATAAAATATGTTCAGGAAAGACTAAAGGTAAAACTTTTTATGTGATTGAAGTTAAGTTGTCATAAGATTAAAATAAACTGTCATAACTGTAAGATGTTTTATGTAAGCCTCATGGTAATCCCAAAGAAAATTCCTATAGTAGATATGCAAAAAGTAAAGAAAAAGGATTCAAAGCATACCACTACATAAAATTATCAATTCAAAGGAAGACACCAGGAGAGAAAAAAAAGGAATGAGGATTTTTTTAAATCAGAAAATAATTAAAAATATGGCATTAGTATGTCCCTACCTATCAATAATTACTTTAAATGTAAATGGATTAAATTGTCTATCAAAAGACATAAAGTGACTGAATTAATTAAAAAAAACACTCAACTAAATGTTCCTTATGAAAGACTCACTGCAACATTAAGGACATAAATAGGTTCAAAATGAAATGATGCAAAAAGATATTCCATAAAAATGGAAACCGAGAGAGTACAGGGGTAGCTATACTTATATTAGACAAAATAAACTTTACATCAGAAACTATAACAACAACAGCAGCAACAACAAAAACAAGAAGGTTATTTTATAGAGGGATCAATTCATCAAAGGATATAACAATTGTAAATATAAATGCACACAGCACTAGATCACATAAATATGTTAAAAAATACTAACAGATCTTAAGGAAGAAATAGACAATAGAAGAGTAAGACTAAGGAATTTCATACTCCATTTTCAACAATGAACAGACATCTAGACAAAAAAACCAAATAAGGAAGCATTGGGCTTAGACTATACTTTAGATCAAATGGACCTAAAAGTAACATAAAGAACATTCTATCTAAAAGTGGCAGAATATACACTCCTCTCAAGTAGACACAGAATATTCTCCAAGGTAAATAGATAATATCTTGGATCATGAAACTATTAGTGGAAAATTTAAAAATTTGAAATCATAGTAAGTATTTTTCCCCAAATGCAATGATATGAAGCTAGAAATCTAGTATAGGAGGAAAACTGGGAAATTCATAAACATATGGAAATTAAACACATATTCTCTGAAAAATCAATAGAAGAAATCAAAGGGAAATGGAAGTAACTTGAATAAATGGAAGAGGAAACACAACACACCAAAACTTTTGGAATGCAGCAAAAACAGTACTAAGAAAGAAGTTTATAGTAATAAACACATATATTAAGAAAAAAACTCAAATTAACAACTTAACTTTATACCTCAAGTAAGTAGAAAAAGAAGAACATACTAAGCCCCAGATTATCAGTATGGAGGAAATAACAAAGAACAGAGCAGAAATAAACAAAATAAAGAGTTGGGGAAAAATCAATAAAATCAATGAAAACAATAGTTGGTCTTTTTAAAATGATAAAAAATCACAAACTTTTAGTTAGACTTACCAATAAAAAAGAGAAATATGACTCAAGTAAAATTACAAATGAAAGAACAAACATTACAGCATATACCACAGTAATACAAAAGATTGTAAGAGACTACTATGAACACATAAATACAAAAGATCGTAAGAGACTAGTATGAAAAATTATGTGCCAACAAATTGCACAACCTAGAAGAAATGAATAAATTGTTAGACACATACAACCTACCAAAACTGAATCATGAAGACACAGAAAACCTAAACAGAACAACAATAACTAAGAAGATTGATTTAAAAATCAAACACCCCTCAACAAAGAAAAGCTCAAGACCAGGTGATTTATTTTTGAATTCTATTAAATATTTAACAAATTAATGCCAATATTTTTTAGATGTTTATTAATTTATTTTAGAGAGAGAGAGGGAGAGTGAGAGCGAGAGAGAGAGAGAGAGCAAGGAAGGAGCAGAGAGAGAGAGAGAGAGAGAGAGAGAGAGGATCCCAAGCAGGCTCAGTGCTGGCAGCATGGAGACCCATGCAGGGCTTAAACCCATGAACCATAAGATCATGATCTAAACCAAAATCAAGAGTAGGACGCTCAACTGACTGTCACCTAGGCACCCCAATACCCATCTTTTTAAAAATATTCCAAAATATTGAAGAGAAGATAACATTCCCAAACTCATTTAACATGGTCAAATTTACCTTGATACCAAATCTGAATGAGGACATGACATGAAAAAAAAAAAAAAATGAGAGGCAATACACTTGATGAATATGAATACAAAAAAAACAAATTCTGGGAAACAGAATTCAACAGTACATGAAAACTATCACACACAATGATTAAGTGGGATTTATCCATGGGATGCAGGAATATTTCAACATAGGCAAATCAATAAATATTATTCACTACATTAATAGCACAACGGATATAAATCATTGGATCATGTAAATAGATGCATAAAGAGCATTTGACAAAATCCAACATCTTTCATGATTTTGAGCTTTTCAAGCTCACCAAATTGGGTGTAGAAGAAACATACCTCAACATAAAAGAGGCAATATATGACGAACCCACACCTATCACTCAACAATAAAAGTTTGAAAGCTTTTCCTCTAAGGTCAGGAACAAGATAAAGGTGCCCATTCTCAACACTTATATTCATAATAATACTTTTAGTCCTAGCCAGAGCAAATAGGAAAAAGAAATAAAGGTATCCAATTCATAAAGGAAGATACAAATTGTCTCCTTTGGAGAAAATATGATCTTTATATATAGAAAATCCTAAAATTCCACCAAAAAATCATTAGAACTAATAAACAAATTCAAGAAAGTTGCAGGATAAAATATCAACAAAAGAAAATCAGTTACATTTCTATATACTAACAAGTAATTATCTGAAGAAGAAATTACTGCTCTCTTATTCAAAATAGCATCAAAAAATAAAATATTTAGGGAAAATTTAACCTAGGATGTGAAAAACCTGTACATTGAAAAGTACCATTGAAAAGAAGCAAAAAGAAAGATATTTTTTGTTCATGTATCAGAAAAATTAATATTGTTAAAACGTCCATGCTACCCAAGTGATCTACAGATTAAATACAATTCAAATCAAAACTCCAATATGTTTTCAGTTAAAGAGAAGAAAAAATATAAAATTAATAGGTAAACACAAAATAGCATAAATAGTCAAAATATATTTTTAAAAATCTCGGGGCTCCTGGGTGGCGCAGTCGGTTAAGCGTCCGACTTCAGCCAGGTCACGATCTCGCGGTCCGTGAGTTCGAGCCCCGCGTCAGGCTCTGGGCTGATGGCTCGGAGCCTGGAGCCTGTTTCCGATGATTCTGTGTCTCCCTCTCTCTCTGCCCCTCGCCCGTTCATGCTCTGTCTCTCTCTGTCCCAAAAATAAATAAAAAACGTTGAAAAAAAAAATTAAAAAAAAAATCTCTATCTATCTATCTATCATCTATATATTTATTTAAATTTACATACAAGTTAGCATATACTGCAACAATGTTTTCAGGAGTAGATTCCAGTGATTGATCCCCTATTTATCTATTTATGTCTTTTGAGTGTTGAGTTTTATAAGTTAATTAAATATTTTGGATACTAACCCCTTATGTGATATGACATTTGCAAATAATCTTCTCCCATTCCAACAGTATGGTTTTACTTTTGTTGATTGTTTCCTTCGCTGAGCAGATTTTTATTTTGATGAGGTCCCAATAGTTCCTTTTTGCTTTTATTTCCCTTGCCTCCAGAGATGTGTTAAGAAATTGCTGCAGCCGAGGTCAAAGGGGTTTTTGCCTGCTCTCTCCTCGAGGATTTTGATGGCTTCCTGTCTTACGTTTAGGTCTTTCATCCATTTTGAGTTTATTTTTGTGTATGGTGTAAGAAAATGGTCCAGGTTCACTTTTCTGCATGTCACTGTCCGGTTTTCCCAGCACCATTTGCTGAAGAGACTGTTTTTATTCCATTGGATATTCTTTCCTGCTTTGTCAAGATTAGTTGGCCATACGTTTGTGGGTCCATTTTTGGGTTCTCTATTCTCTTCCATTGATTTGACTGTCTTTTTTTTTTGCCAGTACCATACTGTCTTGTTGATTACAACTTTGTAATACAGCTTGAAGTCCGGCAATGTGATGCCTCCAGCTTTGGTTTTCTTTTTCAGGATTTCTTTGGCTATTCAGGTTCTTTTCTGGTTCCATACAAATTTTAGGGTTGTTTGCTTTATTCTGTGAATAATGCTGGTGCTATTTTGACAGGGATTGCATTCCATATCTAGTTTGTTTGGGGCAGTATCGACATTTTAACAATATTTGTTCTTCCAATACATTAGGATGGAATCCTTTTCCTTTTTTGTGTGTCTTCTTCAAATACTTTCATAAGCCCTCTGTAGTTTTCAGTGTATAGATTTTTCACCTCTTTTGTTAGGTTTATTCCTAGGTATTTTACGGTTTCTGGTGCAATTGTAAATGGGATAGATTCCTTGATTTCTCTTTCTGTTGCTTCATTATTGGTGTATAAGAATGCAACCGATTTCTGTTCATTGATTTTATATCCTGTGACTTTGCTGAATTCATGGGTCAGTTCTAGCACTTTTTTGGTGGAATCTTTTGGGTTTCCCATATAGAGTATCATGCCATCTGCAAAGAGTGAAAATTTGATTTCCTCCTTGCCTATTTGGATGCCATTTATTCCTTTGTGTTTGACTGCTGAGGCTAAGACTTCCAATACTATGTTGAATAACAGTGGAGAGAGTGGACATCCCTGTCCTTTTCCTGACCTTAGAGGGAAAGCTCTCAGTTTTTGCCCATGGAGGATGATGTTAGCAGTGGGTCTTTCATATATGGTTTTTACGAGATATCCCTGCTATCCCTCTTCTATCCCTACTTTCTTGAGGGTTTTTATAAAGAAAGGATGCTGTATTTTGTCAAATATTTTCTCTGCATCTATTGAGAGGATCATGTGATTCTTGTCCTTTCGCTTATTGATGTGGTGTGTCACATTCATTGTTTTCTGGATATTGAACCAACCCTGCATCCCAGATATGAAACCCACTTGGTCATGGTGAATAATTCTTTTAATGTATTGTTGGATCCAGTTGGCTAGTACCTTGTTGAGGATTTTTGCATCCATGTTCATCAGGGAAATTGGTTTCTGGTTCTCCTTTTTAGTGGGGTCTTTGTCTGGTTTTGGAATAAAGGTAACGCTGGCTTCATAGAATGAGTTTGGAAGTTTTCCTTCCATTTCTATTTTTTGAAACATCTTCAAAAAGTAGGTGTTAACTCTTCTTTAAATGTTTGGTAGAATTCCCTGGAGAGTCATCTGGCCCTGGACTCTTGTTTTTTGGGAGATTTTAAATGTTTACTACTTTTGAGAGAGACAGAGTGTGAGTGGGGGAGGGGCAGAGAGAGAGGGAGACACAGAATCTTAAATAGGCTCCAGACTCTGAGCTGTCAGTACAAAGTCCATTGTGGGGCTCAAACTCATGAACTGTGAGATCATGACCTGAGTTGAAGTCGTACGCTTACCCAACTGAGCCACACAAGGGTCCCTAGGGAGATTTTTGATTACCAATTCTATTTCTTTACTGGTTATGGGTCTGTTTAAATGTTCTACTTCTTCTTGTTTCAGTTTTAGTAATTTATATGTTTCTAGGAATTTGTCCATCTCTTTCAGATTGCCCATTTTATTGGCATATAATTGCTCATTATATTTTCTTATTATTGTTTGTATTTTCTGCTGTGTTGGCTATGATCTCTCCTCTTGCATTCTTGATTTCTTTTATTTGGGCCTTTCATTTTTCTTTTTCATCAAACTGGCTAAGGGTTTATCAATTTTGTTAATTCTTTCAAAGAACCAGCTACTGGTTTCATTGATTTGTTCTATAGTTTTTTGGTTTCAATAGCATTGATTTCTGCTCTAATATTGATTTCCTGTATTCTGCTGTTTTTGGTTTTTATTTGCTGTTATTTTTCTATCTCTATAAGTTGTAAGGTTAAGTTGTGTTTCTGAGACTTTCTTCCTTCTTTAGAAAGGCCTGGATTGCTATATACTTCCTTCTTATGACAGCCTTTGCTGTGTCCCAGAGGTTTGGGTTTGTGATATTATCATTTTCTTGGGCTTCCATGTACTTTTTAATTTTCTCTTTACCATCTTGGTTAACCCATTCATTCTTTAATAGTATTTTCTTTAGTCTCCAAGTATTTGTTATCTTTCCAATTTTTTTCTTGTGGTTGATTTCTAGTTTCATAGCGTTGTGGTCTGAAAATATGCATAGTATGATCTCGATCTTTTTGTATTTCTTGAGGGCTGATTTATGTCCCAGTATGTGATCTATTCTGGAGAATGTTCCATGTTCCCTTGAGAAGAATGTGTATTCTACTTTAGGATGAAATGTTCTGTATATATCTGTTAAGTCCATCCACTCCACTTTGTCATTCAAAGCCATTGTCTTCTTGTTGATTTTCTATTTAAATGATCTGTCCATTGTTGTAAGTGAGGTGTTGAAGTCCTCTACTATTATGGTATTAATACCAATGAGTTTCTTTATGTTTGAAATCAATTGATTTATATATTTGTGTCCTTCCACATTTGGAGCATAAATGTTTACAATTGTTAGGTCTTCTTGGCAGATAGATCCCTTAATTATGATATAATGCCCTTCTTCATCTCTTGTTACGGTTTTTTTTTTTCAAATTTTTTAACATTTATTTATTTTAGAGAAAGAGAGACAGATTGCAAGCAGGGGAGGGGCAGAGAGAGAGGGAGACACAGAATCCGAAGCAGGCTCCAGGCTTTGAGCTGTCAGTACAGAGCCCGATGTGGGGCTCTAACTCATGAATCATGAGATCATGACTTGAGCCAAAGTCAGATGGTCAACCGACTGAGCCACCTGGGAGCCCCTCTTGTTACAGTTTTTATTTTAAAATCTAGATTGTCTGATATAAGTATGGCTACTCCAGCTTTCTTTTGGTGACCTAGCATGGTAGATAGTTCTCCATCCTCTTACTTTCAATATGAAGGTGTCATTAGGTCTAAAATGGGTCTCTTGTAAATAGCATATAGATGGATCTTATTTACTTATCAATTATATTACCCTATGTCTTTTGATTGGATCATTTAGTCCCTTGATGTTTAAAGTGAGTACAGAAAGATGTGCATTTATTGCCATTATGTTGCCTGCAGAGTTGGAGTTTCTGGTGGTGTTCTCTGGTCCTTTCTAGTCTTTTTTGGTTTTGTTCTTTTTTTTTTTTTATTTTCTCCCCTCAGAGAGTACCCCTTAAAATTTCTTGCAGGGCTGGTTTAGTGGTCACAAACTCCTTTAGTTTTTGTTTGGGAAACTTTTTATCTCTCTATTTTGAATGATAGCTTTGCTTCATGAAGAATACTTGGCTGCATATTTTTCTGATTCAGCACATTGAATACACCCTGCCACTTTCTGGCCTGGCAAATTTCTGTGTTTTGGTCTGTTGTGAACCTGATGTGTCTTCCCTTGTAGGTAAAGACTTTTTTCCCTTGCTGCTTTCATGATTCCTTCCTTGCCTGAGTATTTTATGAAGTTGACTGTGATATGCTTTGTTATTATTGGTTTTTGTTGGATCTAATAGGAATTGTCTGTGCTTCCTGGATTTTGATGTCGGTGTCTTTCCCCAGGTTAGAAAATGTTTTTTACTATGATTTGTTCACATAAACTTCCTACCCCTTTTTCTCTCTCTTCATCTTCTGGGACCCTTATGATTCTGATGTTACTCCTTTTTAATGAGTCACTAAGTTCTCTAATTCTTATATCATGCTCTTTTGCCTTAGTCTACCTCTTTTCTTCTGCTTCATTATTCTCCATTAGTTTGTCCTCTATATCACTGATTCACTGCTCTGCTTCATCCGTCCTTGCCACCGTGGCATCCCTTCAGGATTGCAGCTCAGTTATAGCATTTTTAATTTCATCCTAACTAGCTTTTACTTCTTTTATCTCCGCAGAAAGTGATTCTAATCTATTTTTGACTCCAGCTAGTATTCTTATTAACATGATTCTAAATTCTGGTTCAGACATCTTGCTTTTGTCTGTGTTAAGTCCCTGGCTGTCATTTCTTCCTGTTCTTTCTTTTGGTGTGAATTCCTTCATTTCATCATATTGAAGGAAGATAAGGAATTAATAAAGAAAAAATTAAAAATTAAACAATTAAAAATACACACACACACACACACACACACACATCAAATAAAGGATTCTAGATCCTGGGTGTGTTTTGGTCTGGTTATTGAAAGAAGCTTGATAGAATACAGAAAAAAAGGAAAGAGAAGAAAAAAGAAAAGAAAACAAAAGGAAAACAAAAAAAAAGAAAACATTTGAAAATTTGAAAAAAATGAATACCTAAAATAGAATAAAATGAGATGATAAAAGTAAAATAGAATTTAAGAAATTTCAAAAAAGTGAAAAATATAATAGAAAATACTAAGTAAAAATCATTTTATAAAACACAGAAAAGAAAATATTTTTCTCTTTCTGTATTCAAGCATAAGAATTGAAAAAAAAGAAAAAAAAGTAATAGATGGACCAGAGAACTGAATGAAATACAATTGAAATTACATCCAGTTTACCCTAGAAGTCAAACTATGAAGCACTTTATAATCCATAAACTAAGCAGGAATAGAGACTTGTGGTGTTCCTCAAGAGCACCTCAAACTGGATTGGCCTAGTTAGGTGGGATTTAGTTTAATGGCTCTATTCTCCACTAGATGGTGCTGCTTAGCTTATTGAGGTGGACTATTGTGGCACATATAGGCATGCATGCACCTGAGTGGGAGGGGTGAATATGGTGTCACCCAGCTACCCAGTCTCTAGTTTCAGAACTCTGTGTTGTCCCTGACCGGCAATGAAGCACCACTCCTTTTTCTTTGGATTCTGTCTATTCCCTGCTTCTACACTGTCTGTTACCTAGATATCAGTCTGCCAGACAACACCTCTCTCCTAAGTTTTATCTCAGATGGGGCTGTTTCCCACCCCCTCACTTCTAAGAGACTGTGGCCTTGACCCACTCAGACACTGGGGAGACTCTCACTGAGCAATGGCTGGGTGCTGTCCCACCCCCAGGAACATGTGAGGGAACCTGCTGCTGATGATGCCCAGAGACTACGGCCGGGTGCCAGCCTGCCCGCAAAAAAGTTTGCACAATTGTGTAGCAACAGTTTTTCAGGGACTACTAAAAATCAAAACACTCATCTGGTGACAAGCTTCACCCCCAAGTCCTTGTTCCTACAGGAACAATTGTGGCTGATCTCCGGAGTCCACTGGGACTCTTTTTTGGGGAAGGCTGCACAGCCTCTACCAAATGTCCTCCCAACAGGGGAACCACCTCTCCCCATGTGGTCGAGGACCCCTCAGACCTCACACTCTGCTTTTGGGGATTCACCCTTCCTACCAGAGCACCACCAGGTATCGGTTGTGGAGTTTCAGACCCTGCACTCCCCCTGTTGAGAGAGTCTTAATGGTATCTAAACCTTCTCCTTTCTCCTTTCTGTTTTATTCCTTTTTTTACAGTCCCTTGCAGCTGCTTCTACTCTTTTTCTTTCTCTCCAGCTGCTTTCGGGGGGGGGGGGGCTTTTCCTATACTCTCCCCCCATCTCCATCCTCTTTCTGAAAGTAAAATCCACAAATTCTCTCTCCCCCGTTCCCTTCTCCACAACACAAACCTCCCACGTTCTGTGGTTCAAGCTGTGCAGATTGTGGTGTTAATCCTCAAATCAGTTTTCTAGGTGTGTAAGATGGCTTGGTGTTGATCTGGCTGCATTTCAGTGAGAGATATGCCAAAAAAAGTAAAAAAACAAAACACAAAACACCTCTATTCTTTTCTGCCATCTTGGCCCCCTCAATAGCCAAAACAGTCTTAAGAACAAAACTGGAAGGATCATACTTCCTGATTTCAAAATATATTAAAGATCTATAGTAATAAAAACAGTATAATACTGGCATAAAAAAAGACACCTTAACCAATGGAACAGAAATCATAGCCCTGTAATAAAATCATGCATATATGGTCGACTAGTATTTGAAAAGAGAACTAACAATACTCATTGAGGAAAAGATATCCTCTTCAGTAAATGGTGCTGGGAAAACTGTATTCACAGATGAAAGAGTAATTGGACCACTATCTTACACTACTCAAAATAGTTAACTCAAAGTGAGTGAAAGACTTAAATGTAAGACCTCCAAATATAAAACTTCTAAAAGACAAGATAGGAAGAAGGTAGGGGAAAAGCTCCTTGACATCTGTCTTGGAAATGATTTTTTGGATTGGACACCAAAAACCAAAGCAACAAAAGCAAAAATGAACAAGTGGGCCACATCAAACTAACAAGTTTCTGCTCAGCAAAAGAAACAACCAACAATATAAAAATTCACTCTACATAAATTAACAAAATATTTGAAATATATATATATATATATATATACACACACATATACATTTGGTTATTATCCAAAATATATAAAAACTTTATACAAATCAATAGCAAAATAACAACAATAATAATAACCTGATTTTAAAATGTGCTCAACATCACTAATTATCAGGAAAATGCAATTCAAAACAGCAATGAGATGTCACATCACACTTATTAGAGTGGCTTATTAAAAAGTCAAGAGATAACATATATTGGTGAAAATGAGAAGAAAGCGAAACCCTTGTACACTCTTGGTGGGAATGTAAATTGGTACACTGTGGAAAACAATATAGAGTTTCCTCAAAAATTTAGAAATAAAACCACCATGTAATTCAGTAATCCTAACTCAGGATATATATCCAAAAGAAATTAAATCACTATTATAAAAAGATAACTGCTCCCAAATGTTTATTGTAGCATTATGTACAATAATCAAGACATAGAAACAAGTACCCATTGAGGGATGAATGGATAAAGAAGATCCCTATCCCTATTCCTATCCTTATTCCTATGTATCTCTATATCTCTATATCTCTATCTCTCTGCCCCCCACACTCATGCTCTCTCTCAAATAAATAAATAAACTTATTTTAGAAAACTCTGATATATAAACTGAGTATATTTTTGGTTTCCAGGAGCTGGGTTGTAGTAGAAATGAGAAGATTTTGGTCATAGCACACAAGTTCTCATTTATAAAGTGAATACGTTCTGAGAATCTAATGTACAACATGATGACTATATTTAACAGTACAGTATTGTATATTTGAAATTGTATATTGTATATATGGTATATACAGTATTGTATATTTGAAAATTGCTAAGACAGTAAGATCATAAGTTGTCTTACCACAAAACAAAACAAAATGGTATTGTATGAGGTGATGGATGAGGTGATGGATGTGTTAACTAACTATTGGGATAATTATTTCACAATATATATGTGTGTCACTCATCATTTTATACACCCAAAACTTACATAATATTATATGTTAAGTATATCTCAATCAAGCTGGAAAAATAAAAGAATGTATAGTTGATCTTTGAACAACAAGGATTTAAACTGTGTGGGTTCACTCATACGTGATTTTTTTTAAGTTGACAGCAAAAGCCATAAGGCATTTATTAACAACTGCCCCCCCCCCATTCTCTATGGGAGCATAGTGAAAGCAACTGGCATTGAAGCCATGCTTGCTGCTGTCTGACTTCCTCAGGAAGCACACAGAGGTTATCAGCAGTCCGTGGAACCCCTTCAGGGGCAAGACTGCGGGTCACTCCATGTGCCCACATAGTGGTTGGGTTAAGCTCTCAAGCTGGTGGGCAGGAAGATGGGCTAAAGCACAGGAGCATTCCTGGAGAGCATAAACAGAACCATGCAGGACCCCGTGTCCCAGAGTCCCTACACTCCCAAGAGTCCTTTCCCCCTTGACTCCCAGGCTGTGCTAGGGAGGCTACAAGCCTAGCGCCCCTCCCAGGTGGAAATAGACTCTTCCCACTGGTAATGCCACAACCCAATGTCCCCCCCAAAGCCAGCGTACTCACATGTGGCCACAGCTATCACGGACTACCAGAGGCAGTGGTAAATGTCCAAGCAGATGGGTAGTTCTACCGTGCCTCTCAGCCACTTTTGGTGCCTATGGCCTGCTAGATGACATCTGCTTCTGAGCCATGAACACCAGGTTGTGGTACATCACCATCCTGGGCCAGGCTAGCACTGCTTGTGTCCCCACAGGCACAGCCTGGTCCCTATACAGGGATTTTTTTTCAATAAATGTAAGTACACTACTGTGAATATATTTTTATTCCTTATGATTTTCTTAATAACATTTATTTTATATAGCTTATTTATTGCAAGAATAAAGTATAGAATATATACAATATTAAAATATGTGTTAATTGCCTATTTATGTTATTGGTAAAGCTTCTGATAAACAGTAAGTTCTTAGTAGTTAAGTTTTGGGGAAGTCACATTTATACACATATATTTGACTGTTTGAATGTTTGTGACCCTAACCCCCATGTTCTTAAAGGGTCAACTGTATTTTCAAATTCACTACAGTTCTGAAAAAAGATATAGTCTATTTACTTACTACTGATCTTTTCATAGTCTTTATATTTTGTTATTTTCCTTTTTTTCATTCATAAAATATAGAGTGCTTACCATATACCAGGGACTCTTTTAGATGCTGAGGGTTATATAGTGGTGCATAAGACAGAAAAATATCCATGATCCCATGAAGCCCACATTTTGTTGAAGGGATGTTGGGCAAACAATAAACAACTACACACATATTCAGGAAAAGTAAGTGATATACATACTATGCAAAGAATTTAAATGGGTGATAAAATACAAAATGACTGGGAGGCTATGTTAGGTCAATATTGGCCTCTCTGAGATTATATTTACCATGATGACAGATTTATAAGTGTATTCCATGCACAGGAAAGAGCTAGTACATAGATTTTTCTTTCTAAAGTTTGTTTTGAGAGAGAGAGAGAGAGAAATAGAGAGAGAGAGAATTATCAGGGGAAGAAAAGAGAGAGAGAGAGAGAGAGAGAGAGAGAGAGAGAGAGAGAGAATTCCAAGCAGGCTCCACACTGTCAGCATGGAACTCAACATGGGGCTTGATTTCATGAACCATGAGATCACGACCTGAGCCAAAATCAAGAATTAGACGCTTAACCAAGTTACCCACCCAGGCACATTAAAAGCTGGTTGATAGATCTTAAGAAGAATGTGGAATTGACGTTTTGGAGGAACAGAAAGAAGATGGGTGCCATAGTCCACAATAAATGATGCGGAGTGTGGTATGAGATAAGGGCAGAGTTTGGCACTTGGAAGGTCATGGAGGGCTATAGTCAGCAAGCCATGATGGAGACTTCGGATTTTGGTCTAATTGTGAAACAATTTTAGAATAATCTGTTCTAATTTACATTTTCTATAAGATTGTTATGGCTGCTTTTTGGAGAATACATTATAAATATTTAAAAGTAGTATGGATGACAAATTAGGAGGCTATTACTGCAGTTAAATGAGACATGATGGTAGCTTGGACTATTGTCATGCTAGCTGATGGGGGAAGGAGACTTGATCAAAAGTGAGGTAGAATTGACAGGATTTGCTAACAGATTATACATATCTGAGGGGTGTATAGAAGTCTTTTGAAAATCTGAAAAAGTTCACTTGTGTAGTCCCTCGGATTTCACACAGTGACACCTCTCTGCATCAAATTATTTTTTGACCTACATTGTTCAAAATGTGAAGAACTTTAGCTTTATAATTATCACTACTTTGTGATGATATTTGCCTATGGCTTTTAATGGCATGAATGAATACGCTAACAATAGCTTATGTGTATTCTATAAGTATTAAAAAAGAGCTTTTTTAATAATTCAGAAAGGAAAGGAAATATCTTAGTAAAGATTTCTAATAGGCTAATCATGAAATTCTGACCATAAAAATATGAAACATCTTAATTAAGAAATGATTTCATGGGACTGGGATGGAGAGGTGGAAATGGGAACAGACAGCATCTAAAGTCAGAAAACTGGGTTCTTCTTTTTGCTTGGCTATAATATATCTACTAGAGATTTTAGGTTCATTAATCACTCTCTTTTTTGTTAATAGCAACATAGTTTTAAGAACCTAATGTAAAAGATTTATTAAATTGGGAAGTTTTAATGTTCTTAGGGTGAATTTTTTTTTAACGAGTTCTTTGTATATAGGAATATGCAATTGTGAGCATACGGTCTTAGAAATATGCTTTTCTTTTCTTCTGTGTTGATTGAAAACCTGTTTCTTAATTTCCCCAATGCTAAGTATGTTATACGTACTAGGCACTCAGTTGAACTTGAAAATCTGACTATACTATTTAACTTATTTATTGTTTTCCAGCACAGACAAAAACTTGTACTTTAAGAAAAAGTTTAGAGGACATAGGCTTAGTGAGAACCAAAATGTATCATCACATCTTTGTAAAGTGTAGTTCACAAATGCGATAAATAACCCTAGTCTTTTTTGTTGCTGTTGTTTGGTCTGTTTCAGTTCTATTTACCACTCCAAACTGTTTCTTCATAGGTAGACTCAGTTACTTACCATTCTTAAGGAGTTTGGGGATGCCCTAATGAAAATTAAAAGTGTTATAAATGCCTTTTTTTTTCTTTGTTGAAACATAAAGGTAGTATGTAAACTTCAAATTTTGTGAATGGATTAAGACATGTCATGCCACGTGTGGGTACATTAAAGCAAATAATAAGAGAATGTGTAACTAATTCTCAAATGAAAGATCTCAATAGAGCAATAACGCAATTGTGAGTGTGAATTAAAAATATTAGAAAAGCATATTTATTTAGAGGGTTATACTCATTGGGAGAAATTACTTGTCATACATGGAATTATATTATTTTTAGCTCAAACATTGTTTAATATATAAATAAAAATCTAAATGTTTCCCTTTTCCCACAGTTGTTTTCATTTTAAAACACACGAAAGATCATAGTTTATAATTTTTAGTTATTTTTATCTTCTTATTCAAGGATAATTAAAAGTATAATATTAGTTTTAAGTGTACAATATAATGATTCAACAATTCTATACTTTTTCAGTGCTCATCAAGGTAAGTGTACTCTTAATTCCCTTTATTTTACCCATCCACCCACCCACGTCCCTTCTAGAAATCACGAGTTTATTCCCTGTCAAGTTTATTCTCTGACGTTTCTTTAGTCTCTTTTTTTCTTTGTTTCTTTGCTTGCTTTCTTAAATTACGCACGTGAGTGAAATTATATGGTACTTGTCTTTCTCTGACTGATTTATTTCACTTAGCATTACATCATCCAGGTCCATCCATGTTGTTGCAAATGACAAGATTCCATCATTTTTATGAATGAGTAGTATTTCATTGTATGTATATACCATTTTTTCTTTATCCATTCTTCTATTGATGGGCCACTGTGTTTTCTTCCATATCATGGCTGTTGTAAATAATGTTGTAATAAACATAGGAGGACATATTTCTTTTCAAGTTATTGTTTGCATTTTCTTGGGGTAAATACCCAGTACAGGAATTATTGGATCATATGGCAATTCTATTTTTAAGATTTTGAAGAACTTCCATACTGTTTTCCACAGTGTCTATGCCAATTTGCTTTCCCACTAATAGCACAAAAATGTTCCCTTTTCCCCACATTCTTGCCAATACTTGTTATTTCTTGTTTGTTTTTTTTTTATTTTATTTTAGCCATTCTGACAAGGTAAAGTGATATCTTATAGTGGTTTTAATTTTACTGAAGATTAGTGATGTTGACTGTCTTGTCACATGTCTATTGGCCATCTGTATGTCTTCTTTGAAAAATGACTGTTCAGGTCCTCTACCCATTTTAATAGGATTATTATTATTAGTTTTTTTGGTTTGAGTTGATTAAATTCATTATAAATTTTAGATATTAACTTCATATTAGACATATCATTTGCAGATAGCTCCTATTTAGTAGGCTGCTTTTTTTCTGTGCAGAAGCTTTTTATTTTGGTGTAGTCCCAATAGTTTAATTTCATTTTTGTTTCCTTTTCCTGAGTAGACATTTCTAGAGAAATTATTGTTAATGCTCATGTCAAAGAAATTATTGCCTATGTTTTTGTCCAGGAGTTTTTATAGTTTCAGGTCTCACATTTAGCTCTTTAATATATTTTGAATTGTAAGAAAAGTTGCCCAGTTCCATTCTTTGGTATGTAGCTTCCCATTTTCCCCAGAATCACTTATTGAAGATACTGTATTTTCCCCCATTGTATATTCTTGCTTCCTTTGTCATAGATTAACTGACCATATAAGTGTGGGTTTATTTCTTGGCTATCTATTCTGCTCCATTTTTCTATGTGTCTATTTTTTGTCAGTATCATAATGTCTTGATAAGTATGGCTTTGTAATATATCTTGCAATCTGCAATTGTGGTGTCTCTGGCTTTGTTATTAGTTTTCAAGATTACTTTGGCTTCTTGTTGTCTTTTTTGTTTCCACACAAACTTTAGAATTATGTGTTTTAGTTCTGTGAAAAATGCTAGTATTTTGATAGGAATTGAAGTAAACCTGTATATTGATCTGTGTAGTATGGACATTTTAACACTATTGGTTCTTCCAGTCCATGAGCATAGAATATCTTTCCATTTGTGTCATCTTCAATTTCTGACATCAATATTTTATAGTTTATAGAATACAGATCTTTCACCTCCTTGGTTAATTTTTTAGGTATCTTAATATTTTTGGTGCAACTGTAAGTGGGGTTGTTTTATTTTTTTAAGTTTATTTATTTATTTTGAGAGGGAGAAGGTAGTGGGGGGGTAGACTGGCAGACAGAGAGGTAGAGAGAATTCCAAGCAAGCTCCACACTGTCAGTGCAGAGCCCCATGCAGGCCTCAAACTCACAAACTGTGAAATCATAACCTGATCCAAACTCAAGAGTTGGATGCTTAACCAACTGAATCACCCAGGTGCCCCTGTGGGATGTTTTCTTGATTTCTTTCTACTACTTCATTATTAGTGTATAGAAATGCAACAGATTTCTTTTTATTAATTTTCTATAATGTGACTTCACTAAATTCATTTATAATTCTAATAGGGTTTTTTTGGCAAATTCTTTAGAGTGTTCTGTATACGTTATCATGTCATCAGCAAATACTGCATTTTATTTCTTCTTTACTAATGTAGATGCTTTTTATTTCTTTTTCTTGTCTGGTTGCTGTAGCCAGAACTTCTAGTACTATCATGAATAAAAGTGGTGAGAGCAAACAACCTTGTCTTTTTTCTAATCTTAAAGGTAGAGCTCTCAGTTTTTCACCATTGAATATGATGTTAGCTGTGGGTTTTTCATATGTGGGCTTTCCTATGTGGAGGTACATTCTTGTTAAATCTACTTTGTTGGGAACTTTTGTCATGAATGGATATTTTTGTTAGTTAAATGTTGTTTTTTTTCTGCATCGATTGAGATCATCATAGGTTTTTTATCCTTTCTCTTGTTAATGTGATGCCATGTTAATTGATTTGTGAATATTGACTCACACTTGCATCCCTGGAATAAATCCCAACTGATCATGGTAAAAGATGTTTTAATGTATTGTTGGATTTGGTTTGCTAATATTGTTTAAGGATTTTTGCATCAATGTTTATCAGATATATTGGACTGAGTTTTATTTTTGTGCAGTGATGTTCTCTGATTTTGATATGAATGTAATAGTGACCTTGTAGAATAAATTTAGAAGCATTCCTTATTCTTACATGTTTTTTAGTGACTTGAGAAGAATAAGCATAAACTTTTCTTTAAATGTTTCATATAATTCACCTTGTAAATCCATCTAGACTGGAATTGTGTATGTTGAGTTTTTTAAATTACTGATTCTATTTCATTGCTAGTAATCGGTCTGTTCAAATTTACTATTTCTTTCTGATTCATTTTCGATGGTTATATGTTTCTAAGAATTTATCAATTCTTTCTAGGTTTTCAATTTTATGGAATGTAGTTTTTCATAATATACTCTTATAACCCATGTATTTCAGTGGTGTCAGTTAATATTTCTCGTTTTTGATTTCTGAATTTATTTCTTTGAGTACTCTCTCTTATTGATGAATATGACTAAAGGCTTATCAATTTTGTTGATCATTTTAATGAACCAACTCTTTCTTTCATTGATCAGCTCTTTCTGTTCTTTTTTGCTTGTTTATTTTAGTCTCTATGTCATTTATTTCTGCTCTAATCTTTTTCTTTCTTTCCTACTTATTTATTTATGTAATTCTTTTGGTTTTGGTCTTTGTTCTTCTTTCTCTAGCTCTTTTAAGTGTAAAGTTATGTTGTTTACCTGATATTTTCCTTATTTATTTCAGTAGACCTTATTGCTGTAATCTTCCTTCTCAGAACAGTTTTTATGGCATCCCAAGATTTTGGACCATTATTTTTTTGTCTCAATGTATTTTTCTTAATTTCCTTTTTGATTTCTTGTTTGACTCATTCATTGTTTAGTAGCATGGTATTTAGCCTCCATGTATTTGTTTTCTTTCCACATTTTTCTTGTGATTGATTTGTTTCTTTATGTAATTGCACTTAGAAAATATGCATGATATAATTTCAATCTTTTTGAATTTATGGATATTTGTTTTATGGCCTAATATGTGACTCCTTCTGAGGAGTGTTCCATGTGCACTTTAAAAGAATATATATTCCACTATTTATGGATACAATGTTCTGAATATAACTGTTAGGTCCATCTGGCCCAATGTGTCATTCAAAGCCACTGTTTCTTTCTTGATTTTCTCTCTGGACAAACTATCTGTTGATATAAGTAGGATGTTTAATCCCCTACTATTACTCTATAACTGTCAATTTTTTCCTTTATATCTGTTAATACTTGCTCTGATGTCTTTGCCTGATTAACGTCTGCAAAATCCCCAAACTTTATCTCTAAATATCCTAATAATTATAGGAAAGGTGAAATTTGGTTTAGTGTTTGACTATGAAATAGAAGTTATTGGACATTGTAAAGAAGGTGCTGAGGAATCATTTGATAGAAAAAAAATAGTTGTTCTATTAACCATTATTTGATCATGTAAAACAATGAGAACATTTAAATACTTTATTTTCTTTTATAAGCAATATGGTAATATACATAGAAATAGATGAATATTGACAGTTACATAATTAACTAGAAGAATTTCATTTTAACAAACCAATGGGTCATTAAAATTACTATTACAAAGATATAAAGAAATGGAAAGACATTCCCTGCTCATGGATTGGAAGAATAAATATTGTCAAAATGTCAATACTACCCAAAGCTATCTACACATTCAATGCAATCCCAATCAAAATGGCACCAGCATTCTTCTCGAAACTAGAACAAGCAATCCTAAAATTCATATGGAACCACAAAAGGCCCCGAATAGCCAAAGTAATTTTGAAGAAGAAGACCAAAGCAGGAGGCATCACAATCCCAGACTTTAGCCTCTACTACAAAGCTGTCATCATCAAGACAGCATGGTATTGGCATAAAAACAGACACATAGACCAATGGAATAGAATAGAAACCCCAGAACTAGACCCACAAACGTATGGCCAACTCATCTTTGACAAAGCAGGAAAGAACATCCAATGGAAAAAAGACAGTCTCTTTAACAAATGGTGCTGGGAGAACTGGACAGCAATATGCGGAAGGTTGAAACTAGACCACTTTCTCACACCATTCACAAAAATAAACTCAAAATGGATAAAGGACCTGAATGTGAGACAGGAAACCATCAAAACCTTAGAGAAGAAAGCAGGAAAAGACCTCTCTGACCTCAGCCGTAGCAATCTCTTACTCGGCACATCCCCAAAGGCAAGGGAATTAAAAGAAAAAGTGAATTACTGGGACCTTATGAAGATAAAAAGCTTCTGCACAGCAAAGGAAACAACCAACAAAACTAAAAGGCAACCAATGGAATGGGAAAAGATATTTGCAAATGACACATCGGACAAAGGGCTAGTATCCAAAATCTATAAAGAGCTCACCAAACTCCACACCCGAACAACAAATAATCCAGTGAAGAAATGGACAGAATACATGAATAGACACTTCTCTAAAGAAGACATCCGGATGGCCAACAGGCACATGAAAAGATGGTCAACATTGCTCCTCATCAGGGAAAAATAAATCAAAACCACACTCAGATATCACCTCACGCCAGTCAGAGTGGCCAAAATGAAGAAATCAGGGGACTATAGATGCTGGAGAGGATGTGGAGAAACAGGAACCCTCTTGCACTGTTGGTGGGAATGCAAATTGGTGCAGCCGCTCTGGAAAGCAGTGTGGAGGTTCCTCAGAAAATTAAAAATAGACCTACCCTATGACCCAGCAATAGCACTGCTAGGAATTTACCCAAGGGATACAGGAGTACTGATGCCTAGGGGCACTTGTACCCCAATGTTTATAGCAGCACTCTCAACAATAGCCAAATTATGGAAAGAGCCTAAATGTCCATCAACTGATGAATGGATAAAGAAATTGTGGTTTATATACACAATGGAATACTACGTGGCAATGAGAAAAAATGAAATATGGCCTTTTGTAGCAACATGGATGGAACTGGAGAGTGTTATGCTAAGTGAAATAAGCCATACAGAGAAAGACAGATACCATATGGTTTCACTCTTATGTGGATCCTGAGAAACGTAACAGAAACCCATGGGGGAGGGGAAGGAAAAAAAAAAAAAAGAGGTTAGAGTGGGAGAGAGCCAAAGCATAAGAGACTGTTAAAAACTGAGAACAAACTGAGGGTTGATGGGGGGTGGGAGGGAGGGCAGGGTGGGTGATGGGTATTGAGGAGGGCACCTTTTGGGATGAGCACTGGGTGTTGTATGGAAACCAATTTGACAGTAAATTTCATATATTAAAAAATAAAAAAAAATAAAAAAAATATTACCTTCTGTTAAAAAGAAAAAAAAAATAAATAAAATAAAATAAAATAAAATTACTATTACATTAGAAGTCTTTAAATGGTGAACTGTCATTAGTGTCCAAAAGGAAATATTCCTTATGATTTTATGATTTTAGAAAAAACTTGTGAATATTGATAAAACCGTTATTCAACACTTAATGCTTTTTCATATCCCCTCCCATTCTGGCATTGCTCTCTTCATCCAGGGTCTCTGGGGTTTCAGGTCTTAATTTCCAATATTTTTTTTAATTATGTAAAATTTATTATTTCTTTACAGTATCTTTTTAGCATAAAAAATAAATACAAAAACATAAATCTCCTTTTATATAGACTTTAACATCTCCATGGGCAAGAACTGGACAAAACCATCTGTTATTCAGGATTTTGGGAGATAATAGATGTCACTGTCACCAAATGAACAAAACACTATAGTTAAGAGCCACGAGCTACAACATGGGATATTATACATTATAACATTATAACAAAGATCTTATAAAGATTATCCCATAAACGTGATTTGATATGATTATCCTGTAAAAGTGTTTTGTACTCTGCTGGTTCCTTGCTGGTCAAATGGATGACAATATCAATTTATTAAAGTACTTTCAAGTATTCATTAACAATTTAATTCTCCAAATAAGGCTCAGGCTAAATATATGATATTTCTTATTTCATTTTTGGTTGAAGATGATTTCATCTTACTTTACTTTCTTCCTCCAATATTGGGGGTGTACTTTGGGCACATGATCTTAAAATCACTTTTATTGCATGTCTAAAAAATTTCTAGTAGGAATAATTGCTGTTATATCTGCCTGCTATGTGAGTTTTTTAAATCAATTGTATTATTAAAATTTCCTTATTTTGTCTTAAATAAATATATTGGTTGAATCTTTAACATGGCATTAAGGAAGTAAAAAGTCATTTTGTATTAGCAAATGTATATAACATTTCCAAAAATTCTACTTAAAATTTGGGGGTTATGGGGAGTCTGCATGGCTCGGTTAAACGTCCAGCTCTTGATATTGACTCATGTCATAAACTCACATTTTCAAAATTTTGAGCCCTGAATCAGGCTATGTGCTTACAATGCAAAGCCTGCTTGGGATTTTCCTTCTCTCCCTCTCTCTCTGCCCCTTCCCTTCTTGTGCTGTCTTTGTCTCTCTCAAAATAAATAAATAAAGGTTAAGAAATTTGGGAATTGCTACATTATTTTTCATAAACTGCCAGCATTTTCAATGCAAAACATCTAAACATATAACTACATCAACGTTAACAATTTGCATTTAAACCATGCCAAAAAATATACTAAACTAATATTGATATGGTGTATATTAATTTTTTTTTCTCTGTCATACCTAATGCTGTATTTCAAAAAGGCTTTTTTAATATACAAAAATGTTCCATTCACCACAATTAAGTTCTATAGTTTCATACAGCTACAATTTTGGTTGTGTGTGTGTGTTTGTGTGTGTGAACTGTAAGAAAATGATCTCTGGAATTCACTGAAGTATAGTGTTTGATAACAATTTATAGCTGCTTATGCAACAATTATGGCTACTGTAAACAGAAAGTAGTTTGGTTAATAAGCCACAAAAATGTGTTGTGCAAGCAAAATTTTACAAATGTTAGGCATTATTGTATCTCAGATTAAGCACTTTGTGTATGAAGGTAAGACTTATTTATGTATGCAGTTAAATACGTTTTTCCTTGCAAGCAAATTGCATTTCTGCATAGTTATACGTGTTTTTTAAATTTAAGTAAAAACAGTATATAACAGTGTATATGGGAGTGTCCATTGAAACAGTGACTCTCTACTTCAATTTTTTTAAAGAGGCTTTTAAAAAATATAAATAACAGAGAGTATTGTGTTTATGAAGGCTACTGATGTAAAAATCAAGTTAACAGTGAGAGCTAAAGTAACAAGTATTTGGCTCAAAGTAATGTTTATAAAAATACAGACTCTTTCAATTGAGAAGCTATGTTAAAATAGTGATACCTGATGAAGTTTCATCATTGGGTTAGAAACTTGCATTATGCATTAAAAATAAATATAAACATCCAAGAATTATATTTCTACATAGACTATTTAAGGCACTGGGCAGGTGGATACAGAAATAGTTTTACTGCTTCTGCAGCATATAATATTAAATTTAGTGTTGTTGACATAAAATGTAAACATATCAGACAAAGAATAATATTCTGATAACTGAGGACACATGGGGATCATTTTACACTGTATTTCAGGGTGTAAATGGTATACATATTTGTGAAGTCCTCAAATTTTATTGAATTTATGGAAGATGATTTTATTGTTAAATACCTATGAAAGGTGAGACCTCCAGAGGATTCAAACCTTTTAAAATACTTTTACAATAATTTTATTTCTGTCTGTTCTGTGGGTCCTAGATGACTGAGAAAAAGTAAGCATTCATCAACAGTTACCAAGTGTATAACAGGGTCAAGTTCAAACTAATATTTTGTTCCTGTAGTAGAAAAATAATTTTGCTTTTAAATATGCAGTACTAGTCAGCTAAAATATAATAAACTAAAAAGTATTTGAATCTATACAAGATTAATATAACTAAGCTATCAATACACTATGTTATCTATGTTAAAATAAAAATTAAAAAAAATAATTAATGCAAAATGAGAAATGTTTTTAATTGTATCTTAGCATAATGGTGATTTTTATCACATTACATTTAAAGGTTTTTTTCTAATTAATTTCTAATAAAGATATCTCCTCCCCAAAACTATTTATCTTCCAAAAAAATATTAATTTTATGACTTTGGAATATAAGGAGATTTTTTTTTGTTTTCCTTTAGTTTTATGATGTTACCATTCACACAGTTGCTCAACACTGCATAAAAATTCAATATTTTACTGAAATCAAGTTGAGAAAAGCTATTTAATCAAACTGATATGTTTTTCATTTTTGTAGACAGCATACAGGCTGCTTTAAAACTCTACTAATACATTTAAAAGTGAGGAGAAAAAATTCAGATTTTTGTCATTGTATAGTCTAAATTCAATTTAATTAAAATTTTACTTATTAAGTGCCTATGTACATAGAATTAACTTACTATGGTTATTAATATAATTTAAGTTATGTTTTAACAATAAGAAACACTTTTGGTTTTACCTTAAATAAGCTATGTTTCGATTTAGAGTAGGTAATCTGAATGTATGCGTGTGTGTGTGTGTGTGTGTGTGTGTATTTGTGTTTGTGTTAAGAAAGCAATAGTACTGTGTACAAAGATAGATAACAAATACACTTATGTCCATAAACTTAGAGTATTTTCAATAAATTTACCAATAGAACTAAGATTTCATCAAACTGGAATATCTAATGAAATTTATAATTTTCAAAAAAACCTGGCAGCAATAGGACTTTTAAGAATTCAAGAGACAGTGAGCCAGGGAAGTCTAGAATAACAGCATAGTAGGAGGACCCTAGACTTATCTCATGCCTCGAACACAGCTAGACACCTATCAAATCATTCTGAACACCCAAGAAATTGACCTGAGTACTGTCAGAATCAACTGCACAACTAGAGGGAGATAAAAATCCACATTGAGGAAAGTAGGAAGTGCAGAGAGGCAGTTTAAGGGAGAAATGGGTCATGGGTGTTGCTCAAGGGAGGAAGCCCTGGTCACAGAAAAAAAGCAAGACAGAGGAGCACACAAAGGATTGCACAAGGAGAACACTTTCCCAAAGCCATTGGCTGTGAAAACAAGAGGTATTGATTCTTGTCAGTTTTTGCAACCAGCCTGGCTCAAGGAATGCAGTTTTTGAGGTCGCTGGTATGGCTGAGATAGGGCCCTGAGGGTGTTGCTCTAGTCTTGGAAAGAAGACAAGCAGATAACCCAGGGGCAGTGTGGTCTTAGGATCACCTAAGATGCACTGGGAGAGATTATTCCCTCTTCTAGCAGAGCATCTGTGAGAGATTACATTGCTTCTCCTAGGACAAAAGAGCCAGCAGGGTCCATTTCCATCACCCACCACTCAGCATATGCACAGAGACACCTGTTGAGGGCAGCTAATTGGGACACTGGCTGTTTAGACTGCATTGCTCCAATCCCAGCCACTGTGCCCTAATGTGACCGCCCTCCTGGGTCAAACCTGCATCAGTCCCAGAATGGTGATCCCCTCACCAGAAGATAAGTGCAGGTCCCTGCCACACAAGGTCCCTAAAGGTTGGAGTTTTAAAAGTCAGCAGGCTTGTCTGGGATAGAACTCAAAGTGCACTCCACTCCTCTGGGAAGGCAAGGAACCCAGACACAGTGCGAAAACAACAACCTGAAAACTGCCTAGTATGCCTGAAGGTAAATTATTTACTCTTCTAGTGATGATTCTCTGAGAGTAAGAAGCATGGCCTTTCCTCTTGCAGGACAAAGGAGCAGGCTGGGGCTATTTCCTTCCCTAACCTCTCACCATAAAAGAATTTCAATAAACAGTACAGCACAACCCTAGCTGATTAACTTGCTTACACTAGTCTTGCTGCCCCACAATCTGCTGTTACAGTTTTTCTGGGGCAAGTGGGCCTAAGGAACAGCACAATGGACCCCTTCCCCAGAAGACCAGCATGAACCCCCACATGCACCATGTCTACTGACCATACACTTCTGCAAAGCTTCAACTCTAATGTAAATACAACAGGTCTCTATTAAATGGCAGAGTAGAGCATATCTAGTTAAAGCTCACCACATTCTGGCCAAGGTCCAACCACTCCTCACTGCAAACAAGGAGAACCTCTGCAGAGGACTTACCTGAGAGATAGAGCAGGCAAAACACAGCAGCCAAGTGCATGCAGCACATACCCTGAGAATTATATGACCTCTTCTTCATAAAGCCATTATTTGAGGAACAGGAAACATAACAGAATGTTCTAACACACAAAGGCAGAGACCTAGACAAAATGCCAAGATTCATCCCAACATAAAGGAAAGGAAAAAGTCATGGCCAGGTATATACGTGAAACAGATATAAGTAATTTGCCAGATGAAGAATTTAAAGACACAGTCATAAGGATACTCACAGGGCTTGAGGAAAACATGGAAGACATCAATAAGACACTTACCACATAGATAAATGAGTTAAAAAAACTATTAAGCAAAAGGGGAAAGTGAGATATCTGAGATTCTAAACAGACTGGATGCAATGGCCACAAAGTTGTAAGAATCAGAGGAACTAACACATGATATAGAGGATAAATTATGGAAAATAATGAAGATGAGTAAAATGAGAAAGAAAAATGATGAATCATGAGAGTATACTTAGGAAACTCAATGATTCCATCAAATGTAATAACATTTGTATCATAGGAGTCCCAGGGGAAGAAGTCAGAGAAAAGGGGGCATAAAATGTATTTGAAGAAATAATAGCTGAAAATTTTCCTAATCTGGGGAGAGAAAAAGATATCCAAATCCAGAAGGCACAGAGAACTCGCATGAAAATCAATACAAGCAAGCCAACATCAAGACATATTGTAGTTAAATTTGGAAAATATAGTGATAAAGAAAAAAATCTTAAAAGTAGCAAGAAAAAAGAGGTCCCAAGAATTCAAGGGATGTTATCAGCTGATAACTCCACAGAAACTTTACTAACCAGAAGGGAGTGGCATTATATATTCACTATGCTGAATGGGAAAAATCTACACACATGAATACTCTAACTAGTAAGGCTATCATTCAGAAAAGAAGACAAGATAAATATTTTCCCAGACAAAAACTGAAAGAACTCATGAACACTAAACAAGCTCTGCAGTATATATTAAACAGGAACTTTTTGACTGGGAAGGAAAGACCCCAAGTTCCAAAGTCTAGAAAATAACAGAAAAAATCTCCAGAAACAAACAAAAAAACTAGTAATAAAATGGCACTAAATACATATTTATCAATAACTACTCTACATGTAAATGGACTACATGCTACAATCAAAAGACATAGGATGTCAGAATGGATGGGAAAAAAAAGACCTCTATATACTGCCTACAAGAGACTCATTTTAGACCTAATGATACCTGCACATTGAAAGTGAAGGGATGGAGAACCACCTCTCATGCAAATGTATGTCAAAAGAAAGGCAGAGTACCAATAGTTATATAAGACAAACTAGATTTTAAACCAAAGACTATAACAAGAGGTGAAGAAGGACATTATATAATAATAAAGGGCTCTATCCAACAAAGAGATCTAAAAATTGTAAATACTTTTGTTCCCATTGTGAAAGCAGCCAACCATAAGCAGTTAATAACAAACATAAAGACAAGTATTGATAATAATGCAATAAGAGTTGGGGACTTTAGAACCCCACTTAACATCAATGGACAGATCATCTAAGAAGAAAATCAACAAGGAAACAATGGCTTTGAATGACACCCTGGAGCATATGGACTTAACAGATATATTCAGGAGGTTTGGGAGGGAGGGAGTTAAGATGTCAGAGCAGCATAGAGACCCTGAGCTTGTCTCACTCCTGAAATGCAGCTAGATCAACACAAAACCACTTTTGAACACCTAGGAAATTGATCTGAAGATTAACACAACAATTTGCATAACTTGAGCCACAGAAATCCACAGTACACAGTGCGGAGTGGCGAACTGGGGGAGAGAAAAGCTGTGGAGGGTAGGGAGCTGTTTTTTTGGAAAGAGAACAGAGAAAGGCAAAGGGGGAAAGTGTGGTGCATTGGGATCTTGCAAGAAAAACACTTGCCCGAAAATAGCCAGAGAGAAAGAGAAAGACTAAAAAACATTCATAGGGGACTGAACAAGGAAACTGTTCCCAAAACCATTGACAGGGAGAAAGGAACGGGTTTCAATACCAACAGGATTCTATAAACAGTGGAACGCAGAGTCTGAAGTTTCAGAGCTCAGTGCCTGGCTGTACTGGTGAGGAATTAGAGTGAATCCCCAGGAGCATGCAGAGGGGTCTGAGGGGTCCTTGTGCCATACAGGGAGAAGCTGTTCCCCTTCTTGAAGTGCATTTGGTAGAAGCCATAATCCCTCACAACAGGCAAAGGTCCCAGCAGACCCAAGAGAGCATCCATGTTTGTTGGTATTGGAACAAAGACGTCAGAGTGTAGTGAAACCTGGCACAGAATGTGTGTTGTGATTTACCAAAATCTCTGAACCTCTGCTGCTGAGTGATCACATGAACGTTTTCTGGGGCAAGACGACACCCAGTCATTGTTCAGAGAGATCCTACCCCAGAGAGTCGGAGTGGGTCCAAGTCACAGGGGTCTCTGAAGTGTGGTGTTTTGAAACAAACCCCATCTGAGATAAAACTCTGGAGGGAGGTACTACCTGGCAGGTGGACATGTTGGACATGGACAGGGTAGAGGCAGGGAGTAAATGGAGGCCTGAGAGAAAGGAGGGGTGCTTGAACTCAGGTTTGTGAGAGGGGAAAGTTCCTGTTCCAGACACTAGGGAGCTGGGTGAAGCCATTTCCACCTCTACCAGGCATGCATGCATGTACACCACGCTGATCCACCCCAATAAACTAAGCAGTGCCAACTAGTGGACATAAGAGCCCTTACGTCAAGCCCCGCACAACTGCATCCTCCTAGCACATCCCCTTGAAGACAAGCACAAATCACTCCACTTGCTTAGGGTACAGAATATAGAGGGCTTTGTAGTTGCACTTCTAGGGAAAACTGGGTATAACTTCATTCAGGTTTCATTCTGTTTGCTGATTCAGCTATTTGATCCTTTTCTTTGTTTCTGTTTTTGCTTAGTTTTATATATTTTTTTCTTTTTGTCTCTTTTCTTCCACTTTCTTGGATATGGAAAATTTATTTTTATTTTTTTTTACTTTAGTATGTATTTTTTATATTTTTATTTGATTTAATTTTATTTCATTTTATTCTATTTCACTATATATATATATTTTAATTTTTAATTTTGTTCTTACCTTTTTTGCTTTTCTTTATTTTCCTTTTTCTCTATTCTATCAAGCTTCTTTCAACAAGCAGACAAAAACACACCTAGGACCTAGCGTCATTTATTTTATATTTTGTATTCTTTTCAGATTTTTTTTATTTTATTAATTTTTTCTTCATCCAAAATGACAAAATGAAAGAGTTCACCACAAAAGAGGGAACAGGAAGAAATGACAGCCAGGGGCTTGATCAACATCCAGGGACTTAAGCAAGATGTCTGAACTAGAATTTAAAACCACGAAGATAAGAATATTAGTTGGGGATGAAAAAAAACATAGAATCATTTCTGCAGAGATAAAAGAAGTAAATCTGGTCAGGATGAAATTAATGCTATAACCTAGACACAATCTCAAAAGGATACCATGAGAGCAAAGACGGATGAAGCAGAGAAGTAAATAAGCGATACAGAAGGTAAAAATATAGAGAAAAATAAAGCAGAAAAAAAAGAGAGATGCAAAGACCAAAGGTCATGATACAAGACTTAGAGAATTCAGTGACTTATTACAAAGGAATAAAATCTGAGTAATAGGAGTCCCAGGAAATAAGAGAGAAAGTGGCAGATGGTGTATGTAAGCAAATTATAGTGGAAAACATTCCTAATCTGGGGAAGAACACAGACATCAGCATCCAAGAAGCACATAGAACTCTATTAGATTCAACAAAAACGGACCATCACCGTGACACATCATAGTCAAATTCACAAATACACAGACAAGGAAAGACTTATGAAAGCACAAATGGAAAAATAAGTCCTTAACCTATAAGGGACGACAGATCAGGTATTCAGCAGACCTAACCACAGAATCTTGGCAGGCAAGAAAATGGCAGGATATATTCAATGTGTTGAATCAGAAAAATATGCAGCCAATGGGGTTCCTGGGTGGCTCAGTCAGTTAAGCATCCAACTTCGGCTCAGGTTATGATCTCACAGTTGGTGGGTTTGAGCCCTGCGTTGGGCTTTGTGCTGACAGCTCAGATCCTAGAGCCTGTTTCATATTCTGTGTCTCCTCCTCTCTCTCTGCCCCTCCCCTGCTCGTGCTCTCTCTGTCTTTAAAAAATAAATAAATGTCAAAAGAATTTTTAAAAAAGAAAAAAAAAAGAAAAAAGAAACAGCCAAGAATTCTTTATCCAGCAAGGCTATCAATCAAAATAGAAGGAGAGATAAAGAGTTTCATAGGCAAACAAAAGCTAAAGGATTTTGTGACCACTTGATGAGTCTTGCAAGTAATGTTAAAGGGGACTCTTTGAGTGGAGAAAAGACAAAGCAAAATAAAAAAGAAAAAGCAACAAAAACCAGAAAGGACCAAAGAACATCACCAGAAACACCAGCTCTACAGGCAACACAATGGTACTAAATTCATATCTTTCAGTACTCACTCTAAATGTCAACTGACTAAACAATCAAAAGACTTAGGGTATCAGAATGGATAAGAAAACAAGACACATCTATATGCTACTTACAAGAGACTCATTTCAGACCTAAAGTCACCTGCAGAATGAAAGTAAGGAGATGGAGAACCATCTATCATGCTAATGGTCATCAAAAGAAAGCTGGAGTAGCCATACTTATACAAAGGAAATTTTAAAATAAGGACTGTAATAAGAGATGAAGAATGGCATTATATCATAAGTACTTCATCCACCAAGAAGACCTAACAATTGTAAATATTCATGTCTCCAACGGGGAACATCCAAATATATAATTCAATTAATCACAAACATAAAGAAATTCATTGATAATACCATGAGAGTAGGGGACTTTAACATCCCATTTACAACAATGGACAGATGATGTAAGCATAAAATCAACAAGGAAACAAGTCCTCAACTTGTTTGGATGACACATTGGACCAGGTTGTCTTAACAGATATATTCAGAATATTGCATCCTAAGGCAACAGAATACACACTTCTTCTTGAGGGCACATTGAAAATTCTCCAGAATAGATAACATACTGGTGCACTGGGTCAGTGCTCAACAAATACAAAAAGATTGAGGTCATACCTTGTGTACTTTCATACCACAATGCTATGAAATTTGAAATCAACTATAAGAAAAAAATTTGAAAGACCATTAATACTTGGACATTAAAGAACATCTTACTAATGAATGAATGGGTTAACCAAGAAATTAAAGAGTAAGTTAAAAAGTACATAGAAGCTAAAGAAAATGAAAACACAACAGTCCAAAACCTCTGAAATGCAGTTAAGCAGTCAAAAAGGGGAAGTATATAACAATCCAGTCCTTCCTGAAGAAGGAAGAGAGGTCTCAAATACACAACCTAAACTTACACCTGGAAAAAGAACAGCAAATAAATCCCAAATACAGCAGATGAAGGGAAATAATAAACATTAGATCAGAAATCAATGATATCAAAATAAAATAAAATAAAAAAAAAACAAAAACAGTAGAACAGATTAACGAAACCAACAGTTGGTTCTGTGAATTAATTAATAAAATTGATAAACTCTTAGCCAGTTTGATCAAAAAGAAAAAGGGAAAGAACCAAATAAATAAAATCATGAATGAAAGACTAAGACCACAACAAACACTGCAGAAAAACAAACAATAATAAGAGAATAATATGAGCAATTATATGCCAACAAATTGAGTAATCTGGAAGAAATGGACACATTCTCAGAAACATATAAACTACCAATTTTGAAACAGGAAGAAATAGAAAATTTGAATAGACCCATAATCAGTAAAGAAATTGAATCAGTAATCAAAAATCTCCCAACAAAGAGTCCAGAGCCAGATGGCTTTCCAGCAGAATTCTACCAAACATTTAAAGAAGAGTTAACACCTATTCTTTTGAAGTTGTTCCAAGAAATAAAAATGGAAGGAAAGCTTCCAAACTCATTCTACAAGGCCAGCATTACCTTTATTCCAGACAAAGACCCCACTAAGAAGGAGAACTACAGACCAGTTTCCCTGATGAACAAGGATGCAAAAAATCTCAACAAGATACAAGCAAACTGGATCCAACAACACATTAAAATAATTATTCACCATGATAAAGTGGTATTTATTCCTGGGAACCAGGGGCAGTTCAATATCTGTAAATCAGTCAATGTGATACATCACATTAATAAAATAAAGTTTAATAACCACATTATCCTCTCAATAGATGCAGAGAAAGCATTTGGCAAAATACAGCATCCTTTCTTGGTAAAAAAAAAATCCTCAAGAATGTAGGGATAGAAGGATCTTACCTCAAGATCATTAAGGCCATATATGAAAGACTCACTGCTAGTATCATCCTCAATGGGGAAAAACTAAGAGCTTTTCCCTAAGGTCAGGAAGACGACGAGGATGTCCACTCTCATCACTGTTATTCAAACTAGAGTTTGAAGTCCTAGCCCCAGCAATCAGACAACAAAAACAAATAAAAAGCATCCACATCCACAAGGAGGAAGTGTTTTGTTTTTGCAAAAGGCATGATGCTTTATGTGGAAAACCCAAAAGACTCCATCAGAAAACTGCTAGAACTGACCCATGAGTTCAGCAAAGTCGCAGGATATAAAATAAATACAGAGAAATAGGTTGCATCCTTATACAACAATAATGAAGCAACAGAAAGAGAAATCAAGGAAACGATCCCATTTACAATTGCACCAGAAACCATAAAATACCTAAGAATAAACCTAACCAAAGAGGTGAAAATCTATACACTGAAAACTATATAAGTCTTATGAAATTAATTGAAGAAGACACAGAGAAATGAAAAAAAAAATTTCATGCTCATGGATTAAAAGAACAAATATTGTTAGAATGTCAATACTACCCAAAGCAATCTACATATTCAATGCAATCTTTATCAAAATAACCAGAATTCTTCACAGAGCTAGAAAAAACAATCATATTATTTGTATGGAACCAGAAGAGACCCCAAATAACTAAAGCAATTCTGAAAAAGAATACCAAAGCTGGAAGTATCAAAATTCCGGACTTCAAGCTATATTACAAAGCTATAATCATGAAGACTGTATGGTGCTGGCACAAAAACAGATCAATAGATCAATGGAACAGAATAGAGAACCCAGAAATGGACCCACAAATGTATGGCCAACTAACTAATCATTGATAAGTCAGGAAAGAATATCCAATAGAAAAAAGACAGTCTCTTCAGCAAATGGTGTTGATAATACTGGACAGCGACATGCAAAACAATGAACCTGGACTACTTTCTTACACCATAAACAAAAATAAACTCAAAATTGATGAAAGGCCTAAACATAAGATAGGAAGCCATCAAAATTCTAGAGGAGAAAACAGGCAACAACCTCTTTGATCTCAGTTGCAACAACTTCTTACTTGACATGTCTCTGGAGGCAAGGGAAACAAAAGCAAAATGAACTATTGGGACCTCAAGAAGTTAAGAAGCTTCTGCAGTGTGAAAGAAACAATCAGATAAAGTAAATGACAACCAAAGCAATGTGAGAAGATATTTGTATATGACATAGCAGATAAATGGTTAGTATCCAAAACGTATAAAAAAGTTGGCCAACTCATCTCCCAACAAAGAAATAATCCAGTGAAGAAATGGGCAAAAGACATGAATAGACACTTTTCCAAAGAAGACATCCAGATATCAATAGACACATGAAAAGTTGTTCACCGTAGCTCGTCATCAGGGAAATACAAATCAAAACCACAATGAGGTACCACTTCACATCTGTCAGAATGGCTACAGTTAACAACTCAGGCAACAACAGATGTTGGCATGGATGAGAAGAAAGAGGAATCCTTTTGCACTGCTGGTGGGAATGCAAACTATTTCAGCCATTTTAGAAAACAGTATGGAGGTTCCTACAAAAATTAAAAACAGAACTGCCTTACAACCCAGCAATTGCACTACTGGGTATTTACCCAAAAATACAGGAGCGCTGATTTGAAGCTGCACATGAACCCCAATGTTTATAGCAGCACTATTGACAGTAAACAATGTATGAAAAGAGCCCAAATGTCCATTGACTGATGAATGGATAAAGAAGAAATGGCATATATACACAATGGAATATTATCTGGCAATGCAAAAAATGAAATCTTCCCATTTGCATCAACGTGGATGGAACTATAGTGTATTATGGTAAGCAAAATTAGAGAAAGACAAATATCACATGATTTAACCCATTTATGGAATTTAAGATATAAAACAGATGAAAATAGGGAAGGAAAACAAAATTAATAAAAAAACATTATGCGATACAAACATAAGATATTCTTTTTTTTTTAATTTTTTTTCAACGTTTTTTATTTATTTTTGGGACAGAGAGAGACAGAGCATGAACGGGGGAGGGGCAGAGAGAGAGGGAGACACAGAATCGGAAACAGGCTCCAGGCTCCGAGCCATCAACCCAGAGCCTGACGCGGGGCTCGAACTCACGGACCGCGAGATCGTGACCTGGCTGAAGTCGGACGCTTAACCGACTGCGCCACCCAGGCGCCCCCAAACATAAGATATTCTTAAACACAAAATACACATTGAGGATTGCTGGTGGGGTGTTGAGTGGTGGGATGGGCTAAATGGGCAAGGGGCATTAAAGAGGATAGTTGCTGGGATGTTCAGTGTGTGTTATATGTAAGTGATTACTCACTATATTTTATTCCTGAAATCATTATAAACAAACAAACAAGCAAACAAATATATTCAGAACATTGCATCTTAAAGCGTCAGAATACACATTTTATTTCAAGTACATATGGAACATTCTCCAGAATAGAACACTTACTATGTCACAAATCAGTCCTCAACAACAACAAAAATGAAATTATATCCTGCATATTTTCTTACCAAAACACTCTGAATCTTGAAGTCAAGAAAATTAAAGAAGAAATAAAAATTCACGAAAACAAATGAAAATGAAAACACAATGGTCCAAAACCTTTGGTTTGCAGCAAAAGTGGTCCTAAGAGGGAAATACATAGAGAGTAACAGGCTTACCAAAAGAAAGAAAAAAAATTCAAGTAAACAACCTAACCTTAACACCTAAAGGAACGAGAAAAAGAGAAACAAACAAAACTTAAACTGGCAGAAGGGGCGTCATAATAAACATTAGAGGAGAAAGAAATGATGGAAATAAAACAACCATAGAACATATCAATGAAACCTGGAGCTGATTCTTTGAAAGAATTAATAAAATTGCTAGCCTCCTAGCCAGACTTATCAAAAAGAAAAAAAGAAAGCACTCAAATAAATAAAATCACAAATGAGAGAGGAGAGATCATAACCAACACCAAAGAAATTCAAACAATAATAAAATAATATTATGAAAAATTATATGCCCACAAATCATACAATTTTGAACAATGGATAAAATCCTAGAAACATACAAGTAATGAAATATCACCCAACAAACTAAAGTCCAGGATCATATGGCCTCCAAGAGTTATTCTACCAAACATTTAAAGAATAATAAATACCAGGGTTCCTGGTGGGCTCAGTTGGTTAAGCATCCGACTTCAGCTCAAGTCATGATCTCACAGTTTGTGGGTTTGAGCCCTGCGTTGGGCACTGTGCTGACAGTTCAGAGCCTGGAGCCTGCTTCAAATTCTATGTCTCTCTCTTTCTCTGCTCCTCCCCAACTCACGGTCTGTCTTTCTATTTCAAAAATAAACGTTATTTTTTTAATGAAGGAAAGGATAATCAATATCTATTCTTCTAAAACTATTCCAGAAAATAGAAAAGGATGGGAAACTTCCAAACTCATGTTATGAGGCCACCATTGCTCTGGTTCAAAAACAAAGATTTAAGTAAAAAAAGAGGCCAATTATCTCTGATGAACATGGATGCAAAAATTCTCAACAAGGTACTAGCAAATTAAATCTGGCAGTACACTAAAGGAATAGTTCACCAAGATCAAGTGAAATTTAATCCTGGGCTGCAAGGTGGGTTCTATAGACACAAGTCAATTGATGTGATATACCACATTAACAAAATAAAGGATAAGAAACTCATAAGCCTCTCAAGGTGCAGAAAAAGCATTTCTCAAGGTGCAGATAAAACAAAGTACAGCATCCATTGTTGATAAAAAACTCTCAACAAAGTAGGGGTAGCGGTAACATACTTCAACATCACAAAGGCCATACACAAAAAATCCGCTAATGTCATCCTCAAAGGGGAAAAAAAACTGAATGTTTTCTCCCTAAAATCAAGAAAAAGTTAGGGATGTCAACTTTCACCACTGTTATTTAACATAGTACTTGAAGTCCTAGCCTCAGCAATAAGAAAATAAAAAGAAATAAAAGACATCTAAATCAGCAAGTATGAAGTCAAACATTCACTATTTGCAGATCATGTAATACTCTATGTAGAAAACTCAAAAGATACCACTAAATTTGTAGAACTGATACACAAATTCAGTAAAGTCCCAGTATACAAAACCAATGTGCAGAAATCTGGTACTTTACTATGTACCAATAATGAAGTAGCAGAAAAAGAAATCAAGGAATTGATCCCACTTACAATTGCAACAAAAACCATAAGATACCTGGGAGTAAACCTAGCCAAAGAGATAAATGATCCGTATTCTGAAAAACATAAAACATTGATGAAATAAATTGAAGATGACACAAAGAAATGGAAAAAATCCCATGCTCATGGATTGGAAGAACAAATTTAGTTAAAATATCTATAATGCACAATCTGTACATTTAATGCAATACCTATCAAAATACCAAAAAACATTTTTTTCACAGAATTTGAACAAACAATCCTAAAATTTGTATGGAACCACAAAAGACCCTGAATCGCCAAAGGAGTTTTAAATGAGAAATGTAAAGCTGAGGGCATCAAAATTCCAGGTGTCAATTATATTACAAAGTTGTAGTAACCAGAACAGTATGGTACTGGCACAACCATAGATACATAGATTAAGGGAACAAAATTGATACCCAGAAATAAGCCCACAACTATGGGATCAACTAATCTTTAGCAAAGTAGGAAATAATATCTAACGGAAAAAAGACAGTCTCTCCAAAAAATGGTTTAGGAATTTTTATACATGCAGAAGAAAGAAACTGGACCACTTTCTTACACCATGCACAAAAATAAATTAAACATGGATGAAAGCCCTAAATGGGAGACAGAAAACCATTAAAATCCTAGAGAACACAGGCAGTAACTTCTTTGACATCTGCCATAACAACTTCTCATTACATATGTCTCTCGAGGCAAGAGAAACAAAAGCAAAATAAACAATAGGAACTTCATGAAAATAAAAACTTCTTCACAGTGAAGGAAACTAAATAAAACTAAACAAAACTAAAAAAAACATCCTTTGGAATGGGAGTGAATATTTGCAAATGACATAGCTGATTAAGTTTTAGTATTCAGAATATATAAAGAACTAACAAACTGAACTCCCCCAAAATAAATAATCTTATTAGGAAATGGGAAGAAAAAATGAATACACATTTTTCCAAAGAACACATACAGATGGCTAACAGACATGAAAATATGCTCAATATCACTGATCATCAGGGAAACACAAATCAAAACTTCAATGAGATATCACCTGACACATGTCATAATGTCTAAAATTAACAACACAGAAAACAACAGGTGTTGATGAGGATACATAGAAAGGGAAAGTCTCTTACACTGTGGGTGGAAATGCACCTGGTGCAGCCACTCTGGAAAAAAATATGGAGTTTCCTCAGAAAGTTAATAATAGTATGACCCTATGATCCAGCAACTACGCTACTAGACATTTACCCAAAGGGTACAAAAATAATAATTTGGAGGGATACATGCACCCTGCTGTTGATTGCAGCATTAATAATAGTCGAAGTATTGAAAGAGCCCAAATGTCCGTCAACTGATGAATGGATAAAGAAGTTGTCATATATATGTATATATATATACACATATACATATATATACATATATACATATATATACACATATATGTGTGTGTGTGTGTATTACTCAGCCATTAAAAAAATGAAATTTGCCATTTGCAATGATGTGGATGGAGTTACAGTGCATCATGCTAAGTGAAATAAGTCAGAGAAAGATAAATAGCATACTATTTCACTCATATATGGAATTTAAGAAACAAAACAAATGAACATTGGTGGGAGAAAAAGAGAGGCATACCAGAACACAGACTCTTTAACTATACACAATAAACTTGAGCGTTTCTGGAAAGGAGGTGGACTGGCTGGGGGGAGGGGGTGGGAATAAGTCAAATGTTTATTGGGATTACAGAAGGCATTTCTTTTTTTTAATTTTTTAACGTTTATTTTTATTATAGAGGGAAAGAGACAGAGCATGAGCATGGGAGGGGCAGAGAGAGGGGGAGACACAGAATCCGAAGCAAGCTCCAGGCTCCAAGCTGTCAGCACAGAGCCGGACGTAGCGCTCGAACTCACAAACTGTGAGATCATGACCTGAGCCGAAGTGGGAAGCCTGAGACACCCAGGAGCCCACCGAAGGTACTTATGATGAGCACTGCGCATTGTATGTAAGTGATGAATCACTAAATTCTACACCTGAAATTAATATTCCACAGTATGTTAACTAACTACAATTTAAATAAAAACTTGAAAAAAATAACCATGAGGCCTTTTTTTCCTTTGCTGACAAGTCCAGCAGATGCTTGGAAAACTTTCATTCTACTTTTACCGATAGAGACCCAAAACCTAATATACCCGAGTCTAAAAAAACACAAGTATTTCATACCTGTGCTTCCTAATGGGAGTGCTCATTTTATTTCTTAATTCATTGGAGACCTTGGTTTTATTTCTTGGACTATTTTAAAAATACATATACCCTCTGTTGTTATTACCACTTAGGAACATTTTGTAATACCAATGGATTAAAAATGTTTCACACTAATGACCTGACACTTCATCATTATTTTAAAAATAAAATGTTGAAACCAAAATACTACCTAGACTAATAATTTTATTGTTTTATGCACTTTAACATTATATTATTACATACATAAAAATTACTTGTCGTGCTCTTACTTATACATCATATATAAAGTGTATCAGCTAATTTGTCATTATGAAGTATTTTTAATGTTTTCATTGTGAATTATTTTTGCCTGATATTAATATTTCTGCACTTGTTTTATTATAATATAACTGACATTTTTATTTGACCTTTAATTTCTATGTGTGCAGCAGAATTTTATTGGTAATGGATGGGTTCACAGTTGGAAGATTACATTATAGTTTAATACAACAAAATTTAAAATCAAACATTAAATAATTAAATTTTTTAACACACTTAACCATGTTCAGCAAATGAAACTTCTCCCTAGACATAGCTTTTTCACAGATCTTAGGTTCCTGGGTTTTTCTTTTTCTTTATATTTAAACTTATGTTGCTGTGGTTATTTTCTGGGCCTTTGCAATCCTGAATCTCAAGCTTCCCACACAAAGTAAAGTATTGTCTTGTTTTATTATTCAAAGAATGTAGATCATATTCAAAGGAGATACAGAAAACACAATAATATTGTAAGCCCTAGAGACTCATGGTCTGGGTCCAAACATTTGCTCTTTATTAGTCTTAGGCAAGTTAATGTACCTCTCTTTGCATCATTTTCCTTCTCTATGAGAAGGGTATGACAAAAGTAACTATAAGCATTTTTGTCATGAGGATTGAATGATATAATAAATCTAAAGAACTTAGAGCAATGCTTTGCATATATCATGTGCTCAATTAATTCTAATAATATTATACAAAGAAAAGGTAGCTATTGGTTTGATTAATTTTGTTTTCAGCTTTTATTTATTTTTTTTTTAATTTTTTTTTTCAACGTTTATTTATTTTTGGGACAGAGAGAGACAGAGCATGAACAGGGGAGGGACAGAGAGAGAGGGAGACACAGAATCGGAAACAGGCTCCAGGCTCTGAGCCATCAGCCCAGAGCCTGACGCGGGGCTCGAACTCACGGACCGTGAGATCGTGACCTGGCTGAAGTCAGACGCTTAACCGACTGCGCCACCCAGGCGCCCCTGTTTTCAGCTTTTAAACTAAACATTATACATACATACCAGCATACATATACATGTATACTTTATTGATTTAATTATTTGGTAGGTCAACTTTTGTTGTTTTAAGGAATCTAGTTCTGAGAAATGCCTAAAGCCAACTATATGCCTTGCACACTGACAGAGAAATAAAACAACAAGTTTTTTATTTTATTTTAATATTTTTTTAAATTTACCTCCAAATTAGCATATAGTGCAATAATGATTTCAGGAGTAGATTCTTTAGTACCCCTTATCCATTTAGCCCATCCACCTTCCCACAACCCCTCCAGTATCCCTCAGTTTGTTCTCCATATTTATGAGTCTCTTATGTTTTGTCCCCCTCCCTGTTTTTATATTATTTTTGTTTCCTTTCCCTTATATTCACCTGTTTTGTCTCTTAAAGTCCTCATATGAGTAAAGTCATATGATATTTGTCTTTCTCTGACAAATTTCACTTAGAATAATCCCCTCCAGTTCCATCCACGTAGTTGCAAATGGCAAGATTTCATTCTTTTCGATTGCCGAGTAATACTCCATTGTATATATATATCACATCTTCTTTATCTATTCATCCATCAATGGACATTTGGGCTCTTTCCATACTTTGGCTATTGTTGACAGTGCTGCTATAGACGTGGAGGAGCATGTGTCCTTTCAAAACAGCACACCTGTATTCCTTGGATAAATACCTAGTAGTGCAATTGCTGGGTCGTAGGGTAGTTTATTTTTAGTTTTTTGAGGAACCTCCATAGCTTTCCATAGTGGCTATACCAGCTTGCATTCCCACCAACAATGCAAAATAGATATTCTTTCTCTTCATCCTCGCAACATCTGTTGTTGCCTGAGTTATTAATATTAGCCATTCTGACAGGTGTAAGGTGGTATCTCACAGTGGTTTTGATTTGTATTTCCCTGATGATGAGTGAAGTTGAGCATTTTTTCATGTGTTGGTTGGTCATATGGATGTCTTATTTGGAGAAGTGTCTATTCATGTTTTTTGCCCATTTCTTCACTGGATTAATTGTTTCTTGGGTGTTGACTTCAATAAGTTCTTTATATATTTTGAATACTAACCCTTTGTCTGATATGTCATTTGAAAATATCTTCTCCCATTCTGTCGGTTGTCTTTTAGTTTTGCTGATTGTTTCCTTCGTTGTGCAGAGGATTTTTATATTGATCAGGTCCCAGTAGTTCACTTTTCCTTTTGTTTCCCTTGCCTCTGGAGGCGTGTTGTGTAAGAAGTTGCCGTGGCTAAGATCAAGGGGTTTTTTCCTTCTTTCTCCTCGAAGATTTTGATGGCTTCCTATGTTACATTGAGGTCTTTCATCCATTTTGAGTTTATTTTTGTGTATGGTGTAAGCAAGTGGTCCAGGTTCATTTTTCTAAGCATGTCGCTGTCCATTTTAACAGCACCACTTGCTGAAGAGATGGTCTTGATTTTACTGAATATTCTCTTCTGCTTTATCAAAGATTAGTTGGTCATACATTTGTGGGTCCATTTCTGGGTTCTCTATTCTGTTCCATTGATCTGAGTGTCTGTTCTCCTGCCAGTACCATACTGTCCTGATGATTACAACATTGTATTATAGCTTGAAGTCTGGGATTGTGATACCTCCTGCTTTGGTTTTCTTTTTCAAGATTGCCTTGGCAATTCGGGGTCTTGTCTGGTTCCATATAAATTTAGGATTATTTGTTCTACCTCTGTGAAGAATGCTGGTGTTATTTTGATAGGGATTGCATTGAATATGTAGATTGCTTTGTGTAGTATTGACATTTTAACAACATTTGTTCTTCCTCTCCAGGAGTGTGGAATCTTTTTCCATTTTATTGTGTGTCTTCAATTTCTTTCATAAGCTTTCTATAGTTTTAAGTGTATAGATTTTTTACCTCTTTGGTTAGATTTATTCCCAGGTACTTTCTGTGTTTTGGTGCAATTGTCAATGGGATCGATTCCTTGATTACTCTTTCTGTTGCTTCATTGTTGTTGTATAGGAATGCAACCAATTTATGTGCATTGATTTCATATCCTGCAACTTTGCTGAATTCATGAATCAATTCTAGAAGTTTTTTGGTTGTATCTTTAGGGTTTTACATATCGAGTATCATGTCATCTGAGAAGAGTGAAAGTTCGACCTCCTCCTGGCTGATTTGGATGCCTTTTATTTCTTTGTGTTGTCTGATTGCAGAAGCTAAGACTTCCTAAACTATGTTGAATAACAGTGGTGAGAGTGGACATCCCTTGTCTTGTTGCTTACCTTAGGGGGAAAGATCTCAGTTTTTCCCCACTGAGGATGATATTACCATTGGGTCATTCATATACGGCTTTTATGATCTCGAGGTATGCTCCTTGTATATCACTACATACTTGAGGGTTTTTATCAAGAAAGGACGCTGTATTTTGTCAAATGCTTTTTCTGCATCTACTGAGAGAATCATATGATTCTTGTCCTTTCTTTTTATTGATGTGAAGAATCACGTTGTTTTGCTGATATTAAACCAGCTCTGCATCCCAATTATAAATCCCACTTGGTCGTGGTGAATAATTTTTTTTAATGTATTGTTGGAGCCGGTTGGCCAATATCTTGCTGAGGATTTTTTCATCCATGCTCATCAGGGAAATTGGTCTATAGTTCTCCTTTTTAGCAGGGTCTTTGTCTGGTTTCAGAATCAGGGTAATGCTGGCTTCATAGAAAGAGTTTGGACATTTTCCTTCCATTTCTATTTTTTGGAACAACTTCAAGAGAATAGATGTTAACTCTTCCTTAAATGTTTGGTAGAATTCCCCTGGAAAACCATCTGGCCCTGAACTCCTGCCTTTTGTGAAATTATTGATTACTCATTCAATTTCCTTACTGGTTATGTGTCTGTTCAAATTTTCTATTTCTTCCTCTTTCAGTTTCGGTAGTGTATAAGTTTCTAGGAATTTGTCTATTTCTTCCAGATTGCCCATTTTATTGGCATATAATTGCTCATAATAATCTCTTATTATTGTTTTTATTTCTGCTGTGTTGGTTGTGATCTCTCCTCTTTCATTCTTGATTTTATTTATTTGGGTCCTTTCCTTTTTCTTTTTGATCAAACTGGCTACTGGTTTATCAATTTTGTTGATGCTTGCAAAGAACCAGCTTCTTGTTTCATTGATCTGTTCTACTGTTTTTTGGTTTCAATAGCATTAATTTCTGCTCTAATCTTTATTATTTCCTGTCTTCTGCTGATTTTGGATTTTATTTACTGTTCTTTTTCCACCTCTTTAAAGTATAAGATTAGTTTGTGTATGTAAGATCTTTCTTCCTTCTTTAGGAAGGCCTGGATTGCTGTATACTTTCCTCTTATGATGCCCTTTGCTGCATCCCAGAGGTTTTGGGTTGTGGTGTTATCATTTTCATTGGCTTCCATGAACTTTTTAAGCTCCTCTTTACCTTCTTGATTAGCCCATTCATTCTTTAGTGTGATGCTCTTTAGTCTCCAAGTATTTGTTACCTTTACAAATTTTTTCTTGTGGTTGATTTTGAGTTTCATAGCATTGTGGTCTGAAAATATGCACGGTATGATCTCGATATTATTGTGCTTGCTTAGGGCTGTTTTGTGTCCCAGTATATGGTCTATTCTGCAGAACGTTCCATGTGCACTGGAGAAGAATGTATATTCTGCTGCTTTAGGATGAAATGTTCTGAAAATCTGTTAAGTCCATCTGGTCCAGTGTGTCACTCAGAGCCATTGTTTCCTTGTTGATTTTTTGATTAGATGATATGTCCATTGCTGGGAGTGGGGTGTTGAACTCTCCTACTATTATGGTATTACTATTAATTAGTTTCTTTATGTTTGTGATTAATTGATTTATATATTTGGGTGCTCCACATTTGGTGCATGAATGTTTACAATTGTTAGGTCTTCTTGGTGGATAGACCCCTTGATTATGATATAATGCCCTTCTGGATCCCTTGATACAGTCTTTATTTTAAAGTCTAGATTGTCTGATATAAGTATGGCTACTCTGGCTTTCTTTTGTTGACCATTAGCATGATAGATGGTTTTCCATTTCCTTATTTTCAATCCAAAGGTGTCTTTAGGTCTAAAGTGGGTCTCTTGTAAACAGCATATAGATGGATCTTGTTTTCTTATCCATTCTGTTACCCTATGTTTCTTGATTGGAGCTTTCAGTCCATTGATGTTTAGAGTGAGTACTGAAAGATATGAATTTATTACCATTATGATGCTTGTAGAGTTGGAGTTTCTGGTAGTGTTCTCTGGTACTTTCTAATCTTTGTTGCTTTGGTTATTTATTTATTTATTTATTTATCTATATTTTCATCTTTTCTCCCCTCAGAGAGTCCCTCTTAAAATTTCTTACAGGGATGGGTTAGTGGTCACAAACTCCTTTATTTTTTGTTTGTCTGGGAAACTTTTTATCTCTCCTTCTATATTGAATGACAGCCTTGCTGGATAAAGAGTTCTTGGCGGTATATTTTTCTGATTCAGCACATTTATTATGCCCTGCCACTCATTTCTGGCTTGCCAAGTTTCTGTGGATAAGTCTGCTGCAAATCTGATCTGTCTTCCCTTGTATGGTAAGGACTTTTTTTTTCCCTTGCTGCTTTCATGATTCTCTCCTTGCCTGAGTATTTTGTGAATTTGACTGATATGCCTTGTTGATGTTCGGTTTTTGTTGAATCTAATGGGGGTCCTCTGTGCTTCCTGGATTTTGATGTCTGTGCCTTTCCCCACGTTAGGAATGTTTTCCACTATGATTTGTTCACATAGCCCTTCTACCCCAATTTTTCTCTCTTCCTCCTCTGGGACCCCTATGATTCTGATGTTTTTCCTTTTAAATGAATCACTGATTTCTCTATTTCTTAAATGATGCTTTTTTTCCTTGATCTCCCTCTCTTTTTTCTGCTTCATTATTCTCCATAAGTTTGTCCTCTGTATCCCTTATTCTCTGCTCTGCTTCATCCATCATTGCTGCTGTGGCATCCATCCATTATTGCAGCTCAGTGATAGCATTTTTTATTTAATCCTGAGTAGTTTTTACTTTTTATATGTGCAGAAAGGGGTTCTAATCTATTTCCGACTCCAGCTAGTATTTTTATTATCATGATTCCAAATTCTGGTTCAGACATCTTGCTTGTGTCTATGTTGGTTAAATCCCTGGCTGTCGTTTCATCATGCTTTTTCTTTTGGGGTGAATTCCTTCATTTCATCATTTTGAAGGGAGAAAATGAATTAATGACTTAGAAAAATTAAAATTTAAAATTTAAAAAATATATTAAAATTAAAAAAAACGCACACACACAAAATCGAATAAATGAGTCTAGATCCTAGGTGTGTTTTGGTCTGGATGTTGAAAGTGGTTTGATGGATTAGAGAAAAAAGAGGGGGGAAGGAAATGTTTTGAGAATTTGAAAAAAATGAATACACTGAAGTAGACTAAGATGAAATGATGGGAGTAAAACAGAATTTGAAAACATTTACACAAAAGTAAAGAATATAGTAGAACAAATTAAGAGAAATATTTTTAATAAAAATGAAGTTTCTCTCTTTCTATAATGAAGAAACAGAAAAGAAACGAAAAAGAGGGAGAAAAAGAAATCACTTGAAAATTTGAAAAAGTGGATACAGTGTAGTAGACTAAAATAAAATGATGGAAATAAAATAGAATTTGAAAACATTTACATAAAAGTAAAAATATAGTAAAAAAGGTAAAATATTTTTAATAAAAATTTATAATGAAATTGATTTTTTTCTTTCTGTATACAAAAAAAGGAAAGAAGTAAAAAAGAGAGAAAAAAGAAAGAAAGAAAATTGAATAGATGGACCTGCTAACAGATTGAAATACGACTGTAATTATTTCATTGTCCCCTAGAACTCAGACTATGAAGCACTTTATAGTCCGTAAAATAAGCAGGCAGTGAGACTTGTGTTCTTGAAGAGTAGGTTGGCCCAGTTTGGCAGGTCTTAGTGTAATGGCTCTGTTCTCCACTATATGGCGCTGCTAGGCTACTGGGGTGGAGTGTTGTGGCACTCATAGGTGCATATGTGCATGTCCAGGAGCAGTTAAATTGGTGTCACCCAGCTACCCATTCTCTAGTATCAGAAATCTGTTCTCCATGATCAGCAATTGCACACTCATCCTTTATCTTCAGCTTTCATCCACTCCCCACTTTTTCGCTGTCCGTGACCAAGCCCCAGGCAGTACCTCTCTCCAGAATTTTGTCTCAGATGTGGCTGTTTTCCCAAGCCCCTTACTTCTGAAAGACTGTGGCTTTGAACCATTTCACCCTTCTGCAGGAGGGTCTCACTGAGCAATGGCCGAATATCGGCTGCACCCAGGAATGCTTGCTTGACCCTGCTGCTGCTGGTACCCTGAGATTACAGCCAGGTGCCAGCATGCCCCAGAAAAAGTTTGTGAGATAGTGTAGCAGCAGGATTTCAGGGATTATGGAAAATCACAACACACATCTGGCACCAGGTTTCACCCTTAATGACCTTGCCCCAGCACCAGCTAATGTGGCCATTCTTTGGGGTCTGCTGGGACCAGGTGACCTCAACAGTCTCTACCAATTGTCCTTCCAGCAGTGGAAGGGCTTTTCCTGATGTAGCCCAAGAACATCCTGGACCTCACCATGCTCCTGGGGATTTGCCCTTCCCACCAGAGCACCAATAGGTATCCAGCTGTGGAGATGCAGACTCTGTGCTCCCCTTGTTTACAGTCTTAATAAAATTTAAACCCTCTCCTTTCTCTTTTCTCCCTTTTTAGTTTAGTCCCTGTGGTTGTTTCCAATTTTGCACTTTCTCTCCAGCTGCTTTTGGGGAGGAGTGCTTTTCCTGTATTCTCCATGTCCCCATCTTTGTCCTGACTTCACCCACAAAAGCAGCTCCCTGCCTGCTGCGGCTTCTCACTCCCCAAGTTCACCTCTCTGCACCACGTACCTGGTGAATTCTGTGGTTCAGGTTGTGCAGATTGTTGTGTTAAGCCTCAAATAAGTTTTCTAGGTGTGCAGGATGGTTTAGTGTTGGTCTGGCTGTATTTCATGGATGCAAGACACACAAAAAACCTCTGTGCTGTTCTGCCATCTTGGTTCCCCCTCAAAATAAAAATAAGTTTAAAGTGGGAAGCAGAATGTAAATTTGCATGTCATCACCATTTATGAACAAGAAACAGATAAAGGTTGTTGGAGTGATTTAGCCAGGAGAGTCAAATGCTTTTGTGCTCAATCTAGCAGTGTTAATTTTTTAGGTATTCCTGTTCTCTTTTTTTTTTAATTTTTTTTTTCATGTTAATTCATTTTTGAGAGACAGAGAGATACAGAGCATGAGCAGGGAAGGGGCAGAGAGAGAGGGAGACAGAGAATCAGAAGCAGGCTCCAGGCTCTGAGCTGTCAGCACAGAGCCCAACGTGGGGCTTAAACTCATGAACTGTGAGATCATGACCTAAGCTGAAGTCGGATGCTCAACCAACTGAGCCACCCAGGCGCCCCTAGGTATTCCTGTTCTATACAGCATGGAAGTTGGTTATTAAAAACTCAAATCTGAATAGAGAGCCCAGAAATAAATCCACATATGTATTTATGGACAATTAATTTGCAACAAAATGGCCAAGAATATGCAACTAGTCTCTTCAACAGAGTGTGTATTGGGGACTTTTTTTGTTTCTTGAGATAGGCCTGAATTGCAATATACATTCCTCTTAGGACTGCCTTTGCTGCATCCTAAAGGGTTGGGACAGTCATATTTTCATTTTCATTTGCTTCCATGTATTTTTTAGTTTCTTCTTTATTTTCCTGGTTAACCCATTCATGCTTTAGTAGGATGTTCTTTAACCTCTATGCTTTTGAGGGTTTTCCAAATTTTTGTCTTCTGGTTGACTTCAAGTTTCATAGGGTTGTGGTCCGAAAATATGCATGGTATGATCTTGAATCACTTTGTATATGTTATGGGCTAATTTGTGACCCAGTATATGACCTATTCTGGAGAATGTTCCATTTGCACTTGAGAAGAATGTGTATTCTGTTGCTCTAAAATAAAATATTTTGAATATATCTGTTAAGTCCATCTGGTCCATTGTGTCATTCAAAGCCATTGATTACTTATTGATTTTCTGCTTATGTGATCTTTCCATTGCTGCAAGTGGGGTGTTAAAGTCCTTTACTATTATGGTATTATTGTCAATGAGTTTCTTTATGTTTGTGATTAATTAGTTTCTTCATGTTTGTGATTTATATTTGGGTATTTCATGTTGGGGGCATAAATATATATAATTCTTAGATGTTCTTGGTGGATACACCCTTTAATTATGATGTAGTGTTTTTCTTCATCACTTGTCACAGTCTTTGGTTCATATTCTAGTTTTCTGATACAAGTATGGCTACTCTGGATTTCTTTTGACTTGCATTAGCATGATAGATGATTCTCCATTCCCTCACTTTCAATCACAAAATGTCTTTAAGTGTAAAGTGAGTCTCTTGTAGGCAGCATACAGATGAGTCTTTTTTTAATCCATTCTGATACCCTATGTCTTTTCATTGGAGCATTTAGTCCATTTACATTGAAAGTGATTACTGAAAGATATAAATTTAGTGCCATTGAGTACCTGTAGAGTTTGTATTTCTACTGATATCCTCTGGTCCTTTCTAGTCTTTTGTTGCTTTGCTATTTTTTCCTCCACTGAGGAAATTAAAATTTCTTGAAGGACTGGTTTAGTGGTCACAATCTCCTTTAGTTTTTGTTTGTCAGGCAAACTCTGTATGTCTCCTTATATTCTGAATGTCAGCCTTCCTGGATAAAGAATTCTTGCCTTCACATTTATCCTATTCAGCAAGTTGAATATTTCCTGCCACTCCCTCCAGTCCTGCCAGGTTTCAGTGGATAGGTATGCTGATAACCAAATGTGTCTACCCTTGTAGTTTAAGGCTTTTTTTTTTCTCCCTAGCTGCTTTTAGAATACTCTCCTTAGGTTTGTATTTTGCAAGTTTCACTATGATATGTCATGATGTTGACTATGATATGTTGATTTTGTGGGTAGCTGTCTGTGTCTCTTGGACTGTGATGCTTGTTTCCATCCTCAGATTTGGGATGTTCTCAGCTAAAATTTGTTCAGATAAACTTTCTGCCTCTTTTCCCACTCTTCTTCTTCTGAGACTCCTATGATAAGGAGAGTGTTTCACCTTATGGAAACACTGAATTCCCTAATTCTACCTTTGTGATCAAATAATTGTCTCTCCCTCTTCTTTTCAGCTTCATTATTTTCCACTTTTTTGTCTTCTAAATCACCTGTTCTCTCCTCCCATTTTTTAATCCTCATTGTGACTGTATCCAGTCGGTTTTACATCTCAGTTACAGCATTTTTTTATTTCAGCCTACTTTTTAGGTCTTTGCTCTCAGAAGCAAGGTTTTCTCTGATGTCTTCTATGCTTTATTCAAGCCAAGCTACTAGTCGTATGACTGCTGTTCTCAATTAGTGTTCATGTATATTATATCTGTTTTGATCAAGTCCCTGGCTATGATTTCTTCTTAAATTTTCTTTTGGGGAAAATTCCTCCATCTTGTCATTTTAGGTAAGTTTCTGTCTTTTTTGTGTTTTGAAATCTTATTATGCTACCTGCTCCTGAGAATAATTCCATATATATCTATATGCCTATATATCTATATATCTATATCTATATCTATATCTATATCTATATCTATATGGGTCATACACTATCCAGGGCCTGGCACTTCAGGATGTGTTTCTGTTATATGCTGTTTGCACTCTGCTACTGGGTTTTGGCAACTCTTCCCCACCGGTCATTCTTGTGCAGAGGTCCACCTAGCCTGACATGGGGAGTGTTTGGACCTTTAACAAGGTGTGCTGCTTTGTTTGTTAAAATTAGCCTGGAAAAAAAAATAAAAAAAGAAAGCATAACGTTCCCCCCAAAACAAAAGAGAGAAAAGTAAAAGGAATGAAAAAAAACATGCAATTAGAAAACTATAAACCTGATTCCAAAAAAAAAAAGAACAAAGAAACTGAAAGAACAAAAAAAGAAGGAGCCCAATCCAAGAAAACGCAGATAAGGAAATGAAAACAAAAATTAACAAACAAACAAACAAAAGTTTAAGTCTGATCTAAAGGAAAAAAAAGATAAGAAAAAGTAAGCCTGGTTTTATTTTTTTTATTTTTTTTTTTACTGCTAAAAATATAATATTTATTTATTTATTTATTTTTCAAAATATGAAGTTTATTGTCAAACTGGTTTCCATACAACACCCAGTGCTCATCCCAAAAGGTTCCCTCCTCAATACACATCACCCACCCTCTGCTCCCTCCCACCCCCCATCAACCCTCAGTTGGTTCTCAGTTTTTAAGAGTCTCTTATGCTTTCGCTCTCTCCCACTCTAACCTCCTTTTTTCTTTTTTTTTTTCTTTCCCCTCCTCCATGGTTCTCTGTTACGTTTCTCAGGATCCACATAAGAGTGAAACCATATGGTATCTGTCTTTCTCTGTATGGCTTATTTCACTTAGCATAACACTCTCCAGTTCCATTCATGTTGTTACAAAGGCCCATGTTTCATTCTTTCTCATTGCCACGCAGTACCTCATTTTGTATATAAACCACAATTTCCTTATCCATTCATCAGTTGATGGACATTTAGGCTCTTTCCATAATTTGGCTATTGTTGAGAGTGCTGCTATAAACATTGGGGTACAAGTGCCCCTAGGCATCAGTACTCCTGTATCCCTTGGGTACTTTCCTAGCAGTGCTATTGCTGCGTCATAGGGTAGGTCTATTTTTAATTTTTTAAGGAACCTCCACACTGTTATCCAGAGTGGCTGCACCAGTTTGCATTCCCACCAGCAGTGCAAGAGGGTTGCCCTTTCTCCACATCCTCTCCAGCATCTATAGTCTCCTGATTTATTCATTTTGGCCACTCTGACTGGCATGAGGTGATATCTGAGTATAGTTTTAATTTGTATTTCCCTGATGAGGAGCAACGTTGAACATCTTTTCATGTGCCTGGTGGCCATTGGGATGTCTTCTTTAGAGAAGTGTCTATTCATGTTTTCTGCTCATTTCTTCACTGGGTTATTGGTTTTTAGGGTGTGGAGTTTGGTGAGCTCTTTATAGATTTTGGATACTAGCCCTTTGTCCGATATGTCATTTGCAAATATCTTTTCCCATTCCGTTGGTTGCCTTTTAGTTTGGTTGGTTGTTTCCTTTGTTGTGCAGAAGCTTTTTATCTTCATAAGGTCCCAGTAGTTCATTTTTGCTTTTAATTCCCGTGCCTTTGGAGATGTGTCAAGTAAGAAATTGCTATGGCTGAGGTCAGAGAGGTCTTTTCCTGCTTTCTCCTCTAGGGTTTTGATGGTTTCCTCTCTCACATTCAGGTCCTTTATCCATTTTGAGTTTATTTTTGTGAATGGTGTGAGAAAGTGGTCTAGTTTCAACCTTCTGCATGTTGCTGTCCAGTTCTCCCAGCACCATTTGTGAAAGAGACTGTCTTTTTTCCATTGGATGTTCTTTCCTGCTTTGTCAAAGATGAGTTGGCCATACGTTTGTGGGTCTAGTTCTGGGGTTTCCGTTCTATTCCATTGGTCTATGTGTCTGTTTTTGTGTCAATACCATGCTGTCTTGATGATTACAGCTTTGTAGTAGAGGCTAAAGTCTGGGATTGTGATGCCTCCTACTTTGGTCTTCTTCAAAATTACTTTGGCTATTTGGGGCCTTTTGTGGTTCCATATGAATTTTAGGATTGCTTTTTCTAGTTTCGAGAAGATTGCTGGTGCAATTTTTATTGGGATTGCATTGAATGTGTAGATATCTTTGGGTAGTATTGACATTTTGTCAATATTTATTCTTCGAATCCATGAGCATGGAATGTTTTTCCATTTCTTTATATCTTATTCAATTTCCTTCATAAGCTTTCTATAGTTTTCAGCATACATATCTTTAGCCTCTTTGGTTAGATTTATTCCTAGGTATTTTATGCTTCTTGGTGCAATTGTGAATGGGATCAGTTTCTTCATTTGTCTTTCTGTTGCTTCACTGTTAGTGTATACAAATGCAACTGATTTCTGTACATTGATTTTGTATCCTGCAACTTTGCTGAATTCATGTATCAGTTCTAGCAGACTTTTGGTGGAGTCTATCGGATTTTCCATGTATAATACCATGTCATCTGCAAAAAGTGAAAGCTTGACTTCATCTTTGCCAATTTTGATGCCTTTGATTTCCTTTTGTTGTCTGATTACTGATGCTAGAACTTCCAACACTATGTTAAACAACAGCAGTGACAGTGGACATCCCTGTCGTGTTTCTGATCTCAGGGAAAAAGCTCTCAGTTTTTCCCCATTGAGGATGATGTTAGCTGTGGGCTTTTCATAAATGGCTTTTATGATCTTTAGGTATGTTCCTTCTAACCCAACTTTATCGAGGGTTTTTGTTAAGAAATTTTGCTGAATTTTGTCAAATGCCTTTTCTGCATCGATTGACAGCATCATATGGTCTTGTCTTTTCTTTTATTAATGTGATGATTCAGGTTGATTGATTTGCAAGGGTTGAACCAATCCAGCAGCCCCGGAATGAATCCCACTTGATCATGGTGAATAATTCTTTTTATATGCTGTTGAATTCGATTTGCTAGTATCTTATTGAGAATTGTTGCAACCATATTCATCAGAGATATTGGCCTGTAGTTCTCTTTTTTTACCAGGGCTCTGTCTGGTTTAAGAATCAAAGTAATACTGGCTTCATAGAATGAGTCTGGAAGTTTTCCTTCCCTTTCTATTTCTTGGAATAGCTTGAGAAGGATAGGTATTATCTCTGCTTTAAACATCTGCTAGAACTCCACTGGGAAACCATCTGGTCCTGAACTCTTATTTGTTGGGAAATTTTTGATGACTGATTCAATTTCTTCCCTGGTTATGGGTCTGTTAAAGCTTTCTATTTCTTCCTGAGTGAGTTTTGAAAGCGTGTGGGTGTTTAGGAATTTGTCCATTTCTTCCAGGTTGTCCAGTTTGTTGGCATATAATGTTTCATAGTATTCCCTGATAATTGCTTGTATTTCTGAGGGATTGGTTGTAATAATTCCATTTTCATTCATGTTTTTATCTATTTCGGTCATCTCCCGTTTCTTTTTGGGAAGCCTGGCTAGAGGTTTATCAATTTTGTTTATTTTTTCAAATAACCAACACTTGGTTTCGTTGATCTGCTCTACAGTTTTGTTTTTTTTTTTTAGATTCTATATTATTTCTGCTCTGCTCTTTATAATTTCTCTTCTTCTTCTGGGGTTAGGCTGTCCTTGCTGTTCTGCTTCTATTTCCTTTAGGTGTGCTGTTAGATTTTGTATTTGGGATTTTTCTTGTTTCTTGAGATAGGCCTGGATTGCAATGTATTTTCCTCTCAGGACTGACTTCGCTGCATCCCAAAGCGTTTGGATTGTTGTCTTCTCATTTTCATTTGTTTCCATATATTTTTTAATTTCTTCTCTAATTGCCTGGTTGACCCATTCATTCTTTCGTAGGGTGTTCTTTAACCTCTATGCTTTTGGAGGTTTTCCAGACTTTTCCCTGTGGTTGCTTTCAAGCTTCATAGCATTGTGGTCTGAAAGTATGCATGGTATGATCTCAATTCTTGTATATTTATGAAGGGCTGTTTTTTGACACAGTATGTGATCTATGTTGGAGAATGTTCCATGTGCACTCAAGAAGAAAGTATATTCTGTTGCTTTGGGATGCAGAGTTCTAAATATATCTGTCAAGTTCATCTGATCCAATGTATCATTCAGGGCCCTTGTGTCTTTATTGACCGTGTGTCTAGATGATCTATCCATTTCTGTAAGTGGAGTGTTAAATTCCCCTGAAATTACCACATTGTTATCAATAAGGTTGCTTATGTTTACGAGTAATTGTTTTATATATTTGGGGGCTCCTGTATTGGGTCCATTGACATTTATAATTGTTAGGTCTTCCTGATGGATAGACTTTGTGATTATTATATAATGCCTTTCTTCATCTCTTGTTACAGCCTTTAATTTAAAGTCTAGTTTGTCTGATATAAGTATGGCTACTCCAGCTTTCGTTTGACTTCCAGTGGCATGATATATAGTTCTCCATCTCCTCACTCTCAATCTGAAGGTGTCCTCAGGTCTAAAATGAGTCTCTTCTAGACAGCAAATAGATGGGTCTTGTTTTTTTATCCATTCTGATACCCTATATCGTTTGGTTGGCACATTTAGTCCATTTACATTCAGTGTTATTCTAGAAACATATGGGTTTAGAGTCATTGTGATGTCCGTAGGTTTCATGCTTGTAGCGATGTCTCTGGTACTTTGTCTCACCGGATCCCCCTTAGGATCTATTGTAGGGCTGGTTTAGTGGTGACGAATTACTTCAGTTTCTGTTTGTTTGGGAAGACCTTTATCTCTCCTTCTATGCTAAATGACAGACTTGCTGGATAAAGGATTCTCGGCTGCATATTTTTTTCTGTTCATCACATTGAAGATCTCCTACCATTCCTTTCTGGCCTGCCAAGTTTCAGTAGAGAGATCGGTCACGAGTCTTATAGGTCTACCTTTATATGTTACCGCACGTTTATCTCTAGCTGCTTTCAGAATTTTCTTTTTATCCTTGTATTTTGCCAGTTTCACTATGATATATCATGCAGAAGATCGATTCAAGTTACGTCTGAAGGGAGTTCTCTGTGCCTCTTGGATTTCAATGCCTTTTTCCTTCCCCAATTCAGGGAAGTTCTCAGCTATGATTTCTTCAAGTACACCTTCAACACCTTTCCCTCTCTCTTCCTCCTCTGGGATACCAATTATGCGTATATTATTTCTTTTTAGTGTATCACTTAGTTCTCTAATTTTCCCCTCATACTCCTGGATTTTTTTATCTCTCTTTTTCTCAGCTTCCTCTTTTTCCATAATTTTATCTTCTAGTTCACCTATTCTCTCCTCTGCCTCTTCAATCTGAGCCGTGGTGTCTCCATTTTATTTTGCAGGTTATTAGTAGCATTTTTTTAGCTCCTCCTGGCTGTTCCTTAGTCCCTTGATCTCTGTAGCAATAGATTCTCTGCTGTCCTTTATACTGTTTTCAAGCCCAGCGATTAATTTTATGACTATTATTCTAAATTCACTTTCTGTTATATTGTTTAAATCATTTTTGATCAGTTCGTTAGCGTTGTTCTTCCCTTGACGTTTTTTTGAGGGGAATTCTTCCATTTCGTCATTTTGGATAGTCCCTTGAGTGATGCGTGACTGCGGGGCACTTCCCCTGTGCTGTCTTGAATAACTTGCTTGGTGGGCGGGGCCACAGTCAGACCTGATGTCTGCCCCCAGCCCACTGCTGGGGCCACACTCAGACTGGTGTGTGCCTTCTCTTCCCCTCTCCTAAGGGTGGGATTCTCTGTGGGGTGGCATGGCCCATCTGGGCTACTTGCACACTTCCAGGCTTGTGGTGCTGGGGACCTGGCGTATTAGCTGGAGTGGATCAGCAAGGTGCACAGGAGTGGGGGGGGCAGACTCAGCTTGCTTTTCCTTCTGAGATCCGCTTTGGGAGGGGCCCTGGGCACCGGGATGGAGTCAGTCCCGACAGAGGGATGGATCCGCAGAAGCATGGCTTTGGGTGTTTGCGCGGTGCAAGTAAGTTCCCTGGCAGGAACTGGTTCCCTTTGGGATTTTGGCTGGGGGATGGGCGAGGGAGATGGAGCTGGTGAGTGCCTGTTTTCCCCTCCAAGCTGAGCTCTCTCATCCGGGGCTGAACAACTCTCCCTCCCGCTGTCCTCCAGCCCTCGTGTTCTCTGAGCAGAGCTGTTAGCTTATAACCTTCCAGATGTGAAGTCCTGCTTGCTGTCAGAACACACTCCGTCTGGCCCCTCCACTTTTGCAAGCCAGATTTGGAGGCTCTGCTTGGCCGGCAGGCCGTCCCTCTGCCCTGTCTCCCTCCTGCCAGTCCGTGTAGCGTGCACTGCCTCGCCGCCCTTCCTACCCTCTTCCATGGGCCTGTCGTCTGTGCTTGGCTCCGGAGACTCCATTCTGCTAGTCTTCTGGTGGTTTTCTGGGTTATTTAGGCAGGTGTAGGTGGAATCTAAGTGATCAGCAGGACGCGCAGTGAGCCAAGCATCCTCCTACGCCGCCATCTTGCCAGGATCCCCAAGCCTGCTTTTATTTCCAACTGAACTACACCTGATGCTTTGAAATGCTATTTTCAGTACATTGGTGCATGTGGGGTGTTGCTTGTGCTGGCCTTCTAGAGGAAAGGACCCCTGTGGTGGCTCAGAATAAATCCATCCCTGGTATATGCAGTTTCCAGACCCAGGGCAGCAGGATTTGGTGTAAGTGGGTTCCACTCCCACTAGGCCCCTTGTGTTGCTCTCTGAAGTCCCACTTTATTGGTGTTGAGGTGGGAAATAACACCACCACACTCTTTTGTCTCAAGGCAGGAAATCTCACACCCCTCATTCTTCAGGAAGCCCTCACTAAATAGCCAGGGTAGTCAGTGTCCCTCACAGCTGAGCTCTCCTGTGTTTGTTCTTTGGTGCTTGACTGGGATTCAAGACTTAAAATTTTAATGGACCCTGGACTGTGTGGACTCACGCTCTCCGCTAGATTAGAGCCTCTCTTCATTGTGTCTGATGATTTTTGCCCCAGATAAGCAGTCCCATGCCTGCAAGGTGCAATAAATCTATGGTGTAGCATAGTGAGAAGCAGCAACCAGGTCTTCTGCCCTCCACATGCACTTCTGTCTCCTGCCGATAAAAGACTTTTTCTGGCACCTGCCAAGCCTTTTGTCCTTGGAGAGGCAATATATCCTCTTCCAAATGTACTAGCAGAATGGGAATGTTCTCTCCCAGTTTTACCCAAGATATCCTTACACCAGGTTATGTACTCCAAGGCCAGTGATTCCTTCTCCCCAGGAATGCAAGGTACAGCTCCACTCCAGAGAAATTCACACACTTCCAAAACCTCCAGTTTGAGTACCACACGCTGTTTGAAAACAAACAAACAAAAACCACCCTGAGACACTCTGAGGCACAGGTTCATTTAGCTCCCCAGTCCATGGTCCAGGGATGTTTTCCTCTTGTGCTATCCTGGTGCTGTACTCTCTCAACCCCTCTCTCTTTCTCTCCCTTTTGTCTTTCAATGGAATGGGTTCCCTTCCTTCCATAGAACCACCTTTTTTTCTGTCCCCCAATTCACTTCCATGAACCTCGTGCTTGTCATGTTGTCTCTCTCCCACTGTGGAGATCCTTTTGCCAGTCATCAGAGAAAATTGATGGGTATTCCAAGTGATATGAGCTCAACACAGCTGTGTTTGAGGAGCAAAGAAAGCCCAGAGTCCCTCTACTTCTCTGTCATCTTAATTCTTCCTTATACCACTTCCTTTTTAATTAAGTGAATATTTTCTAGTGTATTATTTTACTTTCTAATTTTTTTTTTAGGTTTAGTCATTTTTGAGAGACAGAAACATAGCGCAAGAGGAGGAGGGGCAGGGAGAGAGGGAGACACAGGATCTAAAACAGGCTCCAAGCTCCAAGCTATCAGCACATCCCAATTTGGGGCTCAAATCCGTTGACCCCCAATGTGGGGCTCAAAGATCATGACCTGAGGTGAAGTTGGACACTTAACTGACCGAATCACCCAGGCACCCCTCTAAGGTATTATTTTACCTTCTTTAATCCTTTTTTGACTATAGCTTTTTAAAAGATGTTTATTTAGAGAGAGAGAGAAAGAGAGAACATGGGCAGGGGTGGGGAGCATAGACATTGGGAGGGAATTCCAAGCAGGCTCTGTTATGTCAACATAGAACCCAAGGTGGGACTGGATCTCATGAATGGTGAGATCATGACCTGAGCTGAAATCAAAATTCAGATGCTTAACTGAGTGAGCCACCCAGGTGCTCTGACTGTAGCTTTTTATTTTTTTTTTAATTTTTTAATGTGTATTTATTTTTGAGAGAGAAAGAGTGTGAGTGGGGGAGGGGCATAGAGAGGGAGACACAGAATCCAAAGCAGGTTCCAGGCTCTGAGCTGTCAGCCCAGAGCCTGATGCAGGGTTCGAACCCACGAACTGAGCTGAAGTCAGACGCTTAACTGACTGAGCCACCCAGGCGCCCCTGTAGCTTTTTTAATATCATTTTATTTTTTTTAATTTAATTCCAGTGTAGTTACTATATAGTGTTATATTAATTTCAGTTGTAAAATTTAGTGACACAACAAGTTGACAATAGCTTTTAAAATTATTTTTAATGGCCACCCGTGGGTTTACAATATGATTTTCAACTTACCAGAACTGGCTTCAAATTTATACTCTCTTAATTCTAGTAATATATATAAATGTTACTCCTATTCTTTATTTCTCCTTTCATGGTATTATTGTTATACATAGTGTATTTATGAATGTCACAAGCCCTACAATACATTTTTATAATTATTACTTCATCATCTTTAGTCATTTCCTTAGGCAGTACAGCTTTGTTCCACCAACCTTCATTGTGCTGTTATTGAAAAATATATTGCACATATGTGATATATCTATGTTATAGGCTCCACATTGCATTATAAATATATTATTTTATACAATTATTTTTTAAATAAGTTATGTGATAATAGGGAAAAATAAGAATCATACTGTTTTCTTAATTACAAAATTAATTTCACTTTTATTCTTTGATTTTCATGTTGATTCAAATAATTATTTAGAGTCATTTGCTTCCAAACTGAAGAAATTTCATTAGTATTTCTTGTGAGCTTGGTAAGATCGCAACAAATTCTCAGTTTTTGTTTTAAGTCTGGGAGTTATTTTACCTTCATTTTTTTGAAATTTCAGCAATCTTTTTTTCTGAAACTCACTCATAGTTAACTCTTTCTCCTCCACTAACATATCAACAGCATCTCAAACATGATCCAGGATGGAGGTGAAAATCTAATAAAGATTTTCTCCCCAAAAAAGGATTATATGTTTATATATATTCCTCTCTCTACATATATATTCCTCTCTGTCTCTCTGTCTATATGTGTTCATATATATATATATATATATATATACATATATATATATATATATACACATATATATTCCTCTTTCTCTTTCTTCCAGTTCAACTTCCACTGTTTATTTCTAGGAACACCCAGAGAATAATGAAAAACAAGACCCAGTTCACTTCCTTCTCCTTATCTGTGAAGGTTCACACAGAGGATTAGTCTTCAGGAATTTTCATCCCTAAACCTCTGTGCACTTGCAAACTGTCTTCCTGCTTCCTTCAAGGAGGAGCCGGAAGTCTCAGGGAAGAATTGAGGGAGAGTGTACTCGGCCAAGAACTGGCATGCCAGGCTTGGCAAAGGAGAACCTTGCTAAATAAACTCACCCAACACCTTACAGCCTAAAGTCTAACTTGTCAGGTAAAAACAAGTAGTAGCCGGCTATATAAAAAAAAGTGCTTCTGTCCCCTATCCCCTTTTACTATAAAGGTGAGAGAGAGGAGTCTTCTGGAGTATTTGACCTCTTCTCTCTAATACTGTGACGGCATGTTTTAGGCCAAAGCCATGTTGCAAAGATAGACATATCATTGCAGGCTAGAACCTTTGCTGCTTCTGGCTGGATAAACTTGCCACTCCTGGCAAATACTTCAGTAGCAGCTTCTAGAAAACTTCCCAGAGACAGGCTTCCAGTTCAGGGTCACAGATACTTCTAGTTGATTGGTTCCTTGCCAGATTTCTGCAGCTACTCATTGGTTTTAGAGAAATGTCTACATCCAAAAAAATCTCTACACTGACAACGGGGTGTCAGTCTGAAGCACATGGTGGTGTTTTCTGTCAATGGTAATGCCTTTCTTCTGAACATAAGAGCTCCAGAGCAGAAAGACAATTTACCTTGCTTTTTGAAAAAAAGCTATTCTGTATATGTGATTCTTGGGTTGACAGTTTGTTTACTTTGAGCACTTAGACTGTTATCCATTGCCTTCTGACCTCCACTGTTTATCATAAAATCTCAGTTGTTAATGCTTTTGGAGTTTTAGCATTATCCTGATGCTTTCCAAATTTTCTCCTCGTCTTTGAGTTTCAGCACATTTTATGTGATGTGTTTTTTGTGGATCTCTTAGTGTTTATCAAACTGTGATTACATTCTTCGTGTATATGCAGGTTATTGTTTTTCAATAAATTTGAAGATTTGTATGTTATAATTTTTTTAAATATTTTTCTCCTCATTTCTCTTTCTGTTCCACTCCAGTAATCTCATTACACATGTTATTATGTTTGATAGTGTCCCCCATTTTCTGAGGTTCTGTTCATTTTCCTTCATGATTTTTTTCACTCTCTGTTCTTCAGTTTACAAAATGTCTATTGATTTATAATTGAGTCCACTAATTTTTCCTTTTGCTAGTTTAAATCTAGTGTTGAGCTCCTGTAATAATTTGTAAATTTCAGTTAACTTCTCAACATCAGAATTTCTAATCGATTCTTTAAAAAAGTTTTAATATCTTTATTGTAAGTCTCTATTTTATGCAACATTGTTATCACAGGTTCTTTTACAATTATGCTTTCATTTAGTTCTGTGAATATATTATAGTGGCTATTTTGAAGTCTTTTTCAGTTAAATATGACACCTCTTCACTTTCACAGGCAGTTTGTGTTCCCTTTTTCCAGTGTATCATTTATATATTTTAATTTCTTTGCATAACTCATAATATTTTGTTAAAGTTAAGTATTTAATATAATATATTGTAGTAACCCTATGTACTGGTCCATCCACTAAAAGGATTGTCATTGTCACTTGTTTGTATTTTAGTAACTGACTGGATTACTTTTTTCCCTGATTCAGATGTCAAATTCCACTGATTCCCAGCTGTTTGCTCTATTGTTTTAAACAGTGCCTTGGGACAAAAAACATCCTTTACAAGGTAACCCTATCAAATTTTGAAGGAATAGTTTCTGTGATCTAAGTTTGATATTTTTCCCTGATGCCCAGTTATTTTATTTTATAATAAAATCTGTCATTCAACCTAGCTGACCTTCATTCAATCCATGAAACTCCTCCCAATTGTTTTTCACTATACATTCCACTGCTTTTGAAAGCTCTTATAGATTTTAAATTTTCCACCCTTTCTTGAAAATTTTAATTGTTTTCGGAAGAGATTGAGAACTATATGTTTTATGGCCTGTTTTTTTTTTTTTTTTCACTAGGCAAAATCTTTGAAATAGAGCTGGGGTCAGGACAATGGAAAGCTTAACCTATAGTGACACTGCCCCTCTAGGAAAGAAATGCTTAGTTGAGAGGGAAGAAATGCTTAGTTGGTGTGGAACCAGTTCCTCATGAGCCAGGGTAGTGGTAATCAGGGCCCTAGTGTTCTTAGTATGCCACACACCAGGTGGAATCAACATTCCACTAATGGGTACATGGTAGAAGAAATAATTTTCTATCTCTTGAACATAATTGGCCAGGATTTAGCGTCAGGTAGCTGAAGAAAAAATGGGAAATGCTGAAGTCATGTTCCTTGTAAGAAGAAAACTCTCTGAATAGGAACTAAAGGAAAAGGAGCCCTGTGTTCTAGGTTATAGCAGTCTAGAGTGGATTTTCTACCTCACTGATTTAAGAAGTAAAAGAGAGGGAGTGGTTTTGGTTTAAATATCAGATATTCTCATGTTAATTACCAAATTTTAATTGTTTTTTAACTCTGTTTTTTCATTTGCTATTTGATCTTAGAAGCATTTCCTAAAATTTTAAAAAGATGTTTTTAAATAACTTTCACCAGTTTCACTGGGGACTAGGTTGACATGCTGCACGCAATCCACTTGTTATATCTTTTTGTTATCATTATCAAGAATTTCCAGAATAAGCCTAGATATTAGTGATAAATGGGAGCTTATTTTTTCTTGAATGTAATGATAATGAATGTCTTTTGTCTTTGGATATAACAGTTGTTCTTGAAATGAACCTTAATTTTTACCATAAAAGGATCATCCTCTTATTCTTACTTTATTAAAATTTTCCTTGAAAATTAAAACCTTTTTGGGGCACCTGGGTTGCTCAGTCAGTTAAGTATCTGACTTTGGCTTAGGTCATGATCTCATGGTTTGTGGATTCAAGCCCCATGTTGGACACTGTCCTGACAGCTCGGAGCCTGGATCCTGCTTTGGATTCTGTATCTCCCTCTCTCTCTGCCCCTCCTCTCTCTCTCTCTCTCTCTCTCTCTCTCTCAAAAATAAACATTAAAGAAATTAAAACTATTTTTCCAGGGTTTAAGATGGTGACATAGGAAACCTGAACTTATGTCCTCCAAGAAACACACTCAATTACATTTATTAATAGAACAATTTCTTCTGAAGAAGAACTGTGGGCTGACTGCTCAGCTACTGAACAACCAAAGATAGAGAAAATGGCATCAGGGCAGCAATAGAGATGTTGGCATATTAACAAAGTGGATTCCCCACAACCAACACTGCAAACGACAGTGGGGAGAGATAGTACTGAGGGACTGGGAAGAGGTTCCTTTGTGCTTGGAAAAGAAAAAAAAGTTAAAATGTGAAACTAACATATAAAAGAAACAGCACAAAAACTCTGACAAATAGCAGAGGAACTTCTCGGAAAGATCAGAGGGACTGGAGAACATGGTGTACATTCCCACATAACCTTAAAAGCCTAGACTGGAGCAGGGTCTGGACACCATAACTGGCAAGTCTAGTCATCTCTAAACTAACAACTTCAGCGAGCCCAGGTTCCACAAGCCCACACCATCCCTAGTCACGCTGCACACAGAAAAAGAAACTGCAGTTTAAAAGGGTGAGGGATCCGTGGTAACACTCTACATCCCCACCTGAATAGCCCAGACATGAGCAGGGTCTGGATGCCATAAGGGTTGGATTTGGACACCATAATTAGGGGGACCTGACACCTTGTCAGGTCATATTATCACAGTAATCTTGTTACCTCAGTAATCAGAGGGTCCACAAGCCCAAACCAGCCCTAGCCATGCTGGGACACTGGGGGGAAAAAAGCCACTGTTTAAAGGGTGGAGGAACTACAGAAACATTCTGTCCACCTCCACCTTAAAAACCCAGAACACAGCAGGATCTAGCTCACAGTGAGTGTATGACCTCAGGAAGCTCAGGGTCCACAGTCCATATCAGCTGCCTTGTGGTGCTGGGGGCTCAGAAAACAAGCTGTAGTTTTGTGGGTTTTTTTAGGTGGAAAATTGTATTTTAGCTTTTATTTTATTTTTCTTTTAAAATAGGTCTAATCTTGAATTATTTTCATTTTTTGTTTTATTCTTTTCTTTTTTTCTTTTATTCATTTCCTTTTATGCTTTTATTCTTTTCCTTTAAAATTCTTTTATTTGTGGGGTGCCCGGGTGGCTTAGTCGGTTGAATGTCCAACTTCGGCTCGGGTCATGATCGGCTCGGGTCATGATCGGCTCGGGTCATGATCGGTTCATGAGTTTGAGCCCCACGTCAGGCTCTGTGCTGACAGCTCAGAGCCTGGAGCCTGCTTGGGATTCTGTGTCTCCCTCTCTCTCTGCCCCATCCCCACTCATGCTCAGTCTCTGTCTTAAAAATAAATAAAATCATTAAAAAATTTTTAAATTGTTTTATTTGTTACTTTTTACCTTTTATTATTTTCTTATTTTTTATATTGCTATTAAGTTTTTTTTCTTTATTACTTCTGTAAAAAAAAAAGCCATAACTTAAAAAAGTAACTAGCATTTATAGCAGCAGCTCTCACCAGCCAGCAAATGTCACACACACACACACACACACACACACAAAAACAGTCTTTATAGGATACTCTATACACAAGACCACTCCTTCGACTTTAGGAGTTTTAGCCACTTTCCCTAATTCATACAAACAAATACAGAAACTCAAGCAAAATGGGGAGACAAAAGAATATGTTCTAAAAGAAAAAAATAAGAAAAAAAATCTCAGAAAAAATGAAATAGGTAGGTAAGCAATATGCTCAATAAATAATTTAAAATAATGATTGTAAAAATATGTACCAGGCTGGAGTAAACAATGGAAGAAGTCATCAAGACTTTAAATAAAGAGAAAATAGTAAAAGAACGGATCACAGTTGAAGGATATAATAATTAAACTAAAAAAGACACTAGAAGGAGTCAAAAATAGATTAGAGGATGCAGAAGAACATATCAGCAATCTTGAAGACAGGGTAATGAAAACACATAGGCTGAACAGAAAGAAGAGAAAAGAATTTTTAAAAATGAGGATAGATTAAGACATTTCTTGGACAGCATCAGTGAACAAATATTCTCATTATACAGGTCCCAGAAGAAGAAGCAGGAGAAATGTGTAGATAGCTTATTTGAAGAAATAATAACTGACCATTTCAGGGAGGGAAATAGGCATCCAAGTCTAAGAAGCTAAGAGACTTCTAAGCAAGATGAACCAAAGGAGATTCACAACACAGAACATAATTAAAATGTCAAAAGTTAAAGATAGAGAATTTTAAAAGCAACAAGAGAGAAGCAAAAAGACATCTACATGGGAAAACTTATAAATGTATCAGCCAATTTTTCAGCAAAAACTTTGCAAGCCAGAAGGGACTGGTATAATACATTCAAAGTACTGAAAGGAAAAAAAAAATATAACGAAGAATACTCTAACAGACAAGGTTTTCCTTCAGATATGAAGGAGAAATAAATAGTATTCCACACAAAGAAAAGGTAAAGGAGTTTATCACCACTAAACCAGCTTTACAAGAAGTGTTTAAAAGACTTCTTTAAGTGGAAAAGAAATGGGCATAATTAGACATAACAAATATATGAATAAAAATATGTAAAATATGACAACATATACATAAAACGTGGAAAAGAAATTATAAAAGGAAGAGAAGGGGAAAAAGAAAAAATAACGAAGATATTTTCTTTTTTCTGTTTTTTTCTTATGTGTTTGAACTTAAATAGCCATCAGTTTTAATATGGACCGCTATTTCCTTGGGTTGTTATATTCGAACTTTATGGTAACCACAAACTTAAAACCTTTGAAAGATACACCAAAAATTAAAAAAAAAGAAGGCCAAGAAAAACGCAATTGAAACTCATTAATCAGAAAGAAAGAGAAGAGAAGAAGAAAATATGAAGAAAAAAACTGCAAAAACAACCAGAAAAAACATTTTAAATGACAATAATCATATACTTATCAATAATTACTTTAAATGTAAATGGCCTATATGCCCTGATCAAAAGAAATAGAGTGGTGGAATGGTTTTGAAAAAAACAAGACCCATCTATATGTTGCCTACAAAAGACTCACCTCAGACATAAGATGTGTATGGATTAAAAGTGAAAGGATAGAAAAACATTCACCATGGGACTAGAAGTGAATAAAAAAGTTGGAGTAGCAATACCTATATCAAACAAAAGAAATGTTAAACAGAGATTGTAACAAGAACCCCAAAAATGGCATAATGATCAAAAATAAATCCAAAAAGAGGATATCACAATTGTAAATATCCACACATCCAAACCTGGGGCATCTAAATGCATAACTCAAATATTAATGGTCATGAAGGGAGAAAATGATTGTAATATGATAGTAGTAGGTGACTTTAATACTCCACTTACATCAATTGATATATCATCCAGACAGAAAACCAATAAGGAAACAATGCCTTTGAATGACACTTTGGACAAGATAGACATAACAGATATATACAGAACATTCCATCCAAAACCAACAGAATATACATTCTTATTTATTTATTTATTTATTTAGAGATAGAGAAATAGAGAGTGAGCAAGGAAGGGACAGAGAGTGAGGGAGATAGAGAATCTCAAGCAGACTCTGCACTGATGGTGTGGAGCCTGATGCAGGGCTCAGACTCACAAACCATGAGATCTTGACCTGAGGTGAAATCGAGAGTCAGGTTCTTAACTGACTGAGCCACCCAGGCACCTCAGAATACCCATTATTTTTAATTTTGCATGGAATATTCTCCAGAATAGATCACATATTAAGTCATGAAGCAAGCCTCAATAAATTTAAGAAGATTGAAATAATATGATGCATCTTTTTATAATACTCTAAAACTAGAAATAAATTACATGAAAAAAAGTGGAAAACACAAATAAATGTAGACAAAACATGATACTAAACAAGCAATGGGCCAATGACGCAAAAAATGAAATGAAAAAAAATATATAGAATCAGGGGCACTTGGGCGGCTCAGTTAAGCGTCCGACTTCAGCTCAGGTCACAGTTTCGCAGTTCCTGAGTCTGAGACCTGCGTCAGGCTCTCTGCTGATAGCTCAGAGCCTGGAGCGTGCTTCAGATTTTGTGTCTCCCTCTCTCTCTTACCCTCCCCCACTCACATTTTGTCTCTGTCTCTCAAGAATAAACATTAAATTAAAAACCCCACATAGAATCAGATGATAATGAAAACAAAATGGTCCAAATTCTCTGAGACACAGCAAAAGCAACTCTAAAAGGGAAATATGTAGTAATGCAAGCCTAATTCAAGAAAGAAGAAAAAACTGAGAAATCTAACCTTACACACACGTAAATATACGTATATATGCATATATATATACATATATATACTGATATATACATACTGATATACTAATATATACTGATATGCTGATATATATATGTGTGTGTTTGTATATATACACACACACATATATATACACATATATATACTGATATATATATATATATATGTATATACTGATACGCTGATATATATCACCACCAAAAGGGAAAAAGTAACAGAGCTATACAGGAGGAATATATTTATTTCCCACTGGAATTAAATGAGTATAAATCTGAAGATATATAAAGATATATATAGTATTCATATATGGTAATCCCTTGAGCAACCACTAAGAAAATAACTCAAAACATATGGCAAAAAGTTATTTAACTCAAATATCACATCAGGAAATATTTAATTCATACAGCAAAGCAATAAAGGATAAATGGAAAAAAAACAAAAAATATGAAACCGATAGAAGAGAAAAGAAAAATGCAAACATCAATCCGTTTTAATAATAACATTAAATGTGAATGGATCATACAATCCAATAAACAAAATAGAGTGTTCAGATTCAATAAAAAAAGCATTATGCAACTAAACGTTGTGTATAGAAGACATACTTTATATTTTAAGGTACAAATATATTGAAACTGTGAGGATGAAAAAATATAAATCGTGCAAATAACAACAGTAAGAAAGCTGAAATGGCTATGCTATACAAAACAAAATAAACATTAAAGCAGTAAAAAATTACTAAAAATAAAAATATACATTTAATAATGAGAAAAAGACCAATGCATCAAGATGTAACAATTATAAACACTTATGCTCCAAACAACAGAGTCCTCAAAATGCATGAAGTAAAAACTTGTCAAATTAAAGTGTGAAATAGTGGCGCCTGGGTGGCTCAGTCGGTTGAGTGTCCGACTTCCGCTCAGGTCATGATCTCACAGTTTGTGAGTTCAAGCCCCGCATCGGGCTCTGTGCTGACAGTGTGTGTGTGTGTGTGTGTGTGTGTGTGTGTATATACATATATATATACACATATATATATATGTGTATATATATATGTATACATATGTATATATATATGCATATATATACATATATATGTGTATATATATATAGATTATATATATCTATATATCTATAGACTATATATATATATATTACCATGTATGAGTTTGTATATGGTACATATATATCAAAACCCCAAAAATATATTGTTATAATTATTACTTTATATAATTTTATATCTATTAATGAAGCTGAGAACATGGAGAGGAGCTGTATATAGTAAGAGTTTGTATTATTAACTAGTTATTATTTCTGGTTCTCTTGAATTGTTCCTGTAATCTCCAGTTACCTTCTAGTCTCATTTTCTTCCTCCAATTTATGTTTGTTCCTACCTGCCTCCATTATGCAGTTAATATCAAATATATTATATTTTGACATCAAATATATTACATTTGCATATGTTATGGATCCAAAGGTACAATTATACATGTATTTTTATATAATTTTAAAAATTGTCTACAAGAGATGGATATATACGTATGTATGTATGTACTGTCTTTCTAAACTACATAGTTACTGTTGCTGATCCTTACTACTTGTGTGTGTGTGTGTGTGTGTGTGTGTGTGTGTGTGTGTATTTGAATTACAGTCTGGAGCCACTTGCTTTCAACCTGAATAACTTTCTTTACTATTTCCTATAAAACACTTTTGGAGGGAATGATTTTTCTCAAATTTTGTTTATCTGTGAATATCTTTATTTCACCTTCATTTTTGAAAGTTAAATTTGTGGATATAAAATTATTGAGTGAAAAGTCGTTTTCTTCCCCATTTTGAATATGTCATACCCTTGAGGTTAACTTCTATGTTTCCTAATGAAAAATCAGCTAGAACTTATTAGGATTAACCCTCTTGAGATTCCCTTACATAGTGAGTCCTTTTTTCCCCTCCTGTTTTCAAGATGTTCTCTTTGTATTTGAATAATTTTACCAAGATGTGCCTGGGTGTAGATCTCTTTGTGTGTATCCTACTTGGAACTAGCTTAGATTCTTCAATGTTGACAATGTTGCTTTACATTAAATTTAGAAAGTTTTCAGCTATTATTTCTTCAAATATATTTTTTGTTCTTTCTTCCTCCCCTTCTGTTATTCTAATCATGAAGATGTTGGTGCGCTTAATGATATTCTACATTTCTCTGAATCCATGATGATTTTCCTTCATTCCTTTCTCTCTGTTATTCACATTTTATCATTTATTTGACCTGTCTTCAAGTTCTTAGACTGCTTCTGATGTTTCTATTATTGCATCATTTAATTATTTTTTTTCCTTTTCTTTATTATGCACTTCAGTTCCAGAATTTGCATTTTGTCTTTTTAAAAATTTCTACCTCTCTTTTTTTGTTGTTGTTTACTTATTTTGAGAGAGAGCATGAGCACAGGGAGGGGGAGAGAGAGAGAGAAAGAGAGAGAGAGAATCCCAATCTCACAAACCAAGAGATCATGATCTGAGCCAAAATCAAGAGTCAGATGCTTAACTGACTGAGCCAACCTGGCACACACCCCCCCCCCCAAAATTTCTCTTTATTGACATTCTGTATTTGATGAGGTTTTGTCATAATACCTTCCCTTATTTTTTAAGTATGGTTTCCTTCGCTTTTTAAACACATTTATAATAGTTATTTTGAAGTTTTTGCTGAGTCTTATATCTAGGCTTTCTCACATGCAGCTTTTGTTTTCTGCTTTTAATTTCCATGTATTTGTCAAATTTTTCTGTTTCTTTGTATGTCATACTGAATGTGGACATTTTAAATAATGTATTGTAGCAATTCTGTATACTGATTTCCTATCTTTTGGTGCTTTATATTGTTTAATTTGAAGTAATTTTAGTGGACTACCTTTTTTAAAAAAAATAATGCTTATTTATTTTTGAGAGAGAGGCAGAGCATGAGTAGGGAAGGGGCAAAGAAAAAGGGAGACACAGAATCTGAAGCAGGCTCCAGGCTCCAAGCTGTCAGCACAGAGCCTAATGCAGGGCTTGAACTCACGAGCTTTGATATCACAACCTGAGCTGAAGTCAGACATTTAACCGACTGAGCCACCCAGTTACCCCTTTAGTGGACTATTTTAGTGATGACTATTTATTCCACAGTGTGAAGCCTTCCATGTCTCTCCTCAGGCATGTGCTCAGTCACCTTTGAATCATGGTAGATTTATCAGGGTTTTATTTAGCTGTTTTTCTTCTGATATCTTTGTTAAGCTGTCTATCTTTTGGTAGATAGACTCAACTGTTAGCTTTCTCTAATTGCTGCCTGATTATTTTATTGGTTTCTACAATGACTTGGGTGCATGAATTACTCCAGTCTGATATGACCTGTATATACAGGTCTCTTATGGGATGGTTTTTGAGGCAATGTTGGCCTTTTATTCTAACCAGAGAAAAGCTCTATTTAGCTCCTCCCTGGTTGTTTCCTATCAACAAGCTAGCCTATGAGTTTTTCATTGTTTTCATGGGGGTGAAATCAATTTCCTAGTTGCTTAAGGGATAATAATGACAATAATGATAGAAAATAATGAAATATACAATACGCTAAAATCTCCATTATCTTCTAGAGTACCATAAAGCTTGAACTTGCCTTCACTGTTACAAATATATTCAGTTACATTAGGAAAAACTTCAAAACTCTATTTGCATGGATTACCTCTTCCTCTTCACAAAATCTTTGTGCTACTACTCTAGAGCTTGGGCAAGGCCAATAGAATTTTTCTTTCCTATTGAAATACCTGCTTTATGAGGGTGTCACTGGGCAGGGATGGCAGCCTCTGGTCTCTGTTTGCCTTCCCTGGAAAAGACACTCCACCACAAGTGTGAGGAAGATGATTAGGGCCCCGGTATTCTCAGTCTGCCATGGCTTGGTAGAGCCTTTGTCCAATAGATGTAGTCTGTATGGAATAAGGGAGTCCTGACCTTTTAGCTGCACTCATCTGCAATTTAACATCTACTCAGGTGGCTTGTGCCTTTCAGAATCTACTATAGTGCTTGACTGGAATCATGGGAGATAGGAATTTTCATGTCTTTAGCCACAACTGCATAGAGTGGAATGTCTGTAACACTGAGATGAAGGTGGGTAAGGAAAGAAAAAGTAGGTTATGGCACAAGTGCCACAGACTCTTGCTGTTCTTATCAACATTTTCTTGTACAAAGGTTGCTTCATTTTCTATATACCTTTAGGACAATTACCAATGTCTTTCATGCCACATACACACCCAGATGCAGACACAGATACAGACACTACACACACACAGCACTTGCCTTTTCTACCACCATTTTCCAATGGATAATCTTTAGAAAGTCTTTTTTCAGTTTTGTTTTTTTTTCAAAATACATAAATCCCCTCCTGATTTCTCCTTTTTGTGCTTTATTATTGGTGTATAGATATTCAACAGATTTCTGTATATTGATTTTGCATTCTCTGACATTACTGAATTCATGTATCAGTTCTATCAATTTTTTGGTGGAGTCTTTCAGGGTTTCTATATATAATATAATGTCATCTTCTAATAGTGAAAATTTTAGTTCTTCCTTGACAATTTGGGTGTCATTTACTTCTTTTACTTTTCTATTTTAGTTTGTAGTTTCAAGTTTTTATTGAAATTCTAGTTAGTTAACATAAAGTGCAATATTAGTTTCAGGTATAGAACTTAGTGATTCATCACTTACATACAACACCCAGTACTCATGACAATAAGTGCCCAACATTAAGACCCATCACCAATTTGACCTATTCCCCTCCCACCACCCTGCAAGCAACCCTCAGTTTGTTCTCTACAGTAAAGAGTCTTTTTTATGTTTTGCCTCTGCCTCATTTCTTTCAATTTGTTCATCTGTTTTGTTTTCTTAAATTCTACACATGAATGAACTTCTATGCTATTTCTCTTTCTTGGACTGAATTATTTTGCTTAGGATAATACTCTAGCTCCATTCATGTCATTGCAAATGGCAATATTTCAGTCTTCTTCATGGCTGAGTAATATTCCAGTATATATACACACACACACCTCTTCTTCATTATATAATATATATAATATATATAATATATATACACACACACACCTCTTCTTCATTAGCCATTCATCAGTCAATGGACACATGGAGTTGTAGGGAGTAAGATTGAGAATTCTCTGAGCTTGCATCAATGGGTTAACAAAGAGCATAGGGTGAAAGATCCCAGGGTAGACCAAAGCCTAGAGTGGAAACCACTTCCACAGGACAAAAGCGTCTAAGAACAAGTAGAGGCAGAAAGCTGCTGCTGCAGGGCAAAAGTGCCCAAGGGTAAGTAGTGAGAAAAATGCCTTATTAATCCTGAAGTAGCATGTTCTCTCTGTCTTAGCCCCTAAAAAATTTTAAGATAAACAGATACGGTGCCTGGTGCCTGCAGTAAATGGCCATCTACTTGGCACCAAAATTTTGATTTGTCTTCACCCTAACCCCTAACACTGCATATCTTAGAAAACCCATTTTCTCTCACAGACATGATTTAATGGTTACTGTTTTATTGTTTCTTTCTGCATGTGCATCACGTACATAAACCTTCCAATCTCAATAAATACAGAGAAAGGACCCTTACTCAGGACTCTTGTCTTCTCCAGGACATTAGCCTCTCTCGTATTCAATTCTGCATCTCCTCTCTTGTTGGATAAGAGAGAACTCCAGACTCAAAGTCTGTGACATGGACTCTTTCTAAAATTTGGCTATTGTTGATAATGCTGAAATAAACAAAAGGGTGCATGTACCTTCAAATTAGTATTTTTTGTATCCTTTAAGAAAATACCTAGTAGTACAATTGCTGGATAATACGGTAGTTCTATTTTTAACTTTTTGAGGGATTTCCAAACTATTTTGCAGAATGGCTACAACAGTTTGCATTCCGCCAAGAGTATAAGAAAGTTCACCTTTCTCCACAAGGTTTCCCTTTCTCCACATCCCCACCAACATCTGTTGTTTCATGTATTGTTAATTTTAGCCATTCTGACAGATATGATGATACCTATTATAGTTTTGATTTGTAGTACCCTGAGTATGAGTGATGTTGAGCATTTTTTCACATGTCATTTATTCATCTGTATGTCTTCTGTCCATTTTCTAACTGGATTATTTGGGGAGGGGTTGAGTTTTATAAGTCATTTTTTTATATTTTGGATGCTAATCCTTTATCAGATATGCCATTTACAAATATCTTCTCCCATTTCACAAGGTTGGTTTTTACTTTTGTTGATTTTTTCCTTAAGGTTTTTGTCTTGATGAAGTCGTAGTAGCTCACTTTTGCTTTTGTTTCCCTTGTCTTAGGAGACATAACTAGTAAGAAGTTGCTACAGCTGAGTCAAAGAGGTTACTGCCTGTGTTCTCCTCTAGGATTTTGATGATTTTTTTTTGATATTTGGGTCTTTTGTCTTATTTGAAATTATTTTTGTTTATGGTTTAATAAAGTGGTCCAGTTTCTTAGTTTTTTCATGTTCCTGTCCAATTTTTCCAACAGCATTTGCTGAAGACACTGCCTTTTTTCCATTGGATATTGTTTCCTGCTTTCTAAAAGATTAGTTGACCATATAGCTGTGAGCTCATTTCTGAGTTTTCTATTCTGTCCCTTTAATCTGTGTGTCTGTTTTTATGCTAGTACCATACTGCCTTGATCACTACAGATTTGTAATATAACTTAAAGTCTTGTGCTGTGGTGTCTCCAGCTTTGCTTTTATTTTTTAAGATTGCTTTGGCTATTTGGGGTGTTTTGTGTTTCAATACATAATTTAGAATTCTTTATTCTAGCTTTGTGAAAAATGCTGTTGGAATTTTAGTAGGGATTGCAGTAAATGTGTAGATGACTTTGGGTAGTATAGACATTTTAACAATATTTGCTCTTCCTATCCATGGGTATGGCATATTTTTCAGATTCCTTTTGTCATCTTCACTCTCTTTCATAAGTGTTCTCTCATTTTCAGAGTACAGAACTTTTACCACTTTCGTTAGTTCTATTCCTAGGTATTTTATGGTTTATGGTGCAATTGTAAATGGGATCTACTCCTTGATTTCTATTTATGCTGTTTCACTATTGGTGTATAGAAATGCAATAGATTTCTGTACATTGATTTTGTATTCTATGACTTTACCAAACTAAATTATTCATTCTAGCAATTTTTGGTAGAGTCTTTTGGGATTTCTACATAGAGTATCATGTCTTCTGTAAACAGTGAAAGTTTGATTTCTTTCTTGCTGATTTGGATGCCTTTTATTTCTTTTTCTTTTCTGATTGCTGAGTCTAGGACTTCTTGTACTATGTTAAATAATAATGGTGAGTGGCATTCCTGTCTTGTTCCTTACTGGAAAGAGAAAGCTCTCATTTTTTTTCCCCAGAGGATGATATCAGCTGTGTGTTTTTCATACATGGCCTCTACGATATTGAGCTATGTTCCCTTTTGCCCTACCTAGTTGAAGGTTTTTATCATGAATGGACATTGTACGTTGTCAAATGCTTTTTTCTGTATCTATTGAGAGGGTCATATGTTGATTAACCTTTCTTTTATTAATGTGGTATATCATATTTATTGATTTGCAAATATTGACCCATGCTTGAAACCCAGAAATAAATACAATTTGATCATGGTGAATGATTCCTTTAATGTACCACTGGGTTCCATTTGCTAGTATTTTGTTGAGAATTTTTGTGTCCATGTACATCAGGGTTATTGGTCTATAGCTCTCTGTTTTTTTTTAGTGGAGTTTGCCTGGTTTTGGAATCAGGGTAATGCTGGCTTCTGAGAATGAGTTTGGAAGTTTTCCTTCAGTTTCTATTATTTAGAATCATTTGAAAAGAATAGGTATTAACTTTTAGTTAAATGTTTGGTAGAATTCATCTGTGAAGGCATTTGGCCCTGAACTTTTGTTTGTTGGAAGATTTTTGATTACTGTTTCAATTTCTTTAGTAGTTATCGGTCTGTTCATGTTTTTTTTTTCCTGATTTAGTTCTGGTAGTTTATATGTTTCTAAGTATTCATCCAGTTCTTCCAGATTGCAAAATGTGTTGGCATAAAATTTTTTATAATATTTTCTTATAATTGTATTTCTGTGGTCTTGGTTGTGATCTCTCCTCTCTCAAATGTGATTTTTTATTTAATCGGGTCTGTCTGTTTTCTTTTGATCAGTATTTCTGGAGATTTATCAATTTTATTGATTCTTTCAAAGTACCAGTTCATCGTTTCATTAATCCGTTCTACTGTTTTATTTTTTAGTTTCTATATAATGTATTTCTGCTCTAATATTTAATATTTAATTTCTTTTGGCTTTAGGCTCCATATGTTTTTTCTGTTTCTAGCTCCTTTAGGTGTAAGGTTTGGTTGTTTATTTGAGATGTTTCTTGCTTCTTGAGGTACTCCTATGTCTGTATATGTATTTATCACTTAGGAACATTTTTGTTGCAACCCAAACGTTTTGGGATGTCGTGGTTTCATTTTAATTTGTTTCAATGGATTTCTTAAAATGTATTCTTTTATTTCCTAATTAACCCATTCATTCTTTACTAAGATGTTCTTTAACCTTCATGTATTTGTGGTCTTTCCAATTATTTGTTTTGCTTGACTTGAAGTTTCATAGCATTGTGATCAGAAAAGATGTATGGTAGGATTCAATCTTTTTTTTTTTACTTGCTGAGGCCTGATATGTGATCTAGAATGTGATCTATTCTGGAGAATGCCCCATGTGCATTTGAAATAACATGCATTCTGTTGGTTTCAAAAGAAATGTTCAGAATATATCTATTAGGTTCATCTAGTCAAGTGAGTCATTGAAAGCCATTGTTTCCTTGTTGATTTTCTGCCTAGATGATCTGCCCATTGATGTAAGTGGGTGTTAAAGTCCCCTACTATTATTTTGTTATTAACAATGAGTTCTTTTATATTTATTATTGTTTTATATATTTTTGTGCTCAGTATATATTTACATAAATATTTACAATTGTTAGATCTTCTCCTTGGATAGACACCTCTATTATGATATTGTGCCCTTATTCATCTCCATTAGTCTTTGCTCTAAAATCTATTTTGTCTATAGAAAGATTTCATTCTTTTTCATTGCCAAGTAGTATTCCATTTTATATATATATACCACATCTTCTTAATCCATTCATCAGTTGATGGACATCTGGGCTCTTTCCATAATTTGGCTATTGTTGATAGCACAACATGGATGAAACTGGAGGGTATTAGTCTAAATGAAATAAATCAGTTAGAGAAAGACAGACATTATATGATTTCACTCATGTAGGATTTGAAAAACTCAACAGAGGAACATAAGGGAAGGGAAGGAAGAATAAAATAAAAAACATAGAGGAAAACCATAAGAGACTCTTAAATACAGGGAAAAAACTGAGAGTTGCTGGAAGGAATGTTGGGGGAGTTAAATGTGTGATGGTCATAACAGAGGGCACTTTTTGGGATGAGCACTAAGTGTCATATTTAAGAGATGAATAATTGGTTTCTACTTCTGAAGCCAAGACTACACTGTATGTTAACTAATTTGGATATAAATTAAAAAATAATAAAATATATATATATATATATATATATATATATATCTTGCCCTATATATTTCTTGCCCAAGAAAAGCATTATCACCAGAGCATCATATATATATATACCATATATATATATATTACTACTCTGGCTTTCTTTTAACATACATTTGCTTGATAAATGGTTCACCATCCCCTCACTGTAAACATGAAGGTGTATTTAGGTCTAAAATGAGTCTCTGACAGGCAGCATATAAATGAGTCTTGTTTTTTTTTAACCATCCTGACACTCTTGATTGGCACATTTAGTCCATTTATATTCACAGTGATGATTGATAGATCTTTATTCAGTATGTTATAATTTATTTTGTTGTTGTTTCTGGAGATTTTATCTGTTCCTCTACAGTCTTTGTTGTTTTTGGTCTTTCTTTTCCACTCAAAGAGTGCCATTTATTATTTCTTGCAGGGCTAATTTCGGGGTTACATACTCCTTTAGCTTTTGTTTGTCTGGGAAACACTTCATCTCTTGTTCTATTCTGAGTGGTATCCTTGATGGATAGAGTATTCTTGGCTGCGGGTTTTTCCCATTCATCATGTTGAATATATTTGATGCCAATCCTTTCTGGCCTGCCAAGTTTCTGTGAATAGGTCTCCTTCTAAACTTATTTGTCTTTCCTTATAAGTTAGGGATTTCTTTTCACTTGTTGCTTTTAGGGTTTTTCCTTATCTCTGTATTTTTCAAATTTTACTATAATATGTCTTGGTGTTGGCTGACTCCTGTTGATTTTAATGGAGGTTCTATGTGCCTCCTGTATTTGGATGTATGTTTCCTTATTCAGATTAGGAAAGTTTTAAGATATTATATGTTCAAATAAACCTGCCCCTTTTCTCTCTCTTCTTCTGGGACTCCTATGATATTAATGTTATTATACTTGATGGAGTCACAGAGTTCCTTATGTCTATTTTCATGATCCAATATTTTGCTTTACCTCTCCTTTTCAGCTTCATTATTTTCCATAATTCTATATTCCATATCACTTGTTTCTTCCTCTGCTTCTTCCATCCTTGAGGTCATTACATCCAGTTGGTTTTGAATCTCAGTTATTGCAGTTTTCATTTCTGCCTGATTTATTGTTTGCTCCCTTATTTCTGTGGAAGGGATCTCTCTGTTCTTTTCTATGCTTTTCTGAAGCCAGCTAGTATCCTTATGATTACTGCCTTAATTCTGGATCAGGAATTTTACTTGTATCAGTTTTGATTAAATCCCTGGCCATTACCTTTTCTTGTTTTTTTCTTTTGAAAGGAATTTCTCCATCTTGACATTTTGTCTAGGTGTCTGTCTTCTTCTCTGTGCTAGGAAAACCCGTTATGCTTCCTACTCCTGAGAGTAATGGCTTCATGAAGAAGAGATCATCTACTTTCCAAGACTTGGTGCTTCAGGAAGTGTCTCTGGTGTGTGCTCTGTGCACTCTGCTGTTGTTTTCGACTGCTCTATCCCTCAGGTCAATCTTCTACAGAGTTTCTTCTTGCTTATAGTGGGGAATGTTTGGACCTTTGTCAGAGTGTGGTGAATTTTAATTATCTGTGTTCTTGTCTGCTTGATAAAGAGACCCAATGCTATTTCCACTAGAACTGAAGTTTTGAAGAACTCTGTGGTCAATAGACATGCAGCTTGAGGAGGTTTGTGCTGGTCTTTTTCGAGAGGGGCCTTCTGTGCTTGTTCTTAGGCATACTTGCCCAAGAAAAAACATTATCCCCAGAGCGCCAGCAGCAGAACTTGGTGTAAGCAGCTATGCTATTTACTCAACTTAGTTTATAGTGTGGAACTGAAGAGGGCAATGGAATCAGACACCTCATTTGTCCCTGTAGAGGGGAGTTCATGCTTGCTGCTATCAGGGAAGCCCTCCCAGAAGAGCAAATAATTCCCCTTCATGCTTTCTAATTTTTTTTTTTTTATCAAATCCTTCTTTCATGTTGTCTGTGACAGCATTGCTTGCTTGCCTGGAGACGCTCAGTGCACTTTGGGCTTTATCTCAGCCAGGCTGAGTGAGTTTTAAAACTCCAAACTTTAGGGACCTGGTGTGGTAGGGACCTGCACTGGTCTTCTGGTGGAAGTTCTTACTGTGCTGAAATTGATGCAGGTTTGACTCAGAAAAGCAGTTTCACCAGTGCACAGGATTTTGGGATTTGGAGCAAAGCACAGTAAACAGCCAGTGTCCAAGTTAGCCACACTCAGAAGGTGTCTCTGTGCTAATGCTGAAGAAGAAGGGAGGGAAAAGGTATCACCAGCTCTTTTGTCCTCCAAAGAGGCAATGCCACCTCTCTTAGATGCATTCTAGGAAGAGGGAACAACCTCCCTCAGTGTGTCTCAGTTGATCCTCAGACCACCCTGTCAGTCCCCAAGTTATCTGCCTGCTTTCTCTCCAGGAGTACTGCAGCACCCTCACAGCTCTGTAACAGCCATGCCATAGACCTCTCAAACTGTAGTCTTTGACACGTGCTGTTGCAAAAACTCACAAAAATAAGCTCCTCTGGGGGGTACCTGGCTGGCTCAGTAAAGCATGAGTCTCTTGATCTCAGGGATGTGAATTTGAGCCCCATGTCATGTGTGAAAATTACTTATAAATAAAATCTTAAAATTACCCTGTCACATTTTCCCAGCTAATGGCTTTAGGGAAGTGTTCATCTTCTGTCATCCCCACTGCACTCCTCTCTCTAATCTTTCTCCATGACTAGATTTCCCTCCCTTTCACAGCACCCATGGGTCATTTCTCCCCCAAACCATATCTCTGCACTTTCTACCTTCCTTGAGATGGCCTCTTATCTCCCTCTAGTTGTGCAGTTTGTTCGGTCGGTCTTCAGTTTTATTTCTGGGGTACTTAGGATAATCTGATAGTTATCTAGTTGTGTTTGTGTTACAAGATGAACCCATGGTCCTCCTATTCTGCTGACATCTTCCTCTAGATCCTACTGTGTGTGTTTTTCATAATTTTTCTTTGTATATTTTCTTGTTTAAATTTATATAACATATTTTTTGTGAAAAGAATTTATAATTTTAATTAAAAAGGAAACACAGTGTGATAATGCAAGATGGAATGTTTCCATGATTCAAATAAATCATAATTGCCCAAGTCTTTATATAAGGTACTTTTATATTTAGCCCAGATATTAGTTATTAGATACCAGGTACTTTGGGGAGATTCATACCTGATGCATTAATGACATAAACAACATCCTTGAAAATTTTCATCCAGCATCTGCTTCAACACCCAAAATAATAAAGAACTTACTATATCACAAGGTTATGTATTTTATTTAAGAATATATTTATATTTCTAAAGTTCAAAAAACATCTGAAATAACTATCAGTTTTAAAACTAATCCTTCTTCTACATGATAGGATTTTTCAAAAAGTGGTATTGTTTTCCATTCTCTTTCAACATCTCTTCTCCCATTTTTGTAGTTCCTTTAATTTCCTATTTGTATCATGTGAATATCCTTGTCATCTGGTCATTCTTCTCTGGATTCATTTTTTTTTTTTTTTATTTTGAGAGAGAGAGAGAGAGAGAGAGAGAGAGAGAGAGAATCCCAAGCAGGTTCTACACTGTCAGCTGAGAGCCTGATGCAGGGTTGAAACTCATGAACTGTGAGATCTTGACCTGATCTGAAATCAGGAGTTCAATGCATAACCAACTGAGCCACCCAGGCGCCCTTTCTGTTTTCATAATTTTAAAAATGTATAACCCATAATTGTGCTACCACAAATTTCATTTTCTAGACGACAATATCTACTAACGCATTCTAGTACTTGAATGATAATTTGTTGAAACATTTGACTTGAAGGGGGACTCAACATTGGGTTTTTCACAAGATTTAAGAAAAATATTCATTGTTTTGTATTGTGTGTGTGTGTGTGTGTGTGTTTATCTGACGACTTATAGATTCCTGTATATTTCTTACTTATGTGATTATCTATTATTTATATTCATTCCTGTTATTTTGGGCCACATAATTCAGCGCATTAAGAGGATTTGGAACTTTCTTCTGTTAACTACATATTTGATGTAGACCATAGCCACAAGATACACCAGCATACTCTCAAGTCACCAAGAAAATGTAAAACCAAAAAGGCACAGAAGCCACAATATTGGGAGTTATAGCACAGCCTCGGGTTTCTGCTTGAGGATGATCAATTATCTCCTTTAATTAAACTATTCAGAGAGGATAATCTTAAAAGCTTTAATATAATCTTCCTATCCAGTACATGAATTCCTGTGTAGCATCCCTAAAAGTTTATACTTAAAAATAGTAGTGAAAATAATAGCAAAAGAAAACACAACTTTATACTGCTCAAGATATTTAAAAATTTATCTCTTACATCATCATATTTCTCTATGTAATTTAAAATTTATTTTATGTTCTACCATTAAGATAAAGTAAAAATGAGTCTGATCACCATTTTATTTATTTATTTATTTATTTATTTATTATTTAATTCTTTTTAAAAATTTAATTTATTTTTTAAATTTACATCAAAGTTAGTTAGCATATAGTGCAACAATAATTTCAAGAGTAGATTCCTTAATGCCCATTACCCATTTATCCCACCCTTCCTCCCACAACCCTTCCCGTAACCCTCTGTTCTCCATATTGAAGATCTCTTATGTTTTGTCTCCCTCCCTGTTTTAATATTATTTTTGACTCCCTTCCCTTATGTTCATCTGTTGTGTCTCTTAAAGTCCTCATATGAGTGAAGTCATATGATTTTTGTCTTTCTCTGACTAATTTCACTTAGCATAATCTCCTCCAGTTCCATCCACATAGTTGCAAATGGCAAGATTTCATTCTTTTTGATTGCCAAGTAATACTCCATTGTGTGTATATATATATATATATATATATACCACATCTTCTTTATCCATTCATCCATCAATGGATATTTAGGCTCTTTGCATATTTTGGCTATTGTTGATAGTGCTGCTATAAACATGGGGGTGCATGTGTCCCTTTGAAACAGCATACTTGTATCTCTTGGATAAATACCTGGTAGCACAATTGCTGGGTGGTCGGGTAGTTCTATTTTTAGTTTTTTTTAAGAACCTCCATACTGTTTTCCAGAGTGGCTGCACCAGCTTGCATTCCTGCCAAAAATGCAAAAGAGATCCTCTTTCTCCACATCCTGGACAAAATCTGTTGTTGCCTGGGTTGTTAATGTTAGCCATTCTGACAGGTGTGAGGTGGTATCTCATTTTGGTTTTGATTTGTATTTCCCTGATGATGCGTGAAGTTGAGCATGTTTTCATGTGTCGGTTGGCCATCTGGATGTCTTATTTGGAGAAGTGTCTATTCATGTCTTTTGCCCATTTCTTCACTGGATTATTTGTTTTTTGGGTGTTGAGTTTGATCACTTCTTTATAGATTTGGATATTAACCCTTTATCAGATGTGTCATTTGAAAATATCTTCTCCCATTCTGTCAGTTGCCTTTTAGTTTTGCTGATTGCGTCCTTCTCTGTGCAGAAGTTTTTATTTTGATGAGGTCCCAATAGTTCATTTTTGCTTGTTTTCCTCACCTGCAGAGACATGTTGAGTAAGAATTTGCTGCGGGCAAGATCAAAGAGGTTTTTGCCTGCTTTATCCTTGAAGATTTTGATGGCTTCCTGTCTTACATTTAGTCCTTCCATCCATTTTTAGTTTATTTTGTGTATGGTGTAATAAAGTGGTCCAGGTTCATTCTTCTGTATGTTGCTGCCCAATTTCCCCAATACCACTTGCTGAAGAGACCGTCTTTATTCCATTAAATATTCTTTCCTGCTTTTTCAAAGATAAGTTGGCCATACACTTGTGGGTCCGTTTCTGGGTTCTCTATTCTGTTTCATTGATCTGAGTGTCTTTTTTTGTCTGGTCACTATTTTATATGAAAATATTCTAATATTTGAAATAAATATAATATTTATCTTTAATTTTCCTCTTTCTAGGTTAACATATAGCATGACTTAAAAATTTCCAATGTGGTTTTAATTATGAAACATTTCAAAAGCTAAATATATAGAAAATGATATTATAAACAATCATGTACCAACATCAACTTTGAAATACCATACCATATGTAAGTCATATTTGTGGGGAATAAGCTTAGGAATTCCCTGAATCTGCACTGATTGGTTAACAAGACGTAAAAAATTACAAAGCCATAGGATGCTCACACCCAAGTTTGGGTAAACAAGATTAGATATAAAAAGATAGAATGGGGGATGCAAAAGTCCCCCAAAATAGAGTAGGAGGGGCAAAGAGCCCCAGATAGAGGGGAGGCAAGACCCCAATACAAAGGTATATGAGGTAAGCAAGATTAGGTATTCAGGGCAAAAATGCCCCCCAATTTACTACTATAGCAGAAAGTTGCTTTCACAGGAAGGACCAAATTAGGTGAACAGATAAATAAGGCTATAGACCAGCTGTGGGTGAAGTTGCCCAGAGTGAAGCTAATTAACAAAACAAAGGTGCCTTGTTGACCCTGAGGTTACATGCTCTGTCTTGTCCTCTAGACCAGATTGGGTAAACAGAGGTGGGCCCTCCTGTCTACTGTAAACAACCTTCCCCCCAGCTGCCTGCAACCAAGACTTTTTTTTTGTATTAACCCAAACCCCTAACTCCACATATCTTCAAGACCCCCTTTCCCTCACATTCATGAGTTAATAATGTTCACAGTTTCACTGTCCCTTTGTGCACGTCCATCACCATGATTGTAAGCCTTCTGATCCTAATAAAAATGGAGCAAGGACCCTTAATTGGGGCTCCTGTTTTCTCCTGGAAATTGGCCATCTCTTGCATTTTAATTCTGCATCCTGCTTTCTTGCTAGACAAGAAAGAACTCTAGACCCAGAGTCTACGACACATATTTTTTAAAGAAAAAAATATTACAGATATAGTTATAGTGCCATGTGTACCTCTCTTATATTCCAATTGTTTTCTCCTCATAGGTGATGGCTATATTGAATTTTACTGAATTTTATATGCATCGTTCATACACAGGAGAGTTTGTGAAATCACTTTTATTATATACCTGTGCATTCATTAATGATATGATAAATAGTTTTGATGTTAAGATTTTAGATACATGATAATATACTGTACATACATATGTAACTTCTATTTTTAATCTAATATTTTGTTAAAGACTTGATGCATTTGAATTAGTTCATTCATTTTCACTGCTGTATAGAATTCTTTGAATGTATATACCAAAATATATTTGTCTACATTTAAATTAATGTATGTTTAAGTGCACTTACTCATTCTACAATTGTTTACAGAGTGTATACTATGTGTTAAATATTTTTCTAAGTGTTGGTTATAGAGGTCTGAATTTTCTTTTCCTTTCTGCCACCAACAGTTTTACTATGAACACTTTTATATATGCTTCACTGTTAAATGTTCAGATTTTTAAAAATTTATTTTGGACAGTGAGAGAGAAAGAGTGGGGAGGGGCAGAGAGAGAGGAAGACACATAATCCAAAGCAGTCTCCAGGCTCTGAGCTGTCAGCACAGACCCCCAACACGGGGCTCAAACCCATGAACTGTGGGATCACGACCTGAGCCAAAAGCAAATTTAACTGACTGAACCACCCAGGTGCCCCTGAAATATATACATATTGTCAGAGGATAGATTAGAATTCACTGAAAGGTGGAAATTTCAAGTTTTTAGATATGTGTATCTTTAGCTTTGCTAGATGTTGAGAATAGTTGTACAAATTTATACTCACACATTCATTATGGTAGACATTTTGTTTTTCTCCATCATTGCCAACGTTTATTCCCCAATTAATAGTTTCTGCCAACCGTATAAATGTGAAATCCCATTTTCATTTAAAAAAGTTACATTCACGGGGGTAGGAGCCAAGATGGTGGAACAACATGGAAGTTTTTTGTGTGTCTCACATCCATGAAATACAGCAAGACCAACACTAAACCATCCTACACACCTAGAAAACTGGAGTATTAACACAACAATCTGCACAACCTGAATCACAGAATTCAGCAGGTACGCAGCATGAAGAAGTGAACTTGGGGAGTGAGAAGGTGTAGGAAGGGATGTGCTTTGTGAGCAGAGAGAGGACAGAGACTGGGGGAGAATAGGGGAAAAGCACCCCTCCCCAAAAGCAGTTGGAGGGAAAGTTGAAAATTAGAAACAGCTGCAGGGACTAAACTAAAAAGGGAGAAAGGAGAAAGGGGAAAGGAGAGGGTTTAAATTCCATTAAGACTGTAAACAAGGGGAGCGCAGTCTGCAACTCCACAGGTCCATACCTGGCGGTGATCTGGTGAGAAGAGCAAATCCCCAGGAACAGAGCGGGATCTGGGAGGTCCTCGGGCCACACAGGGAAAAGCAGTCCCCTGCTGGAAGGAAATTTGGTAGAGACTACTGAAGCCACCTGGTCCCAGCAGAACCCAGAAAACGGCCACATTCGCTGGTGCTGGAACAAGGTCGTTAAGTGTGAAGCCTGGTGTCAGATGTGTGTTGTGATTTTCCATAATCCCTGAAACACTGCTGCTACACTACCTTGTGAACTTTTTTCTGGGGTGGCGGGCACCTGGCCATAGTCTTGGGGTACCAGCAGCAGCAGGAGCCAGCAAGCGTTCCTGGGTGCAGCAGACATTCGGCCATTGCTCAGTGAGACACCCCCCCCCCCCCCCGCAGAGGAGCAGAATAGGTCAAAACTGCAGTCCTTCAGAAGTTAGAGGCCAGGGAAAACAGCCACATCTGTGACAAAACTCAGCAGAGAGGTACTGCCTTGGGCCTGGTCATGGAGAGTGAAAAAGCAGGGAGTGGATGAAAGCTGAAGACAGAGGATGTGTGAGCAATTGCTGATCTGGGGGAACAGACTGGGTAGCTGGGTAGCGCCATTTTCACTGCTGCCATGCATGTGCTTATGCACCTAAGAGCACTGCAACAATCCACCCCAGTAGGCTAGCAACACCATCTAGTGGAGAACAGAACCATTACACTGAGCCCTGCCCAGCTGGGCCAACTTCGCTTTCAAGAATACAAGTCTCACCACTGGCTTACTTTATGGACTCTAAAGTGCTACATAGACTGGCTTCTGGGGGAAAACAAAGTAATTTCAGTCCTACTTCAATTTGTTAGCAGGTCCATCTATTCAATTTTCTTTCTTTTCTCTTTTACACTTATTTTCTTGAATACAGAAAGAAAGTGAACTCATTTTTATTTTCAATTTTTATTAAAAATAATCTTCTATAATTTTTATCACTATATTTTTTACTTTTGTGTAATTTTTTTCAAATTCTATTTTACTTCCATCATTTTATTTTAGTCTACTTCAGTGTATTCCCCTTTTCAAATTTTCAATTTCCTTTTTTCTTTTTTTTCTCTTTTTAGTTTCTTTTTCTTGAATGCAGAAAGATAAAACTTCATTTACACTTTCAATTTCTATTAAATTTTTTTCTTTAATTTTTTTCTATATTTTTTCTTTTATGTAAATTTTTTCAAATTCTATTTACTTCCATCATTTTATTTTAGTCTACTACAGTGTATCCACTTTTTCAACTTTTCAAACGATTTCCTTTTTTTCTTCTTTCTTTTTTTATCTTTTTAAATTTTTTTTCTCTTTTTTGTTTCTTTTTCTTGACTACAGAAAAAGAAAAGCTTCAAATTTAATTTTAATTTTTATTAATTTTCATCAATTATTTTCTACTTTATTCTTTACTTTTGTGTACATTTTTCAAATTCTATTTTACTCCCATTATCTCATTTTAGTCTACTTAAGTGTATTCATTTTTTTCAAATTCTCAAACGATTTCCCTTTTTGTTCTTCCCCCCTATTTTTCCTCTAATCTGTCAAACCACTTTAAACACCCACACCAAAAAACACCTAGAATCTAGCATCATTTATTAGATTTGTGTGTGTGTGTGTTTAACTTTTTTTTAATTTGAATATTTTTTAATTTTAATTTTTTAATTTCAATTTTTCTACCTCATTAATTCCTTTTCTCCATTCAAAATGACAAAACGAAGGAATTCACCACAAAAGAAAGAGCAAGATGTCTGAACCAGAATTTAGAATCACCATAATAAGAATACTAGCTGGAGTCAAAAATAGATTAGAATCCCTTTCTGCAGAGATAAAAGAAGTAAAAAAATAGCCAGAATGAAATTAAAAATGCTATAACTGAGCTGCAATAATGGATGGATACAGCAGTGGCAAGGATGGATGAGGCAGAACAGAGAATCAGTGATATAAAGGACAAATTGATAGTGAATAATGCAGCAGAAAAAAAGAGAAAGATTAAGGCAAAACAGCACAATTCGAGAATTAGAAAATTCAGTGACTCATTAAAAAGGAACAAAGCAGAATCATAGGGGTCCCAGAAGAGGAAAAGAGAGAAATAGGGGTTGAAGGGTTATGTGAGTAAATCATAGTGAAAAACTTTCCTAACTTGGGGAAAGACGCAGACATGAAAATCCAGGAAGCACAGAGGACCTCCATTAGATTCAACAAAATACTCAGGCAAGGAGAGAATCATGAAAGCAGCAAGCGAAAAAAAATTCCTAACCTACAAGGGAAGACAGATCAAGTTTGCAGCAGACATATCCACAAAAACATGGCAGGCCAGAAAAGAGTGGCAAGATATATTCACTGTGCTGAATCAGAAAAATATGCAGCCAAGAATTCTTTATACAGCAAGGCTGTCATTTAAAATAGAAGGAGAGATAAAAAGTTTCCCAGGCAAACAAAATTAAAGGAGTTTGTGACCACTAAACCAGCCCTGCAAGA